>NW_024962287.1:2837414-2842471 GCF_019238085.1 Lagopus leucura
AGAAGATGACTGTGTCTAATTACTGCCAGAAACTCTCCTCACTGTGGCAAGTCCCACTCTGGCTTTCATACTTATGTCAAAGGATCCACAGATGTTAACAGGGCAGGATTGTGTCCATAATGAGGAACCTTCATTATGAAATGCAGTTTATGGCAGTGGGACTTGTAAATTCTTATATGGCCCCAAAGAATATGAACTCTGCATCTTCGGTGCTTAAATGTTTTGACAAATGGGCAGATCTGAAAGGTTTTGAAGTGCTCCTGCACCAGATGTGGTGCTTGGCAATCATCATATCTAAAGACAGGGAGGATTTGAGTTTTTTTCAGGAGCAGAAGGGATCATGAATGCAAGTCCTCCATGTGCCCTTACCATATGAGAGTGGCTTCAAGCAAGGCATCATGCTGGGGAGGCATGCCAATGTTTTGTCTGTCACATAGGCACAGAGTGTTTCTTGCATCCATCACGAGAAAGGTTGGGTTGATTGGGCATTTCTCAGTAGCTGGTGCTCAGAGACTTGGTTGCAGACAAATTGGCAAATTAATGCCTACTAGACCCTGAGACAATGGTCACCACCTAGTTCTGGTCATGCTATTACATAGCCCAAAGGAGTGTGGCAGCTGCTAGGAGAGGTCTGTGGGCAAACAGCAGATGCCTACAACTGGCTCTAGCTTGTGTATCTTCAAGCCTGTACTGGAGATAAGAAATTTTTCCAGAGTTCAGCATTCAGCTTTCAGCTGCTCACAAAAATACTCATTCTGGGGAGTTTTCTCTCAGCAAAGACTGCAGGGAAACAGAGCAATTATTTTGAGCCTTGAGATGAGAAGGCTCCAGGGAATTTTATCTGTGTGCATAGCTCCAAAATGCAGAGGAATAAAGAAGAACCAGACTCTTTCAGAGGTAATCCAGCAAAAATGACAAAAGGCATTGTGCAAAACCGAAATACAGAGAATTCTGCTTAAATTTAAGGATCCTGATTTTTGCTGTCACAGTGGCTGAACACAGGCAAGGGCTGCCCAGACTGGCTGTAGATCCTCCACTCTTGGAGATACTCACAACCCAGTGGTACATGGTCCTGGGCAACCTACACTAAGTATAGAGCAGGAAAATTGTCCAAGCCATTCTATGTTCCTATGATTCTGTAGAATCATAGAATCACCAAGGTTGGAAAAGACCTAAAAGATCATCCAGTCCAACCGTTCGCCTATTACCAATAGCTCCCACTAAACCATGTCCCTCAACACAAAATCCAAACGTTCCTTGAACACCCCCAGGGTCGGTGACTCCACCACCTCCCTGGGCATCCATTCCAGTGCCTGACCACCCTTTCTGAAAAGTAATACTTCCTAATGTCCAGACTGAATCTCCCCTGCCATAGCTTGAAGCCATTCCCTCTGGTCCTATCACTAATGACACGAGAATGTGATGCCCAGAGATCCCTTCCCACCTCAAAAAATATGTTTTTGGTGTTCTTCTCAAGTCAGAAAAAGTCTCCTACCTCCTAACTGTTTGAGCTACTGTGCTGAAGGGCAGCCTAGGGCACCTTTCCCATCACAGCTGAAGAATCGTAGGATCATAGAATCATAGAATGGCCTGGGTTGCAAAGGCCCACAATGCTCATCCAGTTCCAACCCCCTGCTGTGTGCAGGTCACCAACCAGCAGCCCAGGCTGCCCAGAGCCACATCCAGCCTGGCCTTGAATGCCTGCAGGGATGGGGCATCCACAGCCTCCTTGGGCAACCTGTTCCAGTGCCTCACCACTCTCTGAGTGAAAAACTTCCTCCTAATATCCAACCTAAACCTCCTCAGTTTAAAATAATTCCCCCTTCTCCTATCAATATTCACCCTCGTAGAAGTTCAGCTTTGCAGGAGGCATCATTTTGACCAAGCAGTGTGTGCAAATAACTCTGCAGCTCAGTGTTTGAGGGATGTACCTGAAAGACAGCTCTGATTCCAGCTCCCTGGAATACTTAAGTACTTTTCTACAAAGCAAATGGATTTGATGAAAGCTGTAGCCCCAGCATCTCCATGGTGTTTTGTTGAAGCAAAGAAGTTTTGTTGACATCTCTGTTCCAATTTCATGAGAAAATAGATATGCACCTTGGAGCACAGGCATCCCAAATGTGTTCTGTTGGAAGTCGTAACAGCCAGATTAGCCATCTCTCTCTGTTTCTTTGGAAAATATTTAGTTCTATTGAAAAATATTTTAAAAGAAATTCAAACCATTTATTTTTTAAATCGAATATTGGAAAAAAAGAGAGAGTGAACTTACTTTTAAATTTACTTTGGATGCCAATTTTTTTCCTTTCAGTTTGATGGTAAACCTGAAAAACCACAGATTTGAAAGAGCCCTCCTCCTGAGTCCTAACCCGCTGCCTTGCCTATTGTGCTGTTCCATGGAGGCATTCTGTGCTACTGCTGCTGCCATTCATATTGTTCCTCTTTTGACTGACAGCTCTGGGGATGGCTTTCAGTAGCATTAGAGCTTCTTTGGGGGAATAAAAATAAACGAGTAAAATGCGGCTCATTTTTTCCTCAGGCTTCTGATGCATCTGCAAATTTTAAAGATGTTTCTGCTCTTGTGAACTGAGCGCTATGCAAAATAATAACAATAGTAACAATGAATCTAAAATTACATGGGTACAATTTACATGAAAAGACCATTTTTCCTATGGAAAAAATAGGAAAGGACTACCAAACTACACAACTTTCCAAGATTTTAGCCATACCAGAAGGAAACTTCTATGCACTGGATTTAGAAGTTAATGTTGAATTAACAAACTGAACAGAACAGAAGAGACACAGTATAGTGTACATTAAAAATTGTAACACCTTTCCAGGAAGAACAGAGGTTGGAATGAACGTGGTGTGTCAGCAGCCAAAATGCAAGGCAGCAGATTCAGCTGGCAGTGCTTTGCTGCCAGAGCAATGGGCATTCCAGACAGAAAAAGACTGATAACCATCAGATTTTATGGTGAGAGATGGCCAAACTGCAAGAAAAAGGAAGAATGTGGGAGCATTCATGATTTGCTAGTGCTGGGAGAAGCAGTGCAAGTTTAAAAATACTGCCCCTCAATGGGAGAAAGCGTATTTCTATTAAGGGACCAGAATTGCGCTACGCCTGTTGGAATTTTTGCTTGTGCACAGGAATTTAGCTCCAGGTTCATGTCTGTCACTAAAATTGACAACTGCCTATGGCTCTGTACAATTGAAACGTAGATCTTAAATTTCACATCATTATCCAAATAAAATATATCTGCCAAGGGGGACTGGTATTACACAGTTAGAGAACTGTGATACCAGTTGTCTGATTAACATATTGAGAGGAATATAAGAATTTCTCACCTATTTTCCAGAGGGAGACTAACTGGGGAGCTTGTGGTAAAGAGACTAATTGAACATCCTCCGTCTGCTAACTACATGGATGCCCAGAAATATGTCCGCTCTCTGCAAGCAGGTTTTTCCTCTGCATATTACATTTGCTTTTTAGGACAGTCAGGAGGAATTTTTTTTCTTTTTCTGCATCTCTTCTTTTTAAGAAAGCCATATTTTCATATTGAAGAGTGTCTGAACTTCCATGGAAAGCTTTCTAATGGATGCTGTAGGTAGCACACACAAAGGAACCGTCTAGAGCAGAAGATAAGCTACTTTTGGGAAGCAAGAAGTTATTTTTCAGTAGATATCAATGAAGCAGAGATCAGGGAAAAACTGGCCAAGCTTCATTCAGACCATGAAATATTAATGGCTGAAACAGATGTGAATTTACACATTACAGACAGAGTCCAGTTTGGAACTGGATCCACATTTTGTGTGTGATTGAGTTCAGGGTTTGGGATCCACTGATCAAAGCAGCTGGCCACCAAGGATGCTCAGAACCAATCTGCCTCTGAAATTCTCTCAGGATTTGTGTCTGAAGTGTTTGTTAATTATGAGAGAGAACCTCTCTTGTTTTGCTGGGGTTTAAGAAATACAAGTCTAAGTCTGAGGACTCAGAATACACAGCAATGTTGCTGTAAATCAGTCGAGCAGTGGTAGGAGTTTCTAAGCACGTTCCAAGCCCATGACGTATGTGAGTTAATTAGAATCATGTTACCTTCCAGTGGAATAATTTTAATCTGGCACAAATTTCCTATGCAATTGCTGCAGATGAGGAACCTGCCCACCAGCATTTAACACCAATAAATTGATGCGCCATCCCCTGCAGCTCACCCTGCAGCCAACTGTACCTGCTCCAAGTCAGTGGATAGGACTTGACCCATTTACACATCTATGTAGGTACAGCTCATCTACTTTCAGTCACCTAAAAATCAGAGGCTGCAATCAATAGGTCAAGAAAAGAGATTATTTCCCTCTATTTGGCATCTGAATAGCCTGCCCAATTTTGAGATTCCTTGTAGAAAAGAGAGCTTGAAATTGGAAGAGAGTACACCAAAGGCTGCTAACACAGAGCTAGAGCATACGAAGATGTGTGAATAAACATTGAGGGAACTCTTGTTTATCTTGGAGAACAGAAAATGGAATGGTGATCTAACAGTCATTTTAGACTACATAGCACTGAGTTATCAAGAAATTAAGACTTGAATTTTTATTGGAGGTACACAAGATCCTTCTCCTTGCCTTTCTTGAAGTTAGGAGTGACATTCACTTTCCAATTTTCCTCAGCAACCTTAGCCAGTAATATGACTTTTCGAGGCAGATAGAAGTGTCAATATCATGACCTTTTTTGGATTCTTGTGCCTTGTAAAATTCATTTGCAGTTGGACCTCCCTAAATCTGTCTTAGCCCTTCTACAGTGCCTCTATTCTCCTTTTCCACATGATTCTGTTAGCACATCTTGCATTATTCCTTTTCATATCTGAGTTTTGTCAGGAGCTCCTTACTCACCTATGTAGGCTTCTTGTTACCTCTGTTTAACTTCCCTTATGCTGACACGGACCGTTCTTGAGGTTGGAGGAGCTGACACAGAATCATAAAATCATAGAATGGTTTGTGTTGGAAAGGACCTCCAAGGCCACCCTGCCCCAAACCCTGCTGTGGGCAGGGTTTTCCTTTTCCTTTTC
>NW_024962287.1:2842571-2875494 GCF_019238085.1 Lagopus leucura
CTTTCCCTTTTTCATTCTCTTTCACTTTCTCATTTTCTTTTCTTAAGCCCTTGTAATGGAAAAGCAAAGGAAGAATGGAAGAAGGGGGGAAAAAAAGCAAAGAGCAAAGAACTAAAATGATCTGTTATGCTGAGTCCCATCTCCTGATAATTCAGCCTCAGAAAGAATCTTTTTCAGTCATAAATACAGCAAGTACTGAGTCACTATCAGATCTTGGTTCACTGCCATTTATCTTCCGCACCAGAAGGAGACAGCTTTGGTTAGACATGCACAGTGTCAAAAATGCTTAGCAAATTATTCTGATCTTTTTTATCTCTTCAACAGCTTTTTGGTCTTTCAACAACTCACTCAGTAGAGAGGAATTAGGATTTTTTTTTCCATCTGTTGTAAAAAGAAAATGTTTTTTAACCTGCAAATTATCTCAGACTTTGTAGAGTCACAGAAACTGTGATATGACATTAATGTGCCAAAATTTGTCATTCTCCTCCTGTTCTTAGTGTACGCTTCATGAGACATTATAAAAAAAAGCACCTACAGAATGTAATCATTGAATATAAGGCTTAAAAATAGCAATAAAATCATGTGATTTATAGAGTAGCGATTTGTAATATATAGCATATAAAAAGAAAAGAAAAATAAAGAAGAAAAATGTGTACAAGCACAGACACATCTTACAAATGTGAAAACTGAGAAATGAGAAATGTGAATTCTAAGCCACAGCAAATGCCAAGAATGTGCCAGTGCCAGAAAGTAAAGGTCAGCTTCATCTCATCTATTTTTAGTTATCTCCAGTGTAGATCAGCATCGTGTATGTATGAGTGAAACACCACAGATTCCCACTGTAGTTATAGGATAAAAGCAGACTGCAATAATGGTGCATGTGAAAGTAAGTAGCTCAGATAAATCTGCCCCGTCCCTGGAGGTGTTCAAGACCAGGTTGGATGGGGCCCTGGGCAGCCTGGTCTAGTATTAGACATGGAGCTTGGTGGCTCTGTGTGTGGTGAGGGGTTGGAACTTCAAGATCCTTGAGGTCCCTTCCAACCCGGGCCATTCCATGATTCCATGATTCTGTGATTTTCCAGGTCCTCTGTTAGTATATATTGAGCTGCTTTTTTGAAATTAATAGAATTCCACAGATCTACATGTTCCAGCTGCTTGATTTTGGCTGAAAAACTCCTGTCAGAAGGTGAGTTTTAGTACTAGGGTATAAATCCTCGACCCACGCTAAGTAGAGAAAAATCTATGATCAAATGATCTTTTATCTTTTGTTTCTTCTCGTTTCACATAGCATGAAGGGGGAAAACAAAAAAGAAAGAATCAAATGAAATCTAAAATTAAATATAGGTAGTGCACAAAGAGGGTTGCAAAAAGAAAAGATGTGAGTGAGATGGATAGCAAAGGAAACGGAGCGTGTATTTAACAGTGTGTGCTGTTTGCTGAATGCAGCCTTTGTGAAGATTGGTGGATCAGAAAAAGAATGGAAGCTGCAATGCTCTGTTTATCCAAAAATAAAATACTGGATAGGTCAAGCAAGCACAATGCAATCCTCGCTCCCTTTCACTGTATCAGCCTTGACCTGAAACGACAACTCTCTAATGTGCTGAAAGCATCTCAGGTTGCCTTCCCAGGCAGGGACTGACAGCTTTCCTAAGCCAGAAATAAAATGGATTTTCAAAAATTAATCACGACCCAATTTAGGAAGAAACGGAGCACACCCATAACTCCTTTTATCCTTAAAGCTAGGCACTCGTATAGCTTAGTAAATTAATGTGTGTTAAAATAAATTTGGGAAATCCCAAACTGAAAGAAGCCCTGTAACAGAAGCTTTCCCATGATATTTTACAGAAATTTTTTCCAAAATCAGTTTAAATTAGTTTTATCCCCCCTCAATCCCTTTTATTTCAGTAGGAAATCTTCAGTAGGATCACTCCTTATACAGTCCTCACTTATACTAAGAAAGATACATGTGTGTATGTGTATTTAGTGGAAGACAGCAAATGCTGAAGCTAAACTGGGACAGTTTTACCACATGACAAACTCCTGAGTAATTCATAACCTTCCAATGGCAAAATTCACATTGCCCAGGAAAACTTGCTGAGTCCATCATGCTCATTTCCATTAGATACAGTTAGAGTTTACAGTTATCTTGCTAGAACATGTGGTTATTCCTGCACTCTTGTCTGATCAAACTCAGTTTCAATCTGACCTTAAAAATAAGGGGATAATATCCATTGCATTCACAGCTGTAACACCCTGATTTTTTATTTTTATTTTTTAAATTGGCAAGCAGAGAGAATACCACTGACAGGTGAGTCTCAAAAGTTTCAGAACTTTCAGAATTAGATACAAACCCATTGCTGAGTTTAATAGTGACAAAATATTTATCAATATAGGTGAGAATTGAGGAAAAAGTGGTAATTAGCAACTATCCTAGGTTTTTCATAGCTCTCTGTAACTCCCTGGGATGAGGTTGTGGTGAGGTAAGTGTTGGCCTCTGCTCCCAGGTAACAGTGATGGGATGAGAGATGATGGCCTCGAGTTGCACCAGGGGAAGTTCAGGTTGGATGCTAGGAAGGATTTTGTCTCATAAAGAGTGGTGCTGCAGTGGCACAGCTGCCCAGGGAGATGGTGGGGCCACTGACCCTGGAGGGGTTCAATGTGGAGATGTGGCACTGAGGGACGTGGGCAGTGAGCACGGCGGGGGTGGGCTTAGGGGTTTTTTCACAGCATAAATGATTCTATGATTTTCGTTTTGTTTTGGATTTGAAAATTAGACCATTAAGTCTGTAATGGTTTGTTGTAAGGGTGTATCTTCTCATTCTAACAAGAAGCAAGTATGACAACAAAGTACATGAAAACACAAATAGTTTTCACTGGGTTGCGTGCATGTTATTTAGGAATACAGACAAAAAGACAGTACTGTTGAAGAAATGTTTCTTTAGACCAACTTTTAAAAAGACCATATATTTGACTCATTCCTTCCAACAGCCAAAGGCTGAATATCCTCACACACACACTGAGAAATGCTAAAACTTTGGATAAGCAAAACCTCCAATGTCTTCTAGGGATTTTTCACTCAGTTGCTTGTGATTACTGTTCTCTTCTTGGTGGTGTAGATTCCTCACCCACATGCACTCTTGAATATCTGTCAGCATTTTACAATAGACTGCAGTATACAGTCAGTGTTGAAGCTGGGGTAAAACCACAGAGGAGCTGAGACATGTCACAATAACTAGTAGAGTGTACTATGCCTTATTTTCTTATCAGTGTATGACATATTAGTGTTACAGACCATAACTAAGGAGTGCCAGCACCCATTTACAGTGGTCCTTCATGCTCCTCTACCCCACATCATAGAATCATAGAATCACAGAATCATAGAATCATAGAATCATAGAATCATAGAATCATGGAATGGCCTGGGTTGAAAAGGACCACAGTGCTCATCCAGTTCCAACCCCCTGCTGTGTGCAGGTTGCCAACCAGCAGCCCAGGCTGCCCAGAGCCACATCCAGCCTGGCCTTGAATGCCTTCAGGAATGTGGATGTGGGCATCCACAGCCTCCTTGGGCACATCTCTTACTTGGCATCAGCATCACTGATGAATAAGAAAGACATGCAGAAGCTGTAAAGCAGTGAGAAAACTGAAGAACATCAGTATCAGTTACCAGTGTTTAAACCGTCATGATTGCTTTCTATTCTGCTACAGTCAAGGGAATCTGTTGACAAATAGAAATGCCAAAGAAAATAGAGAAATAGTGCTAAGAGCAAGTCAAAACTGAACATAACTCCTCCTGAAATCATATCTATATGCACACTATTAAAAACCAGTTACTTGGATGCAGAAATGGTCACTGAGATTCAGAGTTCCTCCACTGGAAAATAAGTAGGGACAGATGCACACTGAAGTTTACTAGTGTTCAAGTGCCTTCCTAAGGTATAATAGCTGTAAAAAGAAAAATAAGAGAAAGAGACCTAAAATCCTAAAGGGTGCAACTCTACAGTTTATTTTCTCCCTAGTGTGTCTCAGTTTCCTCCAGGTCCAACTTTTCTGCTTTCTTTGAAGAGGAGCTGCTTTTTTGCTGCTGCCTTACACCCTCCTTTATAGCGTTTTAAAAACCATTAAACAAACCCAGTGGCCAAAATCCTTATTTAAATGCTCAAATTAATTACCATAAAATATCAGATTAACATCTCTATAGGTGCTGGTTCGTTAGAAGAAAGGATTTTTCCTCTCAGCTCGTGAATACGAAACTTACATCCTGCAGTGGCAGAATGGCCCAGAGTCAGGAATAATATATGTGTATTTACCTTTTTTTTCACTCCCCAAAATGTATAGATAGGAATAACAGAGCAAACAAAGCAAAAAAAAACAAAACTCAATACAGGTGATGAGGCACTGGAACAAGTTGCCCAAGGAGGCTGTGGATGCCCCATCCCTGCAGGCATTCAAGGCCAGGCTGGATGTGGCTCTGGGCAGCCTGGTCTGCTGGTTGGTAACCCTGCACACAGCAGGGGGTTGGAACTGGATGAGCACTGTGGGCCTTTTCAACCCAGGCCATTCTATGATTCCATGATTCTATAATTCTATGAATAAGGAATGCCTATCCATTAAAATAAAAGGGTTAAAAATTTACAGGCACAGAACAGCGCACTTTAAGTTCTCTCCAACATCTCCAGTTGCCCCACAGAATGAAAGATAAAGACATGCACCCGTGCACAAAGGCAGGAAACCCTTTGGATCTTATCCCATTCCTAATGACAGGAGCTTCTCTCTTCTGACCACGCGGGACGGGGCCCCTCCATTATCTTTCAACCAGCTGATAATTAGCAACTTTCGTGTCAGATGAGCAGCCTGGGGAAGGGAAGGGGATCTATTATGTAGCCGGGGCCTTCTGTCTGCCCGATCCTTTAAGCAGATTGAAGCGGGGCGACCGTCGCGCACAACCGCCCCAGGTAAGGCGTCGGGGGCTCCTGTGGGGTTATCAAAGTGGCCAGGGCTTTCAGGCAGAGCAAAGCCTTCCGCCGGGAAAGGTCCTCCCAAGTGCTGGCACCGCATCTCTAGGATTATCCCCGCCGCACTAACATATCATCTGGCTTTAAACTTCAGCCCCTCTGGCAAAGTATATACTCAAAATGCCTCTCCCCTCCCCGATCCCTCCTTATCCTTTAGTCCCGTCTTCCCCCCGTTTCCAACAGCCACGGGCTGCGGCCGGCACTGCTGCCAAGCACTGGGCTGGATTAGCTGCAAGCCAATAGCTGGGGGTCAGGATTAAGAGGCCAGCGTGCACTTTAATACAAGCTGCCTATAATTAATGGCATTATTAATAGCTTGACTGAAAAATTCATTAAAAAATCCATTAAAAATAAATACCCTTTTACAAAAGGCATTGCCTTGGGTAAGAAAAACAGAAAAAAAGATAAAGGAAAATTGATTGGTGGTTTTCAGTTCACAGAAAGACAGACCATAGTTCAAGCTGATTAAAATTGAACATTTTAGATTAAGCACCCTTGCCAAAATATTCTCTGTAGTTACCCAATATGAAAATATTATGAGATGTCACGTTTTGCATTTTTTATATGTGAAGGTTTGAACAGCAGAGACATCCATGAGGCTTGAGTGCACCCAGATGCACACATATACGTGAGCCTGCACTCCTACTTGCAGGCAACTTCCTTCTGAGATATTTCTCTCCCTCAGGAGCAGCAGGACTCCTGAATCAGAGGTTAACTGTAAGTGATAAACTCTGAGACTCTACTGCAGAGCCTGTGCTCAAACGCTGCAGAGCTCCCAGCCCTAACTGTTGCATCTCAATAAAGATAATAATAATAATAAAAAGGAGATGGGTGTCCTACCAGTGCAGGTGTGGGCTGCTCTTTAGGTTTCACCTCTCAGCACTCATCAGCATTTTGAGTGCACAGACCGAAGAAAAAAAAGCAGATAAAACTGATTTTCATTTATATCAAGGCCTCCTGATGCCCCTCTGGTACTGCAAAAAGCCATTAGAGTGAGCAAGAGAAAAAATTTTCCCATTTTAAACATTTTAACCTGAGTGGTGTAGAACAGACTCAAATGAAATGAGAAATGGACCTGGAAGGTTGAACTTTGCTTCCAAATCCTCCTCTGCAATGCATCTCCTGACGTCATAAGACTACAAAATAACAGTAATCCTGCGTTATTTTCCTTCCCACCAGCACTGACACCTGAAAGCCCATATGTAGTCTCAGGGCAGTTACAGCCCTGGCAGCAGCACTGAGATTTCTCTGGGGACTTCATAGATTTGAAGAGCTGGGAAAAGCAGGAATTATGTTTGGGTTAAATAACACTGACTTTGAACTAAAGAGAGTCACAGAACCACAGGTTGGAAAAGACCTTTGAGATCCCCAAGTCCAACCCCAGTCCAATCCCACCATGCCCACTGACCATGTCCCTCAGTGCCACAATACATAAAGACAATGCTTGGACACCGATGTGGGCCACTGCTTAAACACCAACTTCTCTGTCTTCTCCAGACCTCCAAGTTATTTATTCCATTTGAACCACAAGGGTAACATATAAGGGTTTATACAAGACTTGGGGTCCAAACTGCCACTGGCAATCACCAAAATCAGACGCTAAAAGAAGCTCTGATACAAGAACATCCTGAAAAGCTTTGTTTGAAGCAGCCAAACCATCACAAATTGCAAGCTAAAACAGAGCCGGTTGCCTGCCGAATGAAGGTTTTCTAACCAAGGATCATTTCTTCTGTCAGCCCTGCTGATGCTCTCAGCATCGTGGCGGCGTTCCTTCTGCCAGCCCATAGCGCAACAAGTTCACTTTTCATCACCGTTACACTGAAGACACAGAGGTTGACTCATCTGCTGGTATCTCCATTGCTGCTGTTCTGCATCTATGGCGGAGTATCAGTGAACTCTCGCACTTCATCCCAGGAAGGCAGAAATATTACTCCTTGGCTCCAAATTCCTTCCTGGCTCCTTGCGTTGCCAGCTGTTAGGTTTAATGGCCATCAAACTGTTTGTGCCTCCGAATTAAAAGTCTCCTGGAGGCTATGTTAGGTCCCGCCTTTGCTCTTGAGCAACAGTGATTCTGTGCTCAGATTGCCCTTGTGCTGTCTAATGAATATGGCAAGCTTGTTTTCAAGGCTGTGCTTTTTGCTCTTAACTACATGTAACAAGCAGTAAAAATTTCACTCCAGGACTGAAGTTTCCCATAAGATATTGTAACAGATAAACGTAAGATCCCATAAGTGGGCCTATGTTTGTTGTCGACTAACTCTGGTTCTTTGATCAATGCTGATGTTTTACGCTGTTAGAGAAATGTGAGAACCATGTGGAGCAAGGACTGGCAAAACATTGCTTCTTTTTCTTGCCATTATTTCTGTTTTTCACATTATTAGGTGGAAGCTCTTAGAAGTGAGTACTCAAAACCTGTGCACACAGTCCCATCCCCATTAAGGAAAAGCTGCAAAACAAAGCATCTTTTATGTTTTCTAGCTGAAACACTTCACATAAAACTGTTATACAATCACGAGACTGTTTTGTAAATTGATGATTAGAAAAAGCAACAAAAAAACAACTTTAAATAGGACTCTACTGAAATGCAAATATTTGAAAAGGATAAATATGAGAGCTGTTCCAAAAGTAATGCCTCCTATTCGATTATGTTGGCTCATGACACCAGAGGCGGATCAGATGTTGGTGGGTTAGCAATAGTGAATGAACCTCCCCATCAATATTCCATTACATTTTGTTGCTGTGTGACAGATGGCAGCAGAGGGGCAATCTGACAGAATGATGTCTGACATGAAAGGGTCTGTGGAGCAAAGGGGTATTGCTGGATTCCTCCATGTGAGACAGTGGTATGCACTGGCATTCACTGACTCTTGCTGAACATTTATGGGGATCCAACAGTGGATGTGAGCACAGTGAGGGGTGGGTGGTGTGTTTCAACAGTGACGACAGTAATGTGAAAGACAAGACCATTCTAGATGGCCTTAAAGATATTTACCAGCACTGCATGCTGGCTCTTGCTCATCACTGGTGAAAATACATAGCTAATGGTGGTCACTGTGTTGAAAAATAATGTTTTGTAGCTGAGAATTTACCCTACCAAATAGTGTTATTGTGCTCTATGTATCTGTGGTAGTTTCCACGGGAATAAATTACAGGCATTTCTTTCGGAGTAGTCTGTGCATTTATTTTTAAACACTCCAATTAAAAAAGAAACACTCAATTCCACTTTGAATATTAAATCCTTTTACTTTTTCACTTTCCTATTTATATTCCAAGATTTCCAATGAACTAAAAGAGATTGCTTATTTAATTGTTAGTACTCCCTCATATGGAGATGGTGAATTTGACCAAGGATTCACAGAGCTCTGTGATAGAAGTAAAAACTGAATCCAGACTCAGAAAAGCCTGGGGTCAGCAAACTTGCAGTTAATGCCACTCTGCAGTTATTAATTCATCCATTCAGCAGGAAATATATTTGCCCACAGATTTTCTAAGTAAATCTGACATGAAAACTACCTGGTCCTGAAAATGTAAGTGTCAGCTTTTTCCTGTTGAGTACAGTTGACATGATTTCTGCTGATCATCTTTTCTTCAAGCATTTAATTTGCATAAACAAGGTGTCATTTAAGCTAAGTACTTTCACTATATTCTTTCCCCATTCCCCAATGACCTCCTTCATCACGTGTTGTTGATACCGAATATTCACTTTGTTATTGTTTTCATACAGCTATTGCACTTCTGTGCTTTGTCACTGCACTAAAAGCACAGAATCACAGAATCACAGAATCATAGAATTGCTCATAGAATTGGAAAAGACCTTAAAGATCATCAAGTTCAACTGCAACCTAACCATACTGCCCTAACTCTAACAACCCTTCAATAAATAGTGCTAATTTTAAGCTAGCTCAGTACAGTGAGATCAGTTTAAATCTGGAAATGATTCTTCTGCTCTTCTGAAAAAGGACGCTGGACATTTTATAAACCAAAAATTAGAGAAGAGGAAATCTGCAAATGTTCAATGGCTAGTTATCATTATCTGAGGGAGAGGGTTTGCACTGAGAATGCCAATAGTTTTCAGTGCTCCTCTGTCATCCCAGTACCTTTGTGCTTCCAGGATTCAACCAAATTTAAAACTACCTCTAGTACTTCTTGTGAGACTTCAGATTGAACAGCTGTCTGAGCAACTATGCATGACATTACTTGTCAAGTTTAAATGGGATTAATTTCACTCTACTTATAGAAACAAATAAACCTGTATTACAAAAACTGAGATGCAGTGGGATTTAGGGTAGACTGCATGCGGGAAAATATGTATATACACACCTATGGACAGATTTTTTAGCAAACTATAGCAAATTACCAGTAGAAATTAAACGTCAATGGGAGGTTTGCCTTATATTTTCATTGCATTTTATGCTGTGCAGTCTAGGGGAACCCTTCAGCTGCCCATATGCAGGCCACTAGTTCTGTTACCAGTTCCGTAGGGAATCTGCAAGGTGCACACAAGAACAAATGTGATATACGTTGCACTGAAGACCTGAGCCTGAAAACAACCTCAAACAGCCTGGCATCAAAACATTTGAACATCTATCTACAGGTCTAGATAGATATCACGATTCAGTCAGGAGTCAATCACATTCAATCACATGCCAAAATGATTTTAACTCAAAAAAAAAGAAAGAAAGATTCAGACCACTGAAAACAAGGAAGTGAATGGAATTCTACCTGAGGGTGATGTTAACATATCCAGGATATCCCAAGCTGTAGGTTTCTTAATAATTATTGTCTTGTTGAAGATACTACAAAGTTATCCTCATTGGTAAAGGGATGCAGTAAATATGTAACTTACAGTGTAACATTTCCTTCAATGCTGTTAGGGCCCAAGGGCACAACACAATACAAATTATGCAACTGTGAGAAGAGCTTGGTACTGGGAGAGATTACTACTGATAGTATAGAAAGAAACAAAATCTGGTTTTCAGAAGGGATTGAAAAGTTTTAAGAAGGGGTCATCTGTCATGGCTACTGACTGTGTCAGCAATCTTAACATGACAGCTAGGAAACCTTTCTTGTGTCTATGCCCATATTCTGAAGTCCTGAAATTATGTCTTGAAGTAACAAAGAGGAACTCGATCTCCTGTGTTTATCAAAAACGGGTGATTTGATAAGGATCTATGAGCTCATACAAACGGTTTTATCTGCAACCCAGGAGAAGAGAAAAATAAAAACTGTATCTAGGGAAGACTGTTATCTACAAAGAATATATGAGTTGGGTCTTGGCAAAATGAGCCAGTGGGTGGAGCGCCTGCTAGACTGAGCTGAGGCTAAGGTCTCATACCTCTGTGCTTCTTAGCTAAGCCCATCTCCAAAGTCAGTATGAGAAAGGTCCTTCCCAAAAAGCTGGTGCTCAGTTCTCAATGATGCTTCAGAGGGAGAACCCAACTGGCAAGAATGTTGGCAGAGAAAAGTGATCAACCAGTCAGGTCCACGTCAGAGGAATAAGACAGACTGTGCAGATCAGCTCCTGTTTCTATCCTTGGAGTATCCTGGATTGCTTCACAAGATGCACAAGATGCTTCCCCTCATGCCTCCACAGAGAGCATAGCTCCACACAACTCCACATTTCTGGGACAGTTAGAGCCTTTTGTAGAATCAGTATTAACTTCTCAATTACGTTTTTTCTTGTTGTTATTTCTTAAGAGAAACGAAAATAATATTGATTGTTGCTAATGCTTCTTTTGATCCAAGATGGGAAATTTCATTCCAGCCTTCTTTTTCTGTTTAACGTTTGTATACTATTTATTTATTTATTTAAATTGATCCAAAAAGCAAATTGTTTCTGAAACACTACATCTTTTTTGTTTTGAAAAACATCACATAAAATAGACTCCCCCTAGGAGGATTTGCTGGCTTGCATGCTCATCAGTGAATTGCTTCATTTGTTCAAGAACCATTTAGATGTTGTTCCAAGGGACAAGGGTTAGTGGGGGAATATTGGTGTTACGTGATGGTTGAGTTGGATAATCTTGGTGCTCTTTTCCAGCCTTGGTGATTCTATGATTCTGCGACTTCATAACAAACTGGACTTTTTCAAATCATTAATTACTATAGAAAGCTTAACCATTTCTGGTAAGCAAGTCATTGTTCTTCACAGGATAGTATCAGCAGTTCATACATATGTCTCATGTTCTCCATCTAAGCCAACTGTTCTACTCATGACCTCATAGCTGATAGCCTCACATTGATGTATTACGTTATTTTAGTAGTAGAAGCCAACTCAGACTTTGTTCCCATTTCCTCCTCCTCCTGCAACAAGTACACTTTGTGCCCTGCCCTTACAAGACACACCTAAGTGTTTGAGAAACATCACATCAAGTACAAGCCCAGTGCACATCAACCCCTTCTCCTGGATGACTTCAATCCTAGAGTTTTAATGAGCTGGGTGGGGACTCTCAAAACTTGATACTTCCTAATGTTACCCGCTGGCTAAATAATCCGCTTTCAGTTTGTGCACACACAAATTTGATACTTTTCCAGAGTTAGATAGCATCTAAAAAAAAGATTTCTTTTATCTTTAACCTCATTAAAACAAGATGTCTGGGTGGTAATGTTTCCGTTCTCTCTCAGCCCACAGACTCTGAACAATAATGCACTTCACACAGGTTAATCAAACAGATAATGCTGTCATAACCGAGCCAAAATTCTTGAAATCACATAAATCAGTAAGAGGAACATCAGTTCATCGAAACCTTTTCTTTGCCAATAGAACAAGGAGAGCTGCAGTACTTAACTATAGGCAGGATCTTCTCTCTCAGCTATTTTTGTGATTAGCAGATTTTTAGCTTTTTTTCACAGACACACAGAGAAAAAGTACTATTGCCCTGTACTGATATAAAGTGAGTAACTTGATTAACCTGAACTTTAAAATTCCTTGGATTTAAATTTCCCACTAACTGGAGCATTCACTACTTCTCACTGCAAATTACTGCACAGCTGTATAGTTCTCAAATTAAATGCTATTAAATGCTATCTCTTCAGCTTCACTTGTTATCCCAGTGCATCTCAAGACAGCTTCTTGTCAGTTCTTAAGCACTCACTGTTCAAGCCTTGACATTTAGACTCTTCAAATATTTGCATACAGTTATTATGCTTCTGTTAACCATCTATGAGTAAAGACATATTTATTTTATCCTTGTACTCATTCCTAATAATGCAGCCCTTTCCAGCTTTGATCTTTTTGTTCTTCTTCCCAGAATAATTCTTGTATATTGTCAGCACCTTTTCATTACGATGATGCCAAGAATAAAACCTTGTTCTAGGTGAAGTTACCAGAGCTTATCTAGAAGTATTGTTGTACTGTCTTCCAAACTATTATATAACATGTCCTTGAACACAAACTTCAGAACTGTTTCAAGTTCCCTTACATAGGTAGAGTAAGACAAGGTTGCCCAGAGCTAAGACTAAATTCACAAATCCTGAGCCCCTCATCATTCAGCTGGTTTTCCTGCCTGTTGGACTGTTCTCCATGTGGATAGTAGCTCTTTAAATTCTGAATCAGTAAAAAAAAAAAAAAAAAAAAAAAAAAAAAAGGAATGTGAGGGAGAAAAAAAATGCAGGGATGGCTTGCAACTCATTCATTTCATCTGTTGGTGCTACCAGAAATGACTGTCATATTAACTAACCAGGTACAAAGAAGTGCAACTCACATCAGTGCTTACTCTTCTATACAATATTCTCTTGACATTAACAGGAGATTTCCTTTCCACTTTCCGGCTTTGGAAAGCTGTGGCTTTGGCAAAGAAAGGAAGGTTCAGACAAATCTTCCCAGTCTACATAAATACCAGAAGGGATGAAGCACAGAAGATGGAGCCAGGCTCTTTCTAGTGGTGCCCATCGGCAGGGCAGGACATGATGAGCACAAATATAAACTTCACAAGTTATTTCTGAACAACAGGAAGTACTTTGCTGTGTAGGTGGTGAAAGACAACTGGAACTGATTGCCCAGAGAGGTTGTGGGGTCTCCTCTTTGGAGATCTTCAAAATCTGCGTGGACATGGTTCTGGGCATCCTGCTTTGGATGGGTTCCTATAAGGGTATTTTAATTTATTTTGCGACATGTCTAATTGGAACAATAGAAATTTAATTAAATGCAACATCATTTCCACAAGGAACAACATTTTTATTAGAGAATGAACATTCCTTTCAGCTATCTGCCCAACCATTTTGTAGCCTGCTCTACTCAGGCCTATATCAGCGACTGAGACACATTAGTGTAACTGCATGTGTGCTACTCTGTATGCAAAAGATATCTATGAGTATTAACTAAATTTGCAAGAGGAATTAGGATCAGTAATAAATGCTTTAGCAAAGAGGCTTTTGGGAATAAAAAATGTATCTTCAGGCAAAATTCTCATAAACTAGACATCATCTTTGATTTACAATTTATAGTATTTTCTTCTCTGTGTCCAATATTCCCAGCTTCGGGGCTCCTGTTCTGTTTGTTGTGATTGACTGCACAGGGTAGGAGGGCAGTTCTGTAGGCTAAAGTTAAGTCAATGCAATCATGAACTTAGGAAAATAAAGAACGTGTTCATCGTCAGCTTACACAAGCCAGGTCACTCAGGATGAAATCCCTTGAACTCCCTTACTAGCAAAGAACTTCTAGTTCTTAATACACAAATACTGTGCTACCTATAACTGAGCAGGTGACAAAATACAGTCATTTCTGTCCTTCTTCATGTAAAGTGAGTAGGAAAAGATGAGTGTTTCATGATTCCTTCCCTCTTGTGGCCTAAAAAAAGAGCAGCCTTTCTTGACCTCCAAGGGAGTTTCACACAATCGTAGAATTGTGGGAACTGGAAGGAACCTCTGTAGATCATCTAGCCAAACTCCCTGCTAAAGCAGTTCCCTACAGCAGGTTGCACAGGAAAGCATTCAGGTGGGTTTGGAATACTTCCAGAGAAGAGGACATCACTACCTCTCTGGACAGTTTGTTCCAGCGCTCTGTCAATCTCACAGTAAAGAAATTCTATCTCACGTTCAGATGGAACCTCCAGTGCTTCAGTTTGCATCTGCTGCCCCTTGTGCTGTCACTGGGCACCACTGAAACAGCCTGGCTCCATCCACTTGACTCCCACCCGTTAGATATGGATAAGCATTGATAAGATCCCCTCTGTCTTCTTTTCTTCAATTTGAACAGCCTCAGGTCTCTCAGCCTTTCCTCATACAGGAGATGCTTCAGCATCCTCGTCATCTTTATGGCCCTCTGCTGGGCTTTCTCCAGCAGTTCCCTGTCTGTCTTGAGCTCAGGAATCTAGAACTGGACATGGTGCTCCCAGTTTAGCCTCACTGTTGTCCACCAGGACTCCCAGGTCCTTCTCTGCAGAACTCCTTTCTAGTAGGTCAGCTCCTAACCTGCACTGATGTGTACGATTATTCCTTCCCAGGTGTAATACTCTGCAATTGCCCTTCTTGAATGTCTTTAGCTTCCTTTCCATCCAGTTCTCCCATTTCACCTTAGTTATATTTTTTAGTTATCTCCTGAACTTTGGTCCACATCTAAATTCATAGATTCATGGTTTCCTAGGCCAGAAGAGGCCATTATAATTCTCTTGTCTGACCTCATGCATAATGAATTGATTACGATGATCTCCTCTTTCTTTGAAGTCTTCAGATTGCATCGACCATACTTTTGGATATTGAGGAATTATCCCTAAAATGACTTCTTTCTTTTTGATTTTTCATTTTAAATGACCCTACTAATGGAGTTTCCACCACTGACAGTCTGTTTAAAAGCTACAATTAGGACTCTTTTTCCTCTGACAGCGTATATGATTCTTTACTTAATTTAATTCCATCCCTTGTGGCAATGTCCACACCCTAAATAATTTTTCACCCTTCTTGGCATTTAAACCCTTCAAAAGACTGTAGGCAATTTTCCTGTTTCTTCTCACTTATTTCTTAGGCAAGCTAGATGGATATTAGTTTTTAAGATCTATCTTTATAAGTCAGTCCTTCCCAGCTTTAATTAGATCTTAGCTTTGCTCTTCACTACTACCCTGGAAGAACTTCAGTTCTCTACCAGCATTCAAACAACCAGACCAAAGAGAGTGTAGGCGAAATCCCATACTTGCCAAGTCCCTGAAGACTGCCATTGACTTCACTAGAGGTTGGATCAAGGCTTAGAAGACGTGTTGTTCCTTTTGTTGAATGATGACGGAAATAGAGTGAGCAGTTCTGTAGCTGAATGTTATCTCTAAAAAAACTACACCATTTTCCATGTCCTGACATAACCAGGACCCCTGTTATCTCAACTAACTGTGTTCTGATTTTCTCTTTCTATGATATCTTTATACATTAATTGATTTTTTTTTTCTATGTATTTTACCTTGAGATTTTCAGGTTGAATTTTATTTTGCATTTCTTGCCACTGCATTCTCTGTGTTCATTTTATTTCTCATTCCCCTAAGGTGAATTCTCCATCACTGGTATGGGCTCACTAAGATCAGTTTTTATTGTACAACTCAGTTTTTAATGAAGTGTCCTCATTTCAAACAGATATCAATTTAATATATTTTGCAAATGCAATTATAGCATGCTATTTACAATAGCTCTCTTCCAGAGCATTAATGAGAGAGAACTTTCAACTTTTACTTTGCTGCTTGGGATAAGGAAGCAGATCTCACTGGGGCACCTACACAGAGCCCTACATTATTCAGAGAAGATCTAGTTTTCATTAACTTCTTGCTGTGGATTTTCATTACATTTTCAGTCCGTGCAATGGTGTTGTTATTAGTTAAGCCAGTGTAAGTTAATGTATTGAACTACATTTCAAGTCTAACACTTTGCAGTTACATATCCTCCAGTGATATACAGAACATATGTTATGATCATATCAATCTCAAACAAAATCTCTGTAAAAATGTGAATTTTTAGGGGCAGATGACTGTCATGGGCATTTTGTCATGGAGAACTTCATGTAATTTCCCAATAGATACAGCTACTCTCATCCAAATTTTCCTGAGATATCCAGAACATCCTTATGGACCTGTTAGATGCAGGACCAGTGTAATCCCTATACTCCTCTAGAAAGACATAGCTCCTGAAATTGTAAGATATTTGACATACTAGAATATGCATAATCAGTGCAAGCATTCTCACTGTACCATTGCAAATGTAGGATATTAACATCTCTGTTCCTTAGATTGGTGTCCTCAGATCGATTTTCTGACAAAACAAAACTCCTGTGAAACCTTTACTAACACACATTAAAACTGAAATTTATTCTAGGTACCTACCTTTCATCTGTTTTTCCTAACTATCCTCTATATATACGAGACCAGAAGACAAAACTGTACTGCTGCTGCTTCTCACAATACCATTTGTTTGGATTTTTCCGTGTATAAGAAGGAGCTGTTGTATAGGATTAGCTAAATTGTCCAAAATGAGGCAGAAAACCTGTGCTGGGTCTTGAAACAGCTTGCAGGTCAAAACTGATTTGCTCCTCCTGTGTAGACAAAGAGAAATTAAGTTTAATGAAAGGAAAACTATGGTAAAGCAGTGAAATGGATTTTGAAACCAAAATTCAACTCCTGGGACTGATTCTAAGCATCAGTAGATAGCTAACATTTCTCAGACCTGTGCGTGGCTGTATGGCAGGGTGTTTTAATGAACAGATTCACTTCTCAAAACACTGAGAGAGTTCTGGGGTGAAAGGCAGTCAGACGTTGTAACAAGTGGAAGACTGATATTGCCAATTATGACAGCACGTAAAGCTTCCTAAATAATCCTTGGTACTGCCTATACTTGGACAGACTGCAGACAGCTGTCTTGCACCGAGTCCAGCTGGCAAGGTAAAGTCTGTATCCAAAATATTTAATTATCTACATCTCCAGGACAAAGCTTCTAAAGGAAAGTGTCCATGAGCAGTTTTACATCATGAACTAAGCCCTAAAACCTGGGAGGGCAATTTTGGATAGACAGGAGCCACTCTAAATACCTAGCAATCAAGAAAACTGACTTCTAGTGCCCCAAAATGTTATTAAGTATTCAATTTGCCGGTATAGCTTTAGTTTTCCAAACCTGAAAAGGTGTTTGTCTCATTGTTTTGTTCTTTTTTTTTTACAAAGGATAATTTTTTCATATCAAAAATTTGGATTGGGCCTTTTTTTAACCAAAAAAAATTTTAATCAAATATGTAGTCACAAATTCTCATTCTATTAACAAAGAGTGGGAAAAAAAAAAGGAAAATAATTTTAAATGTATCGATAAACGTTATTTCATCATTCTAAGCAACTTCTCTTAAAATGAATTTCACTTCATATAAATATGAAGGACATTAATTCAAATGCAAAATTGTTTGCATTTGTGAAAATCTGATAGTTTTGGTTTGATTTGATGGACTGTTGGCCTGATTTTTCTGCTGTGCTGGGTGAAAAGATAGAGAGTGATCATCTCACGAAGACATGCTCCAGCCTGAGCCCTCACCAAGTTCGTTACACATAACGAAAAATAACTCTGATAAAAAATCAACTATGATCACTTTATTTTTAAATGTGGAGGGAATTAGGAACAAAGACAAGAAGGGAGGATTATCAGAAGGAATCTGTGTGATTTGGGAGTAAAAGTCTCATGTAAAGCCATGTTAGTTTATCTATCAAAGTGTCTTGCCCAGGGTTACTTGACAGACCAGTAGAATGTTAGGAAGACTGTGCACATGTAGCTTTGTATTTTCTTTAACTTATCATTTCCCTGACTTATCATGTCCTGAAGTTCCCATACAGTAGCTTTGTTCTTATTCAGGGAAATTCCACTTTATTTAATGCTTCTGCATTAAATGGTTGCCATCCACTGCAAACACATCACAGGCCATGGCCTTCATACACCTGACCTGGCATTTACTCTTGCCCACAGATTTGTAGTGCAATCCATAAAGGACATTTGGCATTGCTCTGCCCTGCCAAATCCACCTCAGGGTTAAGCTTCATATGTTCTCTTTTGCATCAGTTCCTTTAAAGATGGTACTTTCTTTAATGAGCTGTCAGATCTAAGCATTTCTCTGCAGTTCAGTGGTGCTACGGCTTCCTTGAATTTATTCATGTTATTAATTGCTGAACAGCTAAGCACACCACAACATTTTCTTCATCTGCAAGCTGTGAGTTAACGAAAGGCAAGGTACATGGAAGCTCAGAGTATCAAAGCCATCTTTAATGCGACCATTTAATGCAGAACACATAAAAGTGAGGATTTGTCATACCAGATTGAACCAATGACCCTTCAAGTTCCGCTGGCAACAGTCTGCTTCTGATCTTTAGGTAAAAGGCAAAGAAAGCCATAAAGATGTCCTAAATGTTGACTAGCCATATTAAGACACCATTTCTTTCATCCTTGCCCAAGGATATAAAAAAATGTCATAAAGATGATTTTCCTTATATCCTTCTATTTTTACTCCTTTTATTTCATCAAGTGTGAGACATAGTTTTCAAGAAAATTTGGATTCCAGTTCACAAGAGAAGGCTCTTGTTTCAATGAGCTTATTTCAGCTCTGCAAAATGCTACACATTCACTTGATTTTGAAGCAACTCATTTATTTTTCATGTGTATATCACATAGAGATTAGGGCTCCCTTAAACAAGAAATTCAACTTCCTTGGTCTGAATTCTTTCCTTACTTAAAGGTTTTTCTATGAGAAGCACGAAGCTATGTGACTAATAAGTAAGAAAGGAGAAGTTAGGAGGAGCAATCCACACACTTAAAAAAAGTTCTGATGTTATGCCACTGTGTTCTGCACAGCTTCTGACTCCTTCTGTCCAATTACTGTATTTTTTTCTGGACCAAATTTATAGTTAGGAACAAAACAGTTAGTGATAAATACTCAGCGTAAAAACAAAAACACTTTCAGCCATAGTTTTAGGAGTTTTCTTATCAGTCTTCCAGTTTCTCTTCTTGAAAGATCAGCCTACAAATATATGGCCAGATCTGCTCTTTGTGACTGAAAGTCTCTTATACAGTTGAAGGAAGAACGCAACCACTGCCATCTTCTGAGAAAAAGGAACAAATTATTCAGTGGGACCAACAATTCTTAGTTCCTTTCGATGCTTGCTCTTCTCCTAATGAAGGCAATAAACACCTCTTCTGTGCCCCACTGCTGGTTCTGGTGAAACCTGCAGAAACCTGCCCACTTTCAGCTATGCCATTGCTCTTGAATCAAACCATCTGGAATTGTTGGCACCACACAGCTCAAGTTGATGCAGGCAAATTCTCTTACCCTCCCTAATAATGGATTACCATACACAAACTGCGCATTGGGAATGGTCCCTAGCACTTGCTAACACTGAAGTGTGGCCAGTAATTCTGTGACTAGTGATGTGTATCCTCAGCACAAGCAAAAGAGAAATGCTTCTCCATGCCATCACCTTGTTAGGGGGTCAAAAGGCGTAGAGTAGAAGTTTCCAGAGTGAAGCCTCCTTAACCATTCCTTAACCATTCATTATAATTTTCCTCTACAAAACAAACAAACAAACAAAATTAAAGTTGGCTTTCAATATGCTAGAAATTTCATGAAATATTCTGATAATACCTTCCACAAGAATTTTAACAACACTGCTACTACATGGTAACATTTTTGAGAAGAAGGTAGATTTTGATATCAACTTTGGCTTATGTTTCAGGGAAAAAAAATAATAAAAGACCTTCTCTAAACATATTTTATCTGCTTTTCCCTCTAAAGCTGCCAACTCTTGAGTAGAGAGAGTATTTTTACACAGTTTTACAGTGGACCTACCACGCTTTATTAGAATCAAACTGATGACATATCTCCTTAGGGCTATAGAAATGGAGCTAAGAGAAGTAAATATAATATTCAAGGTAATTTTTAATAAAACTGCAGGTAAAAATAGTCTGATGCTTTCCTCAAATTTAGATGAGTCTTCCTTAATACTGAGAATAAATGCAACAATTTTTCAACCAAACTAATTTTTCAACCGAATTCATTTTCCAAACAAACTGACTTTCCAAAGCAGAGAAGTTAGAACCATTAGCTTTATAATAGGATATGTTTGCAAGTTTAAGGACAAAGAAATTACCATTTTGTTTTCATGTAGAAGTCGATATGAAAAGAATGTAGATAGCATAAATAATCATGGTGAGTTGAAAAATTTCTTTTGAAACTGCTTTTGGAGTGAAAATCGGCTTTTCTGAAACGGTGAACATTTTCTGAAAGAGAATTTATTTCCCTCATGTAAGTGGATTGAATGATGCAAAATATCCTTATTTTATTTTCTGTTAAAAAAAATACAAGCTTTTTTTTCACCAAAGTTGGGACTGAATACATACAAAAGTATGCATATGTATCTATCAAAATCTCAAAAATCTTGACTAGAACAGCTGTAATTCCAACTGTTTACTTGCTTTGCTTTACTTGATAGTTTACTTTATGGTTCTGCTTCCATTTTGTCTGGTTATTCACTGAGATGGAGGCCCAATGTTTGCCTTCATTCACAGAAGTCTAAATAAAATCATGGGGTTTCTACTCCAATAACAGCTAGAGTAAAAAAATCAACAGTATTTTAATGGTTCCAGGAATTAATATTCATCAGTTAGCTGGACATTCTTATTTTAGTAGTTACACATTATTTTCCCTTTTCGTTCTTTCCTTTCATCATAAATTACTTTAAAAGTCAAAATTAAAAATTTCTGCTCACAAAAAAAAACAAAACCAAAAGAACCACAGACAAATCCTTAACAAAACAGACATCTCCAAGTGGGCTGTACTTATACTTCTGGATCTCTCCACTTTCATTTCCTTTTTCTATAATACTAAGCTCGCAAAAATCAGTTCTTTTCTGAGAAAACCTTTAGGCTTGACAAAATAGATTTTTCCAGCCTACCCTTTTTCACAATATTTTCCAGAAAATTTCCAAACCACCTTTTTTTTCATTGTCTTTCTCTGCAAATGCATTACTCCCCTGTAATTACGATGTGGGTCAGCGCTCAGCTTTTCTCAGTGCAGACACAAGGCCCATGGGAATCTACACATGTTCGAGCTCTTGCCTTTTAAGCTGCAAGTGGCATCACTAACCCCAGTAAGACTGTTCAGAGGCATGTGCTGAGGTGCTCACTTCTTCTGGCCTTGTTCCCAATACTCTTCTTGCTGACAAAAGAGGAAAAATTTTGCCAATGACTTGACGTTTTTGGAAGCCAGCCCAAATGTGACTTGTCCTCTAATGTTCACTATGTACAAGTTGTATGTACCTATGCACCAGGTTAATAGAGTGAGCCCATTGCCTTGGCTGCCTTAATAATCAACTGAACAAGAGATGCCTCTTGAAGGCCATTCAATTTGCTCCCTTACAGAGCAGCTTTGGGAAGGGTTGAGTATTGCCCTGGAGGCACCCATTTCTCCTCTGTGACTGCAAAGATCAACTAGTTTGGATCTTCTCGTCAGCAAACATTGAAAGGATTAAGCCCTCATTACTTCTTTATTCTGGGATCATAGAATCATAGAATGGCCTGGGTTGAGAAGGTTCATAACAATCATCTGGTTTCAACCATGTGCAGCCACCAGACCAGGCTGCCCAGAGCCAGATCCAGCCTGGGACTGAGTTGATTTGGGTTTTGATTTCATCTGGAGGCTGGATATGTCAATGGAGCTCTCCCAATGATGGTCACCACTGAAACACAGATCAACACAGAGAGCAATTACGTATTTACCACTGTCACTTCAGATGCAGCTCTCCCCGTAGAAGAAGAGGAAATGCCAAAAGTGTCACACTAAATGCAATTACCATGGTCTGGGAAACATTCGGGACTTGAGGTTTTTTTGTTTGTTTGTTTTCTTCTCTGAGGAGCAGCACTTATGCTTCCACATCTGCTTCCCCAGCAAAGTTGTACGCATTAAAACAAAACAAAACAAAACAAAAAAACACTCAAGTGAGCAGATTCTGTAAAATAGAGGCGATGTGACACGAAGGCAGAAGTTAAGTGACACCGGACTCCCTCTGTCTCGCACACAGGCACACACGGCGTCCCATCTGCTGGCTCCCGATAACTCATTTGCACCGGGCGCGATGAATGGCTTATTGCTGAGCAGTCAGAATCAGCTGCAGCACACGTGCCTCTTGCTCTCTCGTTCTTATTGTTCTTCCATGAACTCCAGTGGCCTCGAGCAGCGGGAGACGGGGACACATGTAACAGCTCTCACCCTCTGGCCCAGATACCAGCCTCCTTTTTTTTGTTAGGCGACAAACACTTCCCAGGACTCTCATTCATGGCTACAGAGCTGTTCTGTGCACTCGACCAATGCTTGCACAGAGCCTGCTTTCTGTCCCTTTTAGCAACAGCCCTGTTCAGGAGGATAAAACACTCACAGGCTGTCCAGACTTTCAATGAATAAACCTTTAGCAAAGCTCCACCAGAAAAAAAAAGTCTAGAAAATCCATCTTTGTATCAGAGATGCAACAGGGACTGAGCAGGCAATTTTTCCCAAGTAGTGAGAAGTTACTGCCCACACTTGGCTTATTTGTGCAGCCATTTGCATACATAACTCCCCGTGAAGAAGAGGTATCCGCTCCCTTTGACCTTAGAAAATCAAATGCAGACAGGTCGCCACTTTAACATATTTCTTTGGATACCAATCCACCAACATACAGAACTGTGTAAAACACATGCATAATACACAAAACAGAACCAGTGCAAACCATCTGACTTTTTTTAACCCCTCCGGTTCTGCATTTTAATGGTACTGAGTTTAGCCCTGTCATTTCAGTTTGTTTTCGTGTCTGTTGAATGTGATTCACCCGTTTTTTTCTTCATTTCCAATGAGATCAGTAAGTAACTAGCTATTTACACAAACATATTACGGAGTCAAATGTGCCATTAATATTTAAATTGCATATGTGTGTCTGCCTCAGTGCATATATATTTATAACTAGACAGGTCTAGGTATATAGAGACACGTATATAATTACAGACATTGTTATCCAAACACACACAATCACAAAGATGTATATGCAGAATTCAAGGTAGCTGGGGAGAGATTATTCTCCTAATCTTAGAGTCACAGAATCACCAAGGTTGGAAAAGATCCACAAGATCATCCAGTCCAACTGTCCACCAATCACCAGTAGTTCTCAGTAAATCATGTCCCTCAACACAGTGAATAAACATTCTTTGAATCATGTATGTTTACTAATATTTACTATCACTCATCATATGGTGATATGATACCGCCTCCATTCAGATTGGTGTAAATACCCCTAAGCAGCTCCAGAATTCTGAGGCAACAGGGAAGAGAGATGATTTTGGTGTCGGCAGTCATAATCTGTTTTCTTACCTGCATGAATTGTAGATTCACGCTAAGCAGTTTTAATCATTTTGGGGATTTTCTTCTCCCCTGTTTGCCAAACCTGCAAACCGGTCCACCTGGAGCACATCTTAATCCATCACTGATCTGTGGGTAGTTGGGTACTTGGTAAAAGTTGGTTGGTAAAAGTTGGGTACTTTTCAGAACACAATTCCTGCAACAAGAGCGCCTTGAAGATGAATGAGCAATGGTAAACTGCCCCTACCGTGTGACTCCAAATATATCATACTTTGCCACATGATGCCTTTGGAAAGTCTTAAAAAAAAACCAACAACTTTCTATTTCTTTAACACAAACTGATCAGGTTTTGCCTCTTTATTTTGGATGACTCTGAAATTTCCACATCTCAGAAGCAGAGGTTTCTCAAAAATGGTGTCTAAAATGTGAGCACTACCCTACATCTCCGTGAAATGTAATTATCCCAAAACTTAGCAGAATAAGAGCAAAAGGAAACGTTTTATCTCCACATAGATTTTTGAAAAGAAAGGATATACAGCTAGGCTATATCTGTAGTACAAGATGAGAGAAATAAGGGAAGTAAGAAGTTTACATGATATGCTTGGCCTGCACTCATGCAGATAAATTGCTTTTACCTCTTCCACTTGCATTCTTCCTCACTCTTCCCCCCCAAAAAATCAAACTTACAAGACAACTTTGTCCATATTGGCTACATCCACAAAGCCACTAAAGGGATGGAGCACCTCCCCTATGAAGAAATGTTGAGGTAGTTGAGCTTGCCCACTTTGGAAAAAAGAAGGATCTGGGGAGACCTTGTAGTGTCCTTTCAGAACTTGAAGAGAGCTTATGAGCAGGAGGGGGACTGACATTTCACACAGATAGTTTTAGACTGGAAGAGAGGAGATTCAGAATAGATGTTAGCAGGAAATTCTTTACTCAGAGGATGGTGAGGCCCAGAGCTGTGGATGCCCAGTTCCTGGAGGTGCTCAAGGCCAGGGATGGGGCACTGGACAGCCTGAGCTGGTGGGTGGAAACTCAGCCCACACCTGAGGGTTGGAACTGGATGATCTTTAAGGTCCCTCCCAACAAAAGCCATTCTGTGATTCTATGACTATGAGTCTCTGACTCTATAATTCTTTGACTTCAGGGTTCTATGATTCTGTGATCTAGCCGCTTTACCATGTATCCAACAAAGTCCTTAAAGCTGGATCACACCTCATACCGTATCCACTGTTAATGAATCACTTCGAGTTGCCAATTAAAATCAATCATCAACACGTCAACTGCGTTTACTTTCATTTAAGTTGTGCTACAATAAGTAATTCTTCCTCCAAACAGCAAGGAAAAGGTCTGGCCTTACTTTTAGCTCGTTAATTCAGGAGTGTGGAGGGAAGAAACGTTTAACCCTGTGGTTAGAACATTTGCAGTACAAAGGTCCAAGTGCCAGCCCTTGCTTCTAGCACTGTTTTGCTGTTACATTAAATAACTGTTTAATGCTAAATAGACTTCTTTGAAGAGTGGCTGGGGCCCACACCCACCTCATATGACTGCTAAACCTGTGAGTCACCTTGCTTCTTGCTCTTGTTCTTGCCTTCTCAGGGAATGGCTTGTACTTCTCAGCACAGAACCCTAAATCAGCAAAATGGGTGAATAATTACCCCACCACTAAGTGGCTGACATGCAGGGAGTTCAGGATATTCCTGGAAAATGTATGCTTGAATTTTCCTCAAAATGATGAGTCGGATCCCTTCAGCTTTGCCTTTACTGGTAAGGAATACATAGACACATAGGTACATAGGTAAGTGTGATCACTGACAGAGGGATCAAGTGTACTGGCAGGGGGATTGAGTGCACCCTCAGCAAAATTTCCAGGTGACATCGAGCTGTGTGATGGAGTTGACATGCTTGAGGGACAGGATGCCATCCAGGGAGACCTAGGCAGGCTGAGCAGTGAACCCAGGACAACCTCATGAGGTTCAACAAAGCCTCAGTGCAGGACAGATGTAGACCTGTTGGAGTATGTCCAGAGGAGGGCCACAAAGATGATCGCAGGGATGGAACACCTCTCCTATGAGGACAGGCTGAGAAGTGGGGCTGTGCAGCCTGGAGGAGAGAGGGCTGCGGGAAGATTTGATAGCAGCCTTTCAGAATGACAGCTCTGTGTTGGAACTTCTTTTCTGCCCTATGTAATTAATATGAAAAAGTAACCTTTCTGTCCTCATGCTTCAGCTATGGAATAGGCATAACAGGACTTTTTCATCTAGAAAAATACTGTCATCAAGAAAAATAACATGGGCTCTGTTTCCAGCACATGTGCTCCCTTGCAAACTTTTATTGCTACATAGAAAACCAAACCTCTTAAAAATAAGTAAGCAGCTTTCTATTTCTATCCTTATTCATTGCCATGAGGCCTCAATAGACCTAATATGGGTGGATGATGTTGAATTGATTGCTGAAACTAAAACTGATGGTTGCCTAGGTGCACACAGCCTCATGACCTAATTCTGCTTCAGATTTGCAAGAGGGATGTGCTCCTAACTACTAATACATATACTGGCTTCTTGGAGGAAGACTGATATCCCAAAGATGAAGCTACCTGGAAGAAAAACTGAGTGAGAAAGAGAATTTTGACACCACTCCACCACCAGCATCCTGAAATAAATGATATTTAGGCATCTGTTAATATTGTTATTAAACATGCCAAAGTTAAACTTCCTCAAAGTCAAAAAATGAACTTGCTCAGGTGAAAATAACCCTTTGGTTGTAGAAAAGAATGATTATTGGTAATATTTCAAGGCAAGATGTAAGGTAGAGTCAATGGAGATCTGATAAATATGTTAGTAGAGAGGGCAAACAGATGGGAAATTGTATCATTAAAGAACCTGTGGACAAGGGGCTAAGAAAAATCACAAAAATAAATGTCTTGTTGGAAATACTTGTTAATGAAGTTGCTATATGGTGACTATCACCTACATAAAAGCAGGAAGAGAATGTAATCATCTTCAATTGTACATTCAGCTTTGACTGCTATCTTAGAGAAAATAGAGCAGAACAGAAAGGGTATAAAGAGCAAAAGTTAAGACTTTTACATATATATACATTAAAAAGGAAAAAATCAGCTGTGTTGAGAAATAAATTAGATGCTTATCTTTATGCATTGTATTTGAAGAAAAAAAAAGCAGAACTGGAGATTTTCAATGAACTTTTAAGTGCAAAAATTGTTTATTAACAAAATAAGGTATATTGTTCATAATTAATCGATGGCATTTGATATTCACTACAGCAAAATGTCCAGGAATATCTTAATACATACTCATCAGATGAGGTTGTTTGTTATAGAAAATGTCAGAAACTTGAGATATATTCTAACGTCATATGTATGAACAATACTTCTCTCAAGTTTGTATTGATGACAGTCCAAACAGCTGTAATCTGTTTTATTCACTGATAATTAGGTTATTAGTTGGCCTAAAAACATACAAATCTATTCTTGATTGTGCCATTCTCTTCATTGTTTTTGACTCATGTGTTTTATTTTTAAAAAAGCCATTTCTGCCTTGTTCAATATGAAATCACATCTATAAAGTACTATGTGATGGTGTTCAGGATAGACCTGTGGCATCTCCTTCATTAAAGGCCCTTATGTACAAGTCGGAGGATCATCTCTGAGAAACAACATAAGTATAAGCTATGCTGCCCCAGGGTTGGGCCGTGATAGAGGTGACCTTTTGAGGTCCTTTACAGCCTTAAGAATCTATGTTTCATTATTCTGATATGGCAGATTGCTGTGCCCCATTAAAATGAATACATTGATATAATACACATTTATGGAAGCCCCTGGAGAGCTCATTAGAGTGAGGTGAGACTGTGTTTTAACCCTCTTACATTTTTTCATTTTGTTTTCAGATACTGACCAAAAAATAACATATCAGCAAGGGCTAGGAGAACTAAGATAAACAAATATCTCATCCTTGTTGGAAATTAACCATGCTTCAATCATCTGCTTCAGGATCTCCTTCTGAAACATCTGATTCTGGCTACACTTAGACTCTGGCCATTGGAGAAATGGACCTGATTTGGCTGAGCAATATGAATGCTTCTGACAGAGATTATAACCACACTGGTACAATTCAGAGTTGGTTCTCCATTTGTATGGGATTCTGTATCTCCAGCACTGCCCTGTGTACGTGATAATGACAGATTAGGGAATATGGGTTAAAAATAGAGATAACAGTCTAGACTGACTGGACATGCATTGAGGAAGGCTCACTGCTGAAGGCTGTAATGTTAAGAGGTTATTAGAGAAAGAAATTAACCATTTCCAGATTTGTCAGTTTACAGCCAAACTGGTAAGGAAAGAGCAGCGTCTCTTCATGACTGGAAAAGAAATGTCACCATTTTGGACAGGTAAAGAAAAAATCACTAAGAACTGCTGTCTAATTCAAAACTTCCTACACATGTACACGGAGGTGCAGCTATTTATTTCATTTCTCAGACCAAACTCAGGTTGACTACCTGTGATCAGGTAGAGGTGTTACCAGTTTGATTCAGAATATTGCAACTAATGAGATTGTTCATGACACTACACTTCTTAGTGACAGGTAAGGTCATATCCTCTGGCATCCTCAGACATGGCCAGCTGGTTATAAACATCTACTTTGCCTCCATATTTTTATACGTTCAAATGAATAAATGTTTACATTACAAAACACAGAATATCATGGCTTTTCCCTCACATGCTAACAGTTATTTTCTCAACTTACACTTAATCTTCTTTTGTATTTTACTTATTTCCCACTGTTCTGTAAGTTAAATCTGAATTGAATTGATTCTATTCTGTTAGTGGTAGCTAGCCAGAGATATGTACATATTGGCAATGAAAGCCTAATTCTGGAAGTTTTACAAAGTTAATAAAGAAGGTTTCACCTTCTGCTGGTAGGCTTGCCCTTCAACTGCAATTGCAAGTTGACTGTCGTTATTTCAGGAGTCCATAATCTGACATTCTGAAATCCTTCCTTTTAGATCTTCATTTAAGCTGTGAAGTTCATTTGTCCTCCTGAGGTCTCAGTAAACTGCAATGAAAATGTGACTGATAAAGTAGCTTGCTCTTATGGCATTCCCCAGATCTGCTGTGATGAATAAAATGCTCATCTTCTCACATGGGTAGCTGTCGTTCCTTGAAGGAAAAATACAAATATCTTAAATCATTGGGGGGTCATAGTTAAGAAATAAAAGTGAATGGAATTGTGAAAAAAAAGCTTTTTTTTTTTGCTTTTTGCTTTTTTTTTTTTTTTTTTTCTAGTGGAAGCTGAGTCATGAAATGCTCTTGGCATTCACTTTTAACAGTAGCTTGGAAGCAAACAGAAGAAAAGCATTTTAACAGAAAAAAAAAAGTCTTTTTAAGAAGTCTATTAAATACATGCTTAAGACTACAAGAAGACTATTCTTAAGGAGTCTTCTTCTCCAGAACACCACTGATCTGTTCCTGCAGTTTATGTCACATAGAATGTGACAGTCATTTTTCTGTCACACAGAATGTCTTGGGTTGGAAAGGACCTCAAGGATCATCAAGTTCCAACCCACCTGCCATGTTGCCTTTTACACCTAATCTATAATGCTGCTAGGGCTGTGAATGCGAAATCTCTATTTAACTCAAGGCAGAGCCTGTTCACTCAACCTGAGGCTATCAGCCACAAAGACTCTCTAATATTATCTTTCATATTAGTCTTAGGTTCCAGGTGAAGCTATGTCCGAGCAGTTTGTTGGGAATAGTCTGTCATCCATTCTATCACTTGAATCACAGCTGGGAGTTTATGAAGGGAGTATCAGCTCTCCCGGACCAAAAAAGTACCACTTCCTAGGTGCATGGTATGGTTCTGCCTAATTCACTGCTATAGCTATAGTCACAGGGACTCAACCTGCAATTTATCATTTTCTCCAGCCCCACGAAGATTTGCTGATGCCTTGATTGTCATATCATAAAGGGAAAATATTCATATTCTTGCTTCATCACTTTTATTCTACATCTCTGTTGTTTTTTTTTTAAAAAAAAAAAGACAATATATGTTGTAATATGCATATATCACATATGTTTTTTATTTTATAAATTTTATTTTATAAATCTTGAATTCAAATACATATGAAAGCTATAGTCTAGCCATAGAATATTGTCTCATAGTGCCCTTCTCTTGGTGGCTGTGCCAGGGTAGATTTAGGCTGGACGTTAAGAAATACTGCTTTTCTGAAAGGGTGGTCAGGCAGTGGAATGGGCTGCCCAGGGAGATGGTGGAGTCACTGACCCTGGAGGTGTTCAAGGAAAAATTTAGGTGTTGCGTTGAGGGCTGGGGTTTAGTGAGAACTATTGGTGATAGGTGGATGGTTGGACTGGATGATCTCGTAGGTCTTTTCCAACCTTGGTGTTTCTGTGATTCCGTGATTCTGTGAATTCTCATACCCTTGTAGGACACTGTATTTAAATGTTAAGAATTGCCAGTGGTTACTCAAATATATTACCTGCCCTAATCTGTCCTTCCTGCCTCAGACTCTGCAACTTCTCCACTCTGTCCCCAGAGGTCATGTGCCACCAGTAGCTCTCAGCCTTTTAGCCCCACAGCTCCACTTCACCGAGACTTTTGGCATCACAGGATAATTCCCCAAAAACAAGTATGCCACGGTCTTCCACTTCTTCCTAGAATTTCTGCCCCTCCTCTGCAGGGTACGTTGGTCAGAAAATGTTGAAACACCATTGCCAAACAGTTTCAAGTCATATAGCGTATGAAATGTCATATTGGTTACAAAGATTGGAAAAGGATTCAGGCTTAAAAAGCTAAAAATTAACATTAGCATCTACATTTATGTATAGGGGACATAGATGGGATAGAAACCCAACTCTCAGATGCTGGAACCCTCTCAGCACCCTTGACTTCACCCTTTGATTAAAATATTCATAGAATCACAGGATATTTTGAGTGGAAAGGGCCCCATAAGGATCATAGAGACTAACTCCTTTGTTTTCCCAATGGCAACGTACTTGTGAAGGATGCACTCAGGACTTGGTAGAAAGGAAAGGAGAGTGCTCTGGGGACAACCTGAATAAAAGGAGTTTGAGACAGGTGTGTGCAGTGCACATGGGGTTGAGCTGTGTTTAACATTGTGAAAAGAACTTTGAGTGCTTACAAGTGCTTCAGAGTTAATTCTGAGGAGTTTTTGATAGGAATCCTGGTAACAAAGAAGTGACTTGGCTGGAGAGCAAACTGCAATCAATTATGAATTCCTCAGCCACAAAATTATCCTACTAATTAACTGCCATGCATTATAGATTGTTTATTATTATTTTTATACTTTTGGGAAGCAGTCCTGATTTCACAAAAGCAACCCAGAGTCCTCAGCAACATCACTAAATGCACCAACTAAGTACCAATTAAAAGATCAAGTCAAAAATTAAAAAATTACAAAGCTTGAATTAGAAATGGAATGTAAGGGTTGAAGAGCATCGCACAGAACAGAAGACAGCCAAATTTAGATGTCACGTGATGTAATAGAAGAGAGTATTCTAGGAGAAAAAAGGGCTATCATAAGTATTCAAGTATTATCACACGAGTATTCTAGGAGAAAAAAGTGTTGTCACAGATAGAGAAACCAGGGGAAAAGAAGAACAAGAACTAGTCAAAGTAGGGATGCGGAGAAAGTGGAGAAGGAAAATCCAAGCAGCTTTGCTGTGTTTCCAAATCCATGTTCTTTATTCCTTGGCAGAATGATTTCTGATTTCCGATGCTGCAACTGTATGCAAGGAAGAAGATTGGAGATTCACGCCAGCTCATTACTAGCATATTTAGATTCCTCCCCCCTGTTCCTCCATGTTTCTTATTGTCATGGACCATTTTAAGCAAAATTTACACCATTCATTGAGTATGATTATAAATGTGTCATTTGAATAATGGAGAGTCAAACTTAGCTTTTAAGCATTTCCCATCACTTTGGAATAAGAATTCATGAGCACTGTAATTTCTCTTGATAATATGATTCAGACCCCATTTTTGTTTTCTTATCAAAGCTGTTTAAAATCATGAACTTCACTGTATGATAATTCACTTTGTAACAGTTTTATTTCTCCTTTAAGGTTTCTATTATTAATGAGAATGCATTTTTTATAGCACAGAATGCTGACACCTTTACTTATAAAGACAGTATGAAAGTGTCATTTGATCATCTAATGACCTCTGGTGGATGAATCTAATTGACTCGCAAACACACAATGTTTCACATTGCTTTTAACTTGTATTGATTGCATTACCACTGGGCTGTGAACAGTTTCCCCCTGCTACAGAAATAGTCAGTCTAAAAATAATCCTATTCCAAACCATGAAGCAACCCTCACACGCCTCAAAATGTTTCAGGAAACAAAACTAATATAATAAATGCTTATCAGCTCTAACTTTGGCCATTCTTCATAGTCCCAAAGACTTTCTGTTGTGAATTTCATAAAAACACTCAAAAGGGAGATACCAGTTTACATGTTTGGGACTGGTTTTCTCCTATGTGCCCATCTCTAGTTGCATTTTTACCCTACAGAATGAGAATCTGATTACATGACCACACTCTTCTGTTCAAAACATTTGAATATCTATGCTTAAAAATACGGTCAGAATTTCTCTGAAGTGTAATTGTGCTTTTCCTGCAAAGCATGGTTGATCTCCAGCTCCCCTGGAAGATGAAAGCTTCCAAAGCAAAGGGAACGGTGGCTCAAATGTAGACACATGAACTATAAATCTTCATATGAAATGGTGTTAGGAGGGGAAGTACGTGGTCCAGCAGTGAAATACTGAAATGAACAAATTGTACCCTGCAAATCACAGAATCACAGAATTGTAGGGGTTGGAAGGGACCTCCAGAGATCATCAAATCCAACCCCCTGCCAAAGCAGGTTCCCTACAGCAGGTCACACAGGTCGGCATCCAGGCAGGTCTTGAACATCTGCAGAGAAGGAGACTCCACCACCTCCCTGGGCAGCCTGTTCCAGTGTAATTGGCATGCGGAATAAAACCCTGTTGGAAGATGTGCACTTGGAGTGAAGTTTTAGATGGTAAATGTTAGTGTGTATTAGTGCTCTGCTGAGAAGATGTCACAGAATCACAGAACTGTAGGGCTTGGAAGGGACCTCCAGAGATCATCGAGTCCAATGCCATGTCGCTTTTACAATGCTGTAAAAGGTCATGTCTTCATGACCTATTACAGCATTTTCTCCCTCTCATTTTGTAGGGAACACAATGTGACCTCCCCTACAACAAGGTATGTCTAGAGGAATGACAGTGAAGGCAGTGGATTTACAGTGCGGTAACAGGGAGAACGGCCTGACCCTCAGTTTTCTGGATATTATACTCAGGCTAAGAGAGAAAGTAGTGTGAGCAGTGCTTACTCATTACACCATGAGATAGTGAGGAAACCTGTAAAAGATGTAAGCACATGACCACCTATCCCTACTCCACTATAGTGCAAAGAACAAAGCAAGAAGAAATCCTTCCAGGAAGGGATGAAAGGAGGAAGGGAAGGAGGGAGAGAGAGAAGGAGGGAGGAAACAAGGAGGGAGGGAGGG
>NW_024962287.1:2875826-2879728 GCF_019238085.1 Lagopus leucura
CTACAAGGAGTGTTGTAAAGGTGCAAATGCTGACCAATACTGTGTAAGTTTGCTGCTGCTGGTGTATCCAAGAGTTACAGCACAGGTGGACTTGAAGACCTTCTGTGTCTCCCAGAGAGATTATTCACTTTATGCAGAGTACTTTTTATCAAAGACTTTACATGGGACAATACTCCAAACCCCTATAAACTGTTCTGGGTGTCTGTTACTAAAGCTCTTGCATGCAAGAAGCTTCAATTTCCACCTCAGTTTATTCCCCAGTATAAACCTTGAGTTATCTGAGTGAACTTGAAAAACAATTCCTCTTGGTATTCCTGCACTGCACGCTTCCCTATAGTCCTCATTTGTCATAGCCATTTTACAAAATTTGTTCTAGTTATGTCTGTCTGAAAACAGACGGACATCCTGCACAGAGCAAATCTTTCCCTAATCTAAATTGCTTGTTCCCCCCTTGCCTCTGTTCCTTGTTTTCAGTCCTGCACGTAATGCTGGCATCAGCATGAGACTCTTGGACAGAAAACAAAATCCTTTAACAATTCCACCAACCTAGAAGCCTCACTGGAGAGGAAATGGGGAACCTCTTCCCCTTCACTCTTACTAGCAGCCACAGAATCAATGGAGGTCATTATATTCCTTGCCCAAGAAGTCAAGGGGTCAGGAAAGAGCAGCTTTGTTGGGAAGTTGCTCCAGCCCGATATTATGGATTTGAACAATGAAAACAGAGCTGAATTGTGAGAACCCATGTGAGATTATTTAAGGCAAGATAAAGTCATTTTAATCATTGCTATTGCAAGTGGGCTTTGGATCATAAAGGGCACCTCTCTAGTCAGATCTCTGGATAGGATTAGCATAGGGGAAGGAGGAGGGAGCAGAAATTGCACAGGCAGAGCTGCCAGAGCTACAGTGATGACTGCACTGCCAGAAGAGCAGATGGATCATCAGGTGATGCCATTTGGGTCCCCAGAAAATCCCATCGCATCACAGGGCAAGATTTAAGATGAGTTGTGGCTGACCAGGAAAACTTCAAACTTATCCTGGAGAAATGGCAGTACCTTAAATGACAGCAGTCACTCTTGGGGCATTAGAAGAGAAAATTACTGTTCCTTCTTGTCCTTTTATCCTTTTAATTGCCTACCTTTCTTTTCCAGGCTCAGAATAAGATATTACCGAAGCAAGCAAACTGCTTCTCTCAGAGAAGCTCTGTCCTGGCACTACTCCTGGAGAGCTACATCACTTAGAAATGTTTTCTTTTTGTTTTCTTCTTTTATTTTCCCTTCCTTTTTTTTTTTCTTGTTCCTTTTTTTTTTTTTCTTTTCCTTTCTTTATATCCTCGCTTTCATTAAAATTATAATCAACTGAAATTCTAACGGAGAAAAATCACTTCAGGAAAGAGCTAGAGTTTTTGTTGCTGTTGTTACCATTTTAGAAGCCTCAGTACCAAACATATTAAACATTTTGGGGGGGTTTTGTGAATTGCAGAGGGAGAGGTGAGCATGTTGGAAGCAAACTTCCCAGGAATAGTTCCACAGTTCCACTTTGAGTCAATGGCATTTTACAATAATAATAAAAATGAAAAACATTTCCTCAATAATTCCCAGCTTCCTCTCATCGAGATTGCTTTAACATGCTTTCAAAGTCAGCAGGAAGTGTAGTGACCTTAGGATGAAACATTTGAGCTTGGTGGTGCTTAGGTTTTCCTCTTCATCTGGATAACAAACAGATGCACTCTAATATCTCTCTTTTAAGGTTGGTTGTGGCAATTGCAAAGAAAGACAGGAATGGATTTGTCCTGTGCCTCCTTTCATATCTGACCCCAGTGGCCTTCATCACGTTGGCCATTCTGGTGCCCCTCTGTCTCCTTTCACTCCCATGTGAGTTGCCAGGTTTTGCTTTAAAGTGTCCCAAAAAAATCAAGTTGTATGATCAGACCCAAGCAGCAGGAAGGACACAGCTTTCTCCTTCAACCCAACACAGCAGCTTATGCATGCCTCATCTGAACTTCAATGTGACCACAACCTGTGGCATATAGTCATAAAGGGGCATTTGTGCTTTCCATTATTGCCATTTAGTTGAAATGTGGAAATTTATTTATCCTCGGCAGCCCTAGTCTATTGCCAAAGACCCACATCAATGTGAACCTGAATAATTTCCAGAGATCTAAGATCTTTTCTACATGATTTAACAGAAATTGGCCTGATTTGGTTCATCATAAAATCACGGAATGGCTTGGGTTGGATGGGACCTCAAGGATCATGAATCTCCAACCCCCTGCCACAGGCAGGGCCACCAACCTCCACATTTCATAGCAGCCCAGGCTGCCCAGGGCCCCATCCAACCTGGCCTTGAACACCTCCAGGGATGGACGGGGCATCACAGCCTCTCTGGCAGCTGTTCCAGCACCTCACCACTCTCATAGGAAAGAACTTCTGGTTAAAATTGTTGCTATGCTCTATAGGTGGCAAAGTGGGGGAAATAATGAATTCTGGAGGTGTTTGCTCAGTGATATCATTCCTCTACTCAGTTTCCTATGATGATCTGGAAATTCTGGATCAATTTGATTTCAAAGGCTTTCAGGCAACCAAAAAATAGAATTTAGACATTGAAGTACTTTTGAAAATCTCATCAAATCTCTTATCTGTCTTTATCATCTCATTACCTTTAAAAAATATGGTCCATGCTGCCAGCTAGAATTGGTCTTTTGCATATTAGGCTCTGCTCTGGCACTGTGCAAAAGTTTATGTGTTTTTTGTTGTAACATCAGGAAAAAAAATTTTGAAAGATATCAGTTGTCAATTTGATCTCAACCACAAAACAAGAAAACAATCACTGTTCTTTTGTTTCTTTGTTTCACTTTCTCAAATTCCTGTAATTATATACAATTACCTATTTTGCTGCAAATTGGTTCTCCAAGACACAGAATCTGATTTTTTTTCTTAACTGTACAAAATATGCAATTTAAAAAAGTGAGCAGTTTGAGTGCGGAGAAAAATGAGGCTACAGCTGTAGGATTTTGTTATGCTTTTAGTATCAAATCACAAAACCCATTACATTATTTATCCTACAGGCAGGCCTTGTGCTGCAAACATTGAATACAATTGCATACCCTCGGAAAAGAAATGTGTGCTTTTTAATTGCCCCTGATTTAAACAGCCCTTAATTTCATTAGTGTCATTATTTTTCTTTTCCATGGGAAATCAAAACAGTTTATTTTAAACCGTGGATATGAACTGCTGATATTTTAAATATCCTAAAGATGGTTCATTACACTATATATAGACATATACATATGTATATTCGTATATACGAGCACATATACATGAAGCAAGAGTGCATAATTAATTAGACATGCTCACATGTGCAGATACAAAAAAGAAAATGTTTTCTTTCTTGTCACCATAGCATCCAAAGCTCAAAAAATAAGAGATGCATCATTCAAGGCCTTTCTGCAAATAAATCCCAGTAAAGTTATACTTATGCCCTGTGCTTGAAATAACTTGAGTTTGTTATAAGCTGTAATTCAAACTATTGAGTCATAAAATTAATCTTTTTTTGTGGTGCATGAGTGATTTTTGTTTGTTTAATGCTTCATTTCTACGTTTCTTTTATTGGAAAACTCTAAGAAAGCTGTAGGCAGGGAGGCTGGGTGTATCTGGGATGTAGGTGGGAAACTCTTTACAGGAGCATACGTTTAATTCCCCTTTACTCCAACAAGATTGGCGTAGATTTAGCACCGGAAAAAAAAATGCTTTGTGTGATGGCATTATACCACAATGCATAGTCAAAACTCATAAACCTGAGCTGTATTTGGGAGCAGCCAAACTGTGAAATAAATCCTTTGTGGGTCCACGTGTGCCACTGTCACGGATTTGACCAGATCAATCCATGTCCGTGACAGGGGCGAC
>NW_024962287.1:2879738-2936031 GCF_019238085.1 Lagopus leucura
AAACCATAAAAAAAGCAAAACAAAAACAAAAACATAGAACCATGACAGCCACCAATGTGTGGTTGGCGTGCCTTGCCCACAGCGCATGCACTCCTTCATGTCATCTCTGTATGTGTATGCACAGACACAAACCATGAGGAAGATGAAATGATGAAGAAGAAAAGTCACTGATGGCAGCTGTCGTTGATGAACAACTGAAGCATTCAGCTCATCTACAAGGTTCCAAGGTTTGATTCTGCACAAAGCTTTGGCCATGGCTTTCAGTGGAGCCAAAGCTAAGGAGTCCTATCAGTCTCTGGTTATTGAAGGCAGCTTGTCCCATTTTGCTGGGCCAATTCAGATCTTCCCTCTCCTTCGCAACAGATTTTGCTGCTTTGAGACCCTCGTTGTCAAAATGTCAAATACCAGCACAGCTTGTGGGAGCCAAGTAATTCCTGTTGGTTCTGCAGCAAGCAAAACGCCAAGTGCTCAGATAACAGTGGAGCATTTTGAATGCTCTGCCCTGATCTCATCTCACTCAGATAATCCGACACTCTCAGGATGTTTATTTTGTTTTCACATAACAGCGCATTTGTCCGGGATTCCAGGTAATACGGAGGAGATTAGGTTGGAGCAGAGATCTGAGATCAGTTCTTTGCCCTTTCAAAGGGTTAAAAAAGAAAAAAAAAAAAAAAAGAGAGGAAGAGAAAAAAATAAAAGGTTAGTGTTTTCTGTCCATTAAAGAGAGTATTCTGCTCTGAAACCGAATTGGTCATGCATTCTTCCTGCGTTTCCTGGCAGAGGAGACTGACTGCAGCACCTGCCTTTCCAAGCCAGCCCTGCTCCCAGCCTGCTGGGCTGGCATTTATTACCTCCTTCACTCACGGGACGAAAGGAGCTTTGAGATGCCGATTTCCCTTAGTTAGCTCCATATGAAATTCCTCCTGAAGCATAGCTGGGAGTTGTTCTTTTTTCTTTTCTTTTTTTTTTTTTTTGCTGCAGGACAAAGCTGTGCTCACTCTGAATGAAGAGTCTGGATACCAAACAATTTTTGGGGGGAGGAAATGGACAATGCTCCATTTTATCCTTCCCCTTCCAGCAAATGCCATCAAATTTTGTAAAAAGATTTATTATTTTTTTCAGTTGCTGAGGACACACTTTAAAACTTTTTTTTTTTCTAAAAATAAATGCCTACTAAAATTATTCTCCTCCCCACTTTCTGTTTAACATTTTAGACTACCTGGTTTTTGTGTTTCTTCCTCAAATTTACCTCCAGTTTCGATTTCTCCATTTGGTCATCATGATGGGTAGCGAAATCTTGACAAAACAGTACAATGTCTTACACAGGAAAAGGTGTTTCCACTCAAATTGAGATTTATCTGCTATTCTTTAAGATGTAAAGAGAAAATGAGAAGATGGTCAGCACAGTACATTTCTGTCTGGGATGTTAACCAAGTTAATCCATTCTGTATATCTACAGAAATCTGATGTTTTATCCTAATCAAATGCACCAACAGCTTCCAACTTGAAAATGAAGTGTTCTCTTCTCTGTGAATGGAATTGTTACAATCTGGCAAATGCATCCACTTCATTCTAAGTTTGTTTTTGTTTTTTGTTGTTTTTTTTTTTTTTTAAAAAAAAGATTGCTTCTGAAATCATTTCTATAACAAAATAAATTATCTATGAGCACTTAAGGTTGTCTCATTACTTTCAGTGCCACGCAGAAGGACTTTCTTGGGACTGAATCCATCACCCACACACCTTTCCAATGAAGGGGTGATTCCATAGTCTGAATTGTCCCATAGAGAAAGATGAAATGGCTCCACCAGCAGCAGATGTCTCACTCTTTCCATGGCACTATTCCTTCAAGGACATTTTCAGAGAAGCAGGTAGTGTCAGGGATTGCATAGTAGATGGGTTGTAAGGATATAAAATTCAGCCTGTCCATCCTTGGTGTGCCTGTGCCATGCGGGTACCTCTGCAGGCTGGGCAGGCAGAAAAGTGGGGATGGTTCTGAGTAGTGATCTCCATTCATACAGAAAAAATCATGACCACCAACAAAAACAATCTGTTTTGCCTGTCTCTACTCCTATAGAACTTGTGACTAAGGAAAACATACACCATTCCTTTTGTGGATGCCCTGTTCCTGGAGATACTGAAGGCCAGATTGGATGGGGCTGTGGGCAACCTGATGTAGTGCCTGATTTAATGGTCAGCAGCCCTGCCTGCAGCAATGGGCTGGAACTAGATGATCTTTGAGATCCCTTCCAACCCAAGCCATTCAATCGTTCTATGATTCTATGACCCTATGGGAGGCATTGATAGGTACTGATGTTTTCGTTTTGCATTTTTTTAAATGTAGAAGCAATGAATGTTTGTAGAAAGTCCAGCTGTTTCATTTAAGCATATCTAACTTGTTCTGCTTCTTTATGACTGAAAGAAGTATCAATGGAAAGAAAAAAAAAAAGTAAAATAAAACAATTTTTGATAAATCTATACTTCTCATAAAATATATGTGAAAATAAAATTATCATATTATCATCCTATAAATGTGATCTGTCAGTGCTAGCAAAACATTTTTGAGACCAGCGGATGAAAAGGTCTGGCAGAGAATCTGTGTCTCATTGGAAGAAGGCTGAAGGCTTTCAGCTGCTTGTTTACCAGGAGGATCAGGGGGACAGAAATCTGGCTGCAGGTGGATCCTATTAACCCTGCAATAACATATGTCAATAAGCAGCGATTCTGAGAATTTGGAGCGGTTACTCAGGGTCTCAGCTGTGTTTTCCCATTTTGTTCTGAATTTGTGTGCCGTGGCCTTATCTCCTGAGCAATGTAAGCACCTAAGGAGAGGCATTCTCTCTATATCCAGGTGCCACGTCTTCATCTGCCATAAAACTGCCCACTCTCTAACAGGTTCAAGTTAGAGCAAGAACAAAACAAAACTGTTAAATCGTTCATCTAAACTCCACAATAGGTCATTGAAGAGAAACATATTGTTGTCGCCCGTGGTCTTTCATCTACCTGCATTTTCTTGCATTTGTTTTAGTGAGTGCACACACCCCACCGATGTTATTTAATTCTTGTGCGCCGGAGGGGCACTTTTTCTGATGAGATCCAGTTGTGTCCATTTTGGTGCTGCCAACACTGGGATAAATGAAAGGCAGTGCTTGTAACTAAATCCTTTTTCCTGCGGGTAACCCATTCTCTACCTCCAGAATCATCCCCAGGAACTCCCTGGGCTGAAAGATTCTTAAATAACGGGGTCCTTGCTGCTCAGATTGATATCTACGAACAGATGTTAATTATAAGGAAAGCAATAGTTGAAACACAGATTGTACAGAAAATGTCTGTTCAGATTCAATCTGTGTTGCTTTTTGTAATACTCAGTGCTGTTTCCATTGAAACACTGGGTCTGTAGGAATACACTGCAAGGTTTTAAACAGAACACCCCTACCCCCTTGTGGCATAATGCCACTTCTGGAATGGAAATAAACCTGTATGAAAATTACATTCTCTGGTTATCAAAAGCACCTTAATCAGATGATGAAAGAACCCTGGACAGCTGTCTCCCTCCTTGCTTACACTGAGCTCTGGAGGACTCAGCCCAACAATCCATGCAGTGTTCTATCGTGAGCACTTAGACTTTAGTAAAGAAATAAAAGCAACCAAACCAATGTGAACAAAGCTGAAGAGCTGCTGTTGTTGGCTTACGTCCATTTGCTTGTTTTCCTTTCTGTTGTGTTGTAAATGTCAGCCCTTGCCACTGAACCAGCTCGGCTTTTGCCCATGTATTATGCAGAAGATCATGGTGCATCGTGTTTCCAGGGCATGGCATGTGATGGAAGGTTGGTTTGGAAAAATTCAGATCAGTCATGCTGTCACATACAGCAAGGTCACAGCGAGAAGCAGAAGTCATCTCAAACAGATTTCAGCACAGATGCCAAAACTGGTCAGATTAGAATATTCCTTCTTATACACAACGGCGATGTTACTTAACCCACTCCTCAGTGCATCAGCACAATTACTCAAGTAATATTTATGTTAATGGGGCAACCACGGTGCGGAAAATTACTATCAAACAAAAACAGGTATGACAAAATCTGACCACAAGTTCTAACTTACAGTTATTTCTAAGCTAGATTTATTTAAAAAAAAAAAAAAAGAAAAGAAAAAAAAAAAAGAAAGAAACTCATGGAAGGAATGTTTTGTTTGTTTGTCTTACAGTTTAAAACCCATTAGAGCTATTTTTTTCTTGTATCCTTACAAAAAATGGTGAGAGCTGTTGTTAAGATGGAATGTACAAAAGTGGCAATTATTTTAAGACACATTCTCTTTCCCAATTCACAGAGGTCAGTTTTGACTTTTAGAAAAGTATAAATGCGTAGTCCTTCAGTTACAGAAGAATCTGTGGATCCATTCTCCATTCTCTGAACTTTTGGAGAACTGTGAGCACTTGGATGCTCTTCTGCAATATTTTATTCCCAAAGGATTTGAGACCTGGCATTAACTTCTTTTTTCCTTTTATTTCCAGTACTAACATGAAACAACAAGCAATATCAAGTGGCAATTAGTCTTCCCAGCTCCAGTTCCTTCCCAAATTTTCAGCTATGTGCGTTCGGTGTCTTTCAAAGTCTTTGAGTCCAACACGTCATGGAAGGTCAGCCATGTTTTATAAAAATAAATTGCTTAGCTCTCTGTTTGAAGATAAAAGACTGAGTACATTATTTCTGTGTGTGCTCAGGAACCAGAAGGCAAATAAAATGAACCCAGAATGTACTCCTTTATTAAGGATCATGTTTGCTAAACTAATCTCATGCTTTCTGAAGCCTGATTCATAAGAGCACTTGAGCTTCGAGATATTGCAGTCTACCTGCCATCCTCAAGGCCTTCTTTCAAGGAGGATGATCTTTGACTTTGTGCTGCATCATTTCATACAAGTAACAGCAGCTGCATATGTGATGCTTTGCCCGAGTGCACACAGCTCAGAGGAATTGATATGAACAGGAACTTTGACTTCTTCATCTTTCTTTTTCTTAATATCCGGGAGTTAAGAATAAATGTAGGTCTCACTGAGAGCAGCAATGTCCTTCTATTCTCAGAGAATAAAGAATATATCCAAACAATGGCTGATATATTTTGGTTTTCTATCTTATTAATTAAGCCATGACTGTCATTTTGGGGCAGTGGGGCCACTTTTAATTATGTAATTAAACCATTAACTAAACATGTTTTCCTTTCTTCATGAATTGTCACAGACTGTCCAATTCTTTCAGCTAAAAAAATAATCACTGAAATATGGATCAGAGAAGTAAAGAAATTTTCTGCTTATGCCATGTTGGTATGCCAGGTCGCCCACAGATGTGGTTGATGCCCCATCACTGGAAATTTTCAAAGCAAGGCTGGACCAGGCCCTGGGCAGCCTGATCTAGCTGTGGCGTCCCTGTTCATTGCAGGGACACAAGACGGTTTTATCCAACCTTACAGTGATTCCAGTAACCTTAGACTTGGCTTGGGCATCTCTCAAGAGCAGTTGTTCATGTCACAGTGCTATGCACTGTGTCCATCCTCCTGTGATTCTGCGGTAGGGAATTGTTACTTTTGAATTAAAGAGGACAGCAAAAAAGAGAAAAGTTGCAGTAGTGCAAGTGTTTTAAACATTGCTTCTTTTTTTTTCTTTTTTTTTTCTTTTTTTTTCATGTACATATAATTATTAGACAAAAATAACAGCTGGCAAGTACCAAATGCACTCTCCCAAATGGGACATTGACGAATGACGACTTACCAAAGACACTTCAAAGCACAAATTACCCTGTCCACAGAGCAAAAGTTCTCCTTTAAACTGTGTCAGTCATTCTTTAAACCATGGATTTGCTTTTTTGACTCCACCTGGCACTTAGCTATGGAGACAGGGCAGGTATGAAGAGGTTAACTACAAGTGTACAAAAATGGTGAAACATGCTTGAGGTTTCTTTCACAAGGGAATTGCTGCAACACAAGAAAAGTGTATTTGTCACGTAGTCACCTCTCCAAGTTGACTTCACAGAATCACAGAATCATAGAATGGTCTGGGTTGAAAAGGACCACAATGATCATCTGGTTCCAACCCCTGCTGTGTGCAGGTCACTAACCAGCAGCCCAGGCTGCCCAGAGCCACATCCAGCCTGGCCTTGAATGCCTGCAGGGATGGGGCATCCACAGCCTCCTAGGGCAGCCTGTTCCAGTGCCTCACCACCCTCTGACTGAAAAACTTCCTCCTCAAGTTCTCATAAAGTCTTCCTTACATTATGTTACTGTTCTATGAGTTAATGAGGATGGTGAGGCCCTGGCACTGCTGCTCAGGGTTTGGGTGCTTTATCCTTGGAAGTGCCCAAGACCATTCTGGATAAGACCCTGTGACTCTTTGATTCTGATTCTTTCCTCCTGTCCAGTTCTGTGCTATGACTCATTGCACTTCAAAGCAGGAATCATTCTGACTTTTGCTGTTCCTGTGAAAAGACTTATCTTTAAATTTATAAATCACAATAACAAATCATTTTAAAGAGCAAGCATTAAACTTTACATTCAGCTTCTTAAAATCCTTGTCCTTGCCTGATTTCTGAGTTTTTCAGTATGTTGCTATTCCAAATCCTTTTTCAGCCCACTGAAGTAACTTACATTTGTCTGGTTCTCGCCACTCAGAGTGTGAGCAGCCAAAAAAAGAGAACCAGAGTCATCTGGTTGCAGCTCTGATGGTCATTTTTATTTCCTAAATGCTCAATTAGTGGTTAAGTTGAACAGCCAAAAGTCTGGCTATGCTTTTTAAAAAATATTTAAGAAGCAGCATAAATACAGAAGATAAATACAACTACATTTGTTACTCATTTTTGGAAAGGGAAAAGGGTTAGTTTCATGCAATAATTTATTTGAATCTAGTTAACATGTCTCTATGCACTGCACTATTAAACCGCTGCTTCAGAGTTGAGTGAATTGCACTGATGGATGAATTGATATTTTAAAATACTGGGTAAAAAAAAAGAAGTTCAGTTTCCTTTAGTATGAAAGATGAGATAGCCAAATGGGATATTTTCTTTGCTGCTTTATTCAGGAGACTGGCTCAGTGATGAGGATGAGTGTGAATCAAATATTTCTAACATTGTTTGAGAACATGACTCCAATTGATTTGAAAAATCTCTCTAGGGGTAGTTTCTTAAATTAAACTTAATGATACTGTGCATCAGTTAAGATCTATTAGATCCAAGAGACATGATAACATTTATTAAAATGATGGATTTCATGCTTTCTCTGTTTATAAAGTTTAAACATAATTTTTCCAATTAACCTGCCCCCTTCTTAGCAACGCAGAAGCATTTAATAACAAAGATAATGAGAAGTTCCTTTGATGTAGTCACAGGAATGTTCCCATCAATTATTTTGACATGTAAATAGCACCTCCTGTTCCTCCTCATTCCCCATGTGACCTGCAGCCGTGCTGTCTGGGGCTGTGAAGTTGTCGTATTTGTTGACTGAAACCCATTGGATGGAAGAACCATGAGAAGAGACATGAAAAGATTTCAGGTTGTGATTCTGTCTCCTTGTTTGATGGGAGGGCTCAACTGCCACCCCATAAAAAGTGTTATGCTGGCAAATAACACATTTTGTGTGTTAAATGAGTATAAATTGTTTGTGGCAACAACTTAGCTTCACCATAAGTTGCATGAACAGGGCTCAACGTAATGGATCTCAGCTTCAGATAGGGTCTCAGACTCTGCCAAAGAACTAAAAACAGACTGTGTTCAGATCCTTGTCACTTGTAGCAGAAGAGCTTTTGGCATTTCTCATGAGCAGCATGAAAACTTAACCACTGGAACCCAACCATTTTACAGTTGCTTCTATAAACACCCCTCTGCATTCTGTGTGGTGGGACCATTTTCATCACTGTCTTAGTTTCAGGATCTCCTACCCAAGCTTTGGAGATAAGTCCACTCAGGCTCTTGTGTTGGTAGTTCAGTAATGAGAGATAGGTATGTAGGTAGGTAGGTAGGTAGATAAATGTAGTCCTGAAAAGCTTTTCAGGGCATAAAAAAACTAATAGTTCTCTAGTTTTCAACCACTGAGGCACAGTAATAAGAAAGAGTGCATATGAAAAGCACTGTTCATAAAGCATTATGTATTAATGTTTATATATGCATATGCAATATTTAGAAGCAGAATAAACACAAATATTATCTCCAAACTACTGAGGTGGTTGGAAAGAAGGAGTAGTTCTGGGAAGAGATGATGAAGGATAAGAGCGAATGGCCTCAAATTGTGCTGGAGAGGTTCAGGTTGGATATTAGGAAAAGCTTCTTCTCTGAAAGAGTGGTGATGCACTGGCATAGGCTGGCCAGGATGGCAGTGAAGTCATCGTCTCTGCAGGTTTTCCAGAACTGTGGAGATGTGGCACTGAAGGACACAGTTTAGTGGGCAATTACTGGCGGTAGGCTGATGGTTGGACTGGATGATCTTACTGGTCTTTCTCAACCTTAATAATTCTATGATTCTAAGAAAGTGAAATGTGGATACTGAAAGGGGAGGCAGGGATGCTGAGAAAGCTTGTAAAGGAAGGAAGAAAGCTGCAAGGTCTGGAGAAATGGGTACATCTAAAATATAATCTTTGCACAATCTTATCTGGGTGTTCAAGCAAAGCTGCATTCAAAGAGTTTCTTATCTCATTCAAACACAGAGGTAAGGATGGCAATGAAGAAAGAATGCCAAAGGGGCAAGTTGAAAAAATTCAAATTGGAAGAATTGGAAAGGAGGACTGAATAAAAAATAATAAGAAAACTCCATCATGTGTAAAGAGACAAGAAGAGCAAGACCACATTACATCTACAAAGAAATCTTTGAAGAAATAAGCTTACAGAGGAAAGAATAAGCAGACAGGAAGAGAAAAATTGTTTAGGCATGGTCAAAACTGAAAAAGAAAGAATGGCTTACAAACAAGAAAGTAAAGATTGTAGGTTAGAAATTAGGTTTCCGAGAAACCAAAGAAATGAAACTCCGGAGCATCATTTCAGTAAGACCACTATGACACAGCATGTCTAGCCTGCTTAAAGAGAGGACTCAAAAACTTTATAATAAGCATCATATGTTGTGCTTATCTGTGATGAAGAATGACCTTACCCCTTAACTCTAGTAATCCATATCAACCCTGTGTTCTTCTTATTTACAGTTTTTCTGTCATGACAGATGAAATTGCAGTTTGTGAATACATATCATTTTATCAAAAGAAACTAAATGCATAAGTCCAAGTTGCCCTTGAGCAGTTTTAGCTCGTGCAACTAACTTTAGAAGGGTCCAGCTCTTCTCTTGTGCTTGTGGAATTCTTGCTGACATCCTTAAAAGGCCCATGTGTGGACAGATTGCTGAATATGAAGTGGAAATTAGGAGAATGGATCAGATAGTGGATTATAGCCCTCAGCAAAACTCTTTGCATCTTGCTGACCTTGGCAAACATACGGCTGTTTTTTTCAAATAAGGTAAGATGGTTTTTAGCCACCTTGAGAGAATAAGGCACAAAGATGGGCACACAACTTCAGAGTCTTTCAATCTCTTCATTGCTTGTGCATGTTTATAGAACATTTTAATTTAATACTGCACAGAAAACAACAACAACAACAAAGGATTATATTCTTGGTTCTAGATGTCCTCAGATGAGATGTTTTGTGATGAAAATACTAGAAAGGCCAACTAGAGGTAAGTTCTAACCCAGTAAGGAAGAACTGCTGGTAAGTTTCAGAGATCAGACCAAATCAGTGGAAATTGTTATTCAGAATCCTCCAAGAAATAGGAGAGTTGCTGTGGAGAGACGACACACTTTTAAAGAAAACATGCCAAGAGCTCTAAAACAGTCTATTTGTATGGATAAAATAAAAATTTCACGTCCGTTTGGCTAGTCTAGGAACTTACTGATCAAATAAAATGCCAAAAGAGAGCATACAAGGGATGGAAACGAATGAAAGTAGCAAAGGAGGAACAAAAAAGCTTTGCTTGAACTCTTGGGGATGAAACAATAAAAAGTCAAAGTCCGTTTGGAACAGTGACAGAGAAGAATAAAAGCAGCAAACAGGAAATATGTAGATGTGCCTGTAGCAGAGGGAAGTTCAGGGAAAATGCAAATCCTGTCCATAGGACCAGATGAGACATGTTTGAGGATACTGAAATTTTTAGGTGATGTGGCTGGAGGTGGTCTCTATCACTTATGAAAAATCATGGCTAAAACCTAATTTTCCCATCTTCAAGATGGGCAGTAAAGAGGAGAACTATGATACAGTCAGGCCTGTACTCTTTGGAAATGTCATGGAGCATTTCCAAATCATTTCCAAACACATTAGGGATAAGAAGGTTTTCAGAATAGTCAGCAGGGATCTACCAGGGAGAAATCCTACTTGAATGCTTTGATTACCTTCTCTAATGAAAATACATGTTTTATATTAGAGAAGAATAGAAGATATAATATAACATGTCCTAATAAATGCTTTTAATGCATTGTCCCACAGAATTCTTATATATTTAGAACTCTTTATTTAGAACTATGGGTTGAACAAACTACTGAATGAGTTGAAATATGACTGAAACATCAGGCTCAAAGGATCAGCAATCAACATCTTTAGACAACAGTTGTCTAAAACAAAGGGGAGAAAGCAGAGGGTCATTCTAGTACTCAGATAGCTCAGTATATTCATCAGTGACCTGGCCCATAAGACAAAGAAAACCCTCAACAAATTTACAGCTGACATTAAACTGGAAGGAGTGACTGACAAACCTAATGGCAGTGCTTCAACCCAGAGGAAACACAGAAAAGTTGAATAGTGGGTCAAAAGGAACTTCGTTAAGTTAAATAAGCAGAAGTGTGAAGTGCTGCACCTGTGATGGAATGGCACCACTTAATTGATCCTCCCTGACGATAGATAGAACAGTGAAGGCCATGGATTGCAGCGTGGAAGACTTAGGTTGGGTGTTAGTAAAACTCTTTTCACTAAGAGACCATGTAGCACTGGCAATGGGGCCCATGGAGGTCATGGAAGCACCATCCCTAGGGGATTTCAATATCTTGTTAAGCAAAGCCTTGTCTAGCATCAGCAATAGCTTTCTTCAGGTGAGAGACTAGATCTCCAAGTATTGTTTCCAATCATCTTACTTTTTCTATGACTCTATGATCCCTCTGTGCCATAATTTCCATGTTTCAAAGGTAGGGACGAAGATGCTGGCCTACCTTGGAATATAGTTTGATAGCAACTGCTGGGATAAGACAAGTTAAAGGCATTGATATTCAAAGAATCAGCTATGTGTATAACTTTTTAATACACATTATATGTATTTTTTTCAATATGTATCATTTTTAATGAGATTATTTCAGGTTTAATTCTGGAAATTAGCTCATTAATGTTGGAAAATGTGATATTTTGACCATTTCAGCAATTTCAGCCACCGAAATTTAAAATAGAAAATCCATTTAAAATTCCAAAATAAGAGCAATTTAGAGATAATCCTAGATTTTCTCTATAGTCACTAAAGAAAAAACTGTTTGCTATATTAATCAGACCTATTTTAGGCATCGTCTAAGCTGAGATGAATCACTCCTGCTGATGCCAATTTCTTTACAGTAAAAGAGCCCAGGATGACCAGCTTCTGCAGAGCAGTCTGCACTGAGCTGTATGCAATTTAGTCAAAAAGAAGCATTCTGACTTTATTATATTTTATTTTTCCTTTCAGTTGTTTGACATCACAGTAACAGGGATTTTAATGGGATTTTATTCCCAACATTTTCATTCTGTCCATTTGAAAATTAGACATTATGCTGTTCCAAAGGCATCCAAGCATGCAACCACTGAGATCTGGGGATGCTTCAGGTAATCACCATTCACCTTTTACACACTGTAAGAACACATAAATATGAAGACAACCATGGTGGCTTCAGCTTGAGCAGGGTATTCAATCCCTTGAACTCCAGAGGATGTTCCCAATCTAGAGTATTCAACGCTCTTTGAAAATGTGATATTTTTTTTTTAAATTCTGAATTTGTCTCCTTTTTTTTCCCCCTCAATGATTTATTCTTTAAGCTTCCACAATATCTCAAGGCAATGACTTCTGCATTGTGGTTATGCTTTATGAAAACAAACAAACAAACAAACAAAAACAGCAAACAAACAAAGGAAAAAAGTGCAACCTTCTGTCAATTTTAAATCTGTTGTCTGATCATCTTGTGGGATTACTGCCTTCTGGACTCTCCCATGCACTAGTTCAAAAAATGGCTTCAGATACACAATATACATTAATGCAGTATTTAAATGGGGGGCTGTAAAAAAGAGGTGGACAGAGTGTGTTGTGACTGGACATGGGAAATGGTTTCAAACTATAGGAGGGGAGATTTAGGTTGGATATAAGGAAGGAGTTATTTATAATAAGGGCAGTGAGGCACTAGCACAGGTTGCACAGAGAGGCGGTGGTGCCCCATCCCTGCAGACAGCCAAGGTCAGGCTGGATGAGCACTGATGGAGCTGTGGGTGTCCCTGCTCAGTGCAGGGAGTGGGACAGATGGCCTTCAAGGGTCCCTCCCAATTCAAACCATTCTATGATTCTAATGCTTCTGCCATTGACTGTTATAAAGAAAGTTAATGCAAACAGTTGTTTGGTCCAGCCCCAACCCACCCCACTATGCCCACTGATCACATCCCTCAGTGCCACATCCCCACTCTGAGCACCTCCAGGGATGGTGACCCCACCATCTCCACGGGCAGCCCATTCCAATGCCTCACCACCTTTTCTGAGAAGAAATTCTCCCTAATTTGTTTATTTAATAGGGGCGGGGGGGGGGGGGGGAAGTATCTATGCAAGGTCCTATCAGGCTTGCCTATCAGCTCTGGTTATTAGCTATAAAAATCCAGCACATTTCATTATGAGATTGCTTCTTATGACAGCTTTCAAGCAGTCCAGTATCATCCTGATAAAATAATAATAATAATAATAATAATAATAATAATAATAATAGTCTCATACAATCAAAAGCAGAGGAAACAAATGCCTAATGAAGCTCTTATTACGTTAAGAAAAGTCTTCTGGAGAAGTGGAGAAGGGCAGAGCAGAGCGCTGTGCAGCATCCAGCTAGCGAGAAACCAAATTAGCACTAATTATACTACGGCTTGCTGTTGTGCAAGCAGTGTGACTTCACCAGAGGAACGAGGCAGCGGTGTCACTAGGTGGCACAGTTCTGACACATTTACAGATCATTACCCTGCCCTAATGACATCTCGCAGGGCGCTGGGCTGGGGGAACGAGGGGGTCTCGAAGCATCACTCAGCTGTGTGTGATCTGTGAGTGTGAGCTGCTTGTCGGCTCCCGACGGGTAAAGGATCCAAGCTGAGCTGTGTCAGCCGGCCTTGAAGTGAACAGCACGGAGCTGAGTGCTTTGCAGACATGGTGTTTAAATCTCAACGCAGCTGCGAGACAAAAGGGGGAAGATGGGCATAAGGCGCTTGCTGTCTACGTGAGTCAATCGAGTAAGGTGGCCCTGTTGGGTCATTAAAGCTTAAATGCATCCATTTCTATATGCAGTGATGTATAGAGAGAGGGTACACGGCTTCCATCCATCTCTGACTCCCAAAGCCACTTGACAAAGTGAGCATTTCCATCAGCTGACAACCCACAGTGTGAGTGCCCACTCCTGACCCCATCACGCCCACCTTGTTAGTGCTACCACATCCCCAAGTGCCAGTGCTGGACATGAAGGGCAGGAGGTGGGCACTTCTGAGCAGCTTCAAATTTCCTGTTATCTCTGCTTAAAAATAGCCTAAATTCAGTTTCAGTCACTCATAATTGTTTACATCCATTCACACTGAGCAATAAGAGCATACTTCTTGCCCTCCTCCCTCATTTCTCATGGTTTGCCAGCCAGCCTTCCATACAGAAGCTCTCAACAGCCTCATTTTTTTCACTTTTACAGCTTGAGAATAGTGTATTCATTACCAGAATTTTGTAATTATAACTTAAAGTTCAGAAAGGAGCAGATAAAGGAAACAGAACATTAATGCAACTTTCCAGTCACAACACATGGTTTGTCAACCTGTCAGTTCCAAGGAAGTGGATAGATTTCTCAAGGTTTTATCAAAGTCTCATTAATAAAAGGATTAGTGTGTCACAGATGTAAGAATTCTGAATTACAAATGGATATAAGCACACTTAAAGAGAATATTAGAAGGGATAGTTTGCCCACTGTTTATCCATTGGGCATGGCAAAAAAAAAAATGGACTCATTTTAATAAAATTGATCTATTAATTAGCAAAAGACATCTTTGGCATGTAGCTTTTTCCAAGGAAATGTCAACAGCTACCTTCAAGAACCTTCCTACAAAGCAAGAGGATATTTCTTCCAAGTATTGACGCAGTTGCAAATAGCAATTTTTATTTCCAGTAGCAAGGAAACCAATGTTGTGCTGTCAGCCAAAGCTGCCAGCACAACAGGAACACTATGCTTTTTCTTTTTCTTTTCTTTTTTTTCTTTTGTTGTTTGTTTGTTGTTGATGGAAAAAACAACTATACATTTGTTAAATAACTTCCCTAAAGATGGTTGATAGATTTTAAGGGGCTGATGGCTCTGAGCCGCCAACTTACTTTCAACGTCCCTTAACAGCTATTACATTGCTCAGGGCTGTAATCCAATTAACAGGAATTCATACTGAAGTTTTGCTATGCAGTGACTGTGCCTGTGGTCATGACATGGTATTGAACCTATAACCTCTGTGCTGAAGGGCATGAATCAAAACTCCAGGCTTTGATTCCAAAGAGATAACAAGGAGTAGCAAATTTGGAGGTGTATACTCCCTGTATGTTCAGTGAAGATGATCAGATGCCTCCAAAAGACCATCCAGAAAGCACATGTGCCATGTTTGCACCAGGTGAAGTCATGTCCTTCTCTAGGGTTTAGAGGCCAGTTCAAGGATGCACAACATCAATCATAGAATCATAGAATCATAGAATCACCAAGGTTGGAAAAGACCTAAAAGATCATCCAGTCCAACCGTTCACCTATTACCAATAGCTCCCACTAAACCATGTCCCTCAACACAACATCCAGCCTTTCCTTGAACACCCCCAGGGTCGGTGACTCCACCACCTCCCTGGGCAGTTGAACTTCCTCCTCAAAGTAGAGGAGGCAAATTGGTTTCTCTTTGGGCCAGGAGAGCACCGTGGTCAACCACACCTTGATATCATTCAAACCACATTTCCTGTTGATGTGCTTCATCTTCAGGCTGTTGAGTAGTCTACCTACAGAATACAAATCATTCCATTTACTGAAACCAGACAAAGGTATACAGTTACCTTACAGGTATCTTCTGTGTCTTCTAAAAAGAGGTCACCTGAGCTACATTAAAAGAACTGTACTGAAGAAGCAGCCACTTGCTTCCAGAAACAAACAAGAAGAGTATGGACAACCATCTCAAATGCAGATGTCTTCTCAAAAGTTAGATGTCACGACATTTTAGGAACGCTTTTAGATGTGTTACACTTATCCATGTTGTGCTTGATAGTCCTAAGACTGCAAATAATGGGTGGGGCAGAACTAAAGGATTGTCCCTACCAGCCCAGTGCTCCAACTGTGGCTGGACTGACTGGTGTTCATTGTGGGTGCCAGCCATAAATCACTCACACAGCCTTAAGCTGCTACACAGGTTCATTTCTTCAGTGCTTCTAATTCAGGATTTGACAGTGAATGGGGAGAATCAGTTTTTGTTGTCGATGCTGTTTTTACTTTTACCCTTGGGAGATCTGTAGCTATGGGAGAAAATGATGGCTCCAGAGCCAGGCTTGGAGATGGAAATCTCAAACTGAATCCCCAAACCCAAATCAAGAATATTTTTAAATTAGGTTTCATTATTGTGATTTAAATGTGCAATGTATGCATATAACATATACTGCATACTATGCTTGTGTATGCATGTTCCATGTGTGCATGTGTGTGTCTGCAGTATTGGGCATAAAAGTTTATGTAAATACATACATAAATTTGAGGTGAGAACAGTCTTTTAATGTTATGGCACTTTCTAAGCACAACAGGGTTGCAGGCTGCTAGCACCTATTATCACAATACAAATATTAAATTCCAGTAAGAAATGAGTCTTTCAGTCAGCCTAACAGGGCTAATACAGGAAACTAATTTTCACATTCTCTGCTAAGATATCCAAATAAATTTTGGTTTATATTCTTTCTATACACACAAAGGTTTCCATGATTTGTTTTAATTCAGCTCTCTTGCAGCAGGCAGCTTCTTCCCATTCTTTCCCACCTGTCTGTGGGAAATGCATTTGTTTGGTTGTTTGTTTTTTTCCCACTCTTAATCAAAATTAGAAAGAGATTGTGTGTGTCTGGTAAAAAAAATAAATAAATAAAATAGGGGTTTGGCTAAAAATGCTTCCCCCAGCCAGGATATATTACAGCAAACTGCTTTTGCCTCTGGATGTTAGTGGAGTTTCCTTTGTTGTCTTCTTTGATTGTTTCATTTATATGGCAGGTTAGACAACAACAGACTCCTGTTATTGCCTTTTCTCAGCGGTGAATTTTTTTTTTCTTCATTTTTTTTCAGGCTCGGAGCCCCTGAGGACAGTCACTCCCCAACCACAGCTGGTGACAGGAGGAGGGTTTTGTGCGTTCGATACTTAGAGCTCAGAGCTGACTGGCGAGAAGATTAACAGCAATGCTATTAAGTGGGATACACTGTCTCCACTTTTAAATTGCCTAGGCCTTTAATAAAAGAAGGAGAGAGAGGGAAAGGGAGACAGAGAGAAGTCTTAACAGTATAACATTCTCTATGTGTTCACAATCCATTTTGCCAGATGTTAAATTATTTCCCTTCCCTCCCCTATGCACCCATCCCACTTTCTCTACATCTGCAAGTAAGCGCTGGTGCCTGGTGCTCTGTCTCACCACTCAGAGAGGAGACCTTGAGTTGAATTGCAGAGGCAGTCTGCTAAAAGTGAAGATTAGTGACCCAGGCTTCTGCTCCTCGTGAATCTAAATATCTCAGTCCCTGGGCTGTTTTAGAAAGTTCTTCCCAGAAACTTTGCATCATTAGCTGCTTTCTGGCCTCCCATCTGTCTTCTAGCTAATGCTGTCAGAGCAGGAAATGAGGATGAGGCGATCTGTGTGATAAAAAGTTGGAATCTGAGGAGTTAAACTTTTTCATAGCATCACTGAGACACCGAGGTTGGAAAAGACGTCTAAGATCTAAGATCTAACCCTGACCCAACCCCCAATCCCACTTTTTGGAGGAAGTTTTTCACCCAGAGGGTGGTGAGGCACTGGAACAGGCTGCCCAGGGAGGTTGTGGATGCCCCATCCCTGGAGGCCCTAACCTGTTCTGTAAGATTTGCACTAATGGTTATTCCACAGCTTCCCTAGGCACTCTTTCCAATTATTTTTTCTTTATGTACAAAAATATTTTGATAAATATATATAATTTGGCAGGGGAGAGAAGAATGGGGTTCACTACTTAATCTAGATCTCCTTGCAATAAATTCAAGGCCAGGCTGGATGTGGCTCTGGGCAGCCTTGTCTGCTGGTTAGTGACCCTGCACATAGCAGGGGGTAGAAACTAAATGAGCATTGTGGTCCTTTTCAACCCAGGCCATTCTATTCTATGGTTCTATGATCATCCTGTCCAACCATCCACTAATCACCAATATTCCCTCTAAATCATGTTTCTTGGTACAACATCTTGGTACAACAAATACATAGAAAATGTTGGTTCCAAGGACTCGAACAAGAAAAGATTGGAAAAAGATGAATCTCTTACTATGCACAGAGCAGGAATGTGTGTCCCTAAATAGCAGATTGAATAACGCATTTTTCTGAGTTGCACACATATCTTTATGTATCTGCTATCTGGAAGGGTTATGCACACTTTCTGTGTTGTTCAGAGGCCTGGAAATCTGAAACGCTGGTGTTCAAGGAAATTCAGGAGAGAAGCTTTTTTCCTGTTATACCACATGCTTTCTGAGTGATCCTGAAAGTTAAATAGTGCTAGGTTCCTAGTTCCCACCTTGTTACAAGGCATTTCTGTATTTTGAGCACTGCAATACCGTTGCAAATCTCTATCTACATTGACACTAAATGGTTCCTGGGCATGCTCCTGATAACTAGATCTTGGCCGACTGTTCTGTTAATTGGTTATATTTCCTACAGCTAGTTATGACCCAAATAAGTGTTCAGGTGCATCTAGGGTTTAGCACAGACCCGGGACCATTCCCAGAAGCCAGTGTAGTGGTCACTCTCCACCATCTCAAGCACTAACTCCATTGTCTATGAAATTAAAGCTTTAACAGCGTGGATGCCTCTTGACTCTTGTAAGGTTGCATAGGTGAAGCTAGCAGTGCTGATGATGCTCAGGTACATGCAGCAAGGCCTTAGGAATGATGATTCACTGGGCAGAGGCTGCTAAACACAAAAAGAAAGCAGATATGTGAGATGAAATTTTAAAAAAAGTCATATTTAATATCACCTCTGCATGGCTGGACTGCATTAGGAGCAAGAACCAAGCTGTTGATTAGACTTAAATTGGCAATGTCAACCCAGAAATGGTATTTTGCTCATATTTTCCTTCCAACAACACTGTCCAGGTTCAGATGTCCTGCTGTACTGTCCACAATTAGAACTGAATTTTTCAAGCTCTAAATAAACCTTGTTAAGAACAACGTGATCGATTGTATTTCAGATGCTCAGCATTGGAATTGCTGCCTCTCTGTGTATTGTATTGTCATTTAACATTTATTATTGATCAGGTCTTAACATAGCTGCTGGCAACGATCCTGAGAATCTATTTGGCCACCATCAAAACAAATTTAGAAAATTTCAAAATGGCAACTAGACGTTTCACCTTCCACAAGGAAGGTCCCCTCTCTCTCTCTCCGATTTCTTACTGACATTTCTCTAACCTGTTCTGTAAGATTTGCACTAATGGTTATTCCACAGCTTCCCTAGGCACTCTTTCCAAGTATTTCTTCTTTATGTACAAAAATATTTTGATAAATATATATGATTTGGCAGGGGAGAGAAAAATGGGGTTCACTACTTAATCTAGATCTCCTTGCAATTTACACACAGTGCACAATTTCTTGTGATTTCCCAATTGGATATGGAATAAATCAAATTACTCTTTCAGAATTACTGAAATTACTGCTTACAACCTTTCCTACACAAAATCTATACTTTTGAAAGAAACGTAGATTTTTTTGCTGTTAGTTCATTCTGATTTCCTCCTCTTTGCTTTATTAATGACGGTAAATGGAAAGGTAGAACCCTACATTTTTAAATAGGCATTTGCTGACAAAAGAAAAAACAAACAAACAAACAAACAAACAAGGGAAGAAAATATGTCTGAAGAGGAAATTTCAAAGAGTTTCAAAGAGGGATATGCCAACAGAATTCCATTCTTCTTTTCTCATTGGCTTATCTACCAAATGTTCATTCATGCCCCAGCCAGCAAGTACTGATGTGTATCTGATTTCAAACAGCATGAAGATCTCATGTCTTAGAATCATAGAATCACAGCATGGCCTGGGTTGAAAAGGACCACAGTGCTCATCCAGTTCCAACCCCCTGCTGTGTGCAGGGTCGCCAGCCAGCAGACCAGGCTGCCCAGAGCCACATCCAGCCTGGCCTTGAATGCCTGCAGGGATGGGGCATCCACAGCCTCCAACTTGAAAGGGGTGAGTGTTAGGCTTGCAATAAAGAATATTCAAAAGTCTGAGCAGGATCAACAATCTGAACAGTTACATCTTGGCATTCATTTAGGACATTTAGGCATTCATTCATTTCACATCTTTACCTCCACCTAGTGAACACTTGTGTACCTCTGGGAGATCAGTCCAGACTGTGAGCCCTATGCCCCTGAAGTTCTGCTTTGCATAGTCTAAATACAAAATACAAGGCAGAACAAACAAACAGACAAATACTTAATATTAATTATATTATTTCATTATTAATTATATTAATATTTCAGTAGCTGATGTGAAAATACAAAGGATTCAATCATTACATTCATTTCACACCTGATAACTGTGGTGCCCCACTGTTATACTGGGAGAGCATCACTTAGCTGAAAGAGACTAGATAGGAGCCTCACAGGACATTTTATAAGTCACAAGAACTGACTGTGAAGTGTTATCACAAATGGGTTGATTAAAAGATAATTCACTGATCTTATTTTCAGTATTTCCTAGGTTGTGTGCCAAGTGGTGACTTGTGCCTCTTTCTGCTCTCTTATGTGAAAAGAGTTTGGTATTCAGTGCATGTTTTCTTGCATGCCTGTGTCAATTTAGAAAAGAAAGAAGATAAGAGTAAAAGAGCATTTAATTTTAAAAGAAAACCTGTTTTCTCCCAAATCTAGTCCCACATTTCCTGCAGGAAGAATAAAAAATCTCTTTACTCAGCTGCTCCTGCAGGTAACAATGGCCAACACTAAGCAAATCGTGGTTCAAGTTGTGATTGAGGAGCACCATAATTACCAAATTCTGTCCTGGGTCAACGCAGCCCAAATTCTGTGTCATTGCTTTACGTACTCAAGAGTCACTTTGTCTCAAGGTTATTCCCAAAGAAATGCTTCAGCAAATGGGGGAAGTTAAAAGGGATCGCCTAAGCCACTGATTTTACTCCTCTGAATCTACAGACAGCCATGTGCAGAGAATGGTGATCCAAATTACAGCTTGTTAAATCCCTTAATAGACAATCTTGTAGTTCATTTAGGGTCTGTGTCTTTGTATTGAAGAGACAAGTGAGGTTCCTGAGGCTTTGCCCTGAATAGATAAGGGAGGTTCCACCAGGCTTTATATTTGAACAGTTAAGGAAGGTTCCACACGACTTTGAACGTATATAAACTGAAGACCTTTTTGTGCAAGGTGTGTATGACTGGAGGAGGCTGTTCCCACGCCTCCAGCACTGTTATAAAGAATGCCTACTTTCTAACACTCCAACTTGAGTCTTAGAGAGCTTGATCAACTGCTCTACGGTAACAATGGGAAGCAAAATGAGGTACAAATCATTCTTCCCACTTCAAATGCATATCACTTCACAGAAAGCCTATGTGATGTTTTGACTTTCTACAGGAAGATGGCAGGAGCCAAGTCATGGCTGCCATCCTGCTGCAGCAGGGCACTTCATAGCTGAGATTTGCAGTGACAGTGAGACTGAAGGAAGGCCCTCCCAGGAAGAGAGATGTGTAAATGTGTCTCTCAGAGACTGACACATTCAGTGGCCCTATGAAGAGTTGAAGCTTAGATTTCCTCCACTATTAACATCCTATGAAAGTTTAGGATGTGTGCAGGTACAGTCCTCCTATAGATTTTTGGAATTCTGTGCTTGAGGATAAAATTCACACAGACAGCTGTTTGCACTGCTGACATCACAAAAATAGATGGAAAACATAGGATGTTCTGGGAGTTATCAAGTTGTGCATGCCTCAAATTAATACCAAAGCATGAGCTGTGGTGCCCAGTGTTCAATCTCTTCTCTAAGCTCCCCTCAGGGGACAGCAGCATAGGTGGGAAATGACAGAAGGTGACATGGCATGTAAATGGAGAGACGAGCTGTGATACAGAACAGCATGGACACGAGCAGGTCACTCTTTGGACAGTCCATCTCCAATGATTCCAGTGTTAATGCAGCACCCACATCCCAGTGTGAGAGGGGTGGGAGACCCTTCTCTTAGGGAAGATCTATTCAGATTTCTGAGGCAGTTTTTGGAACACATGGCTTCTTGGCCTAGATGCTTTCTAGCACAGCCTCCAAATCTCAGCCTGAAGTTGCAGCCTGGACCATAATAACACTGCAGCGAGTTTACTTCTCAAAAGTACCGTGGATTACTTGTGAAAAGAAGATGAACAGCATAGCTTATAAGACAAAGGCAGGGAAGGAAAGGAGTCTCCTGATGAAGTCACTTCTCAGAGGGCTTAGCACTATCTGATGAAGCCCAGCCTGCTTTAAATGACAAAAGTTGGGAGCTATCAGCCAGAAACACACTCCTCAGGCTGCCAGCCCCATTCAAACCTCTTCCCCCTTTCTCACTGCACAGCCTTTGTCCTCTTGCCAGAAGCCTGCCTGCAGGCAATATCCAGCTTTCTAATAAAGCAGCTCCTTTGTCAATGACAGTAATGATTATCTCCTACAGCTGCCCGTGGTGTTGCATTTTGTAACACAATTTGGCCGCCTTTGGCCCCGGTTAGTTCTATTTAACGTACTGCAGGGGGTTCACTGTTTGATCTCTAATTGATATAATTGACTGGGAATAATCAGGGCAGCTTTATAGATTTTTATTGATAGCTAATTTTCCTTCATCCATTGTTTAATTTGATAAGACTATAACCTAATTTATTGCCACTCTGATAGGGATCCATTACCCTTTTGACAAATGCTTCTGGGGCCCACTTGTCAGCAACTGATTTGAAAGAGCTGTTAAGCCTACAGAGCCCATCATTAGTTAATGGCAGTTTAGAAAGCTAATGGCATTATAAATTAAGATCAATAAGTACATGGAAATTACAGTTGTTCAGCAAGACACCACTATATTATTAAACAAACATAATCCTGTACCTTTGGTTAATGCACACACAGGGAGCATCTGAGTGAGTTTCAGAGCTAAATAGAGCCAGGTGATTAACAAAGGAAGAGCCCTTCTCTAGCACTGGAATTGCTAGACTAATTCCTAAAGGATCTTTGCAAGAAAAGAAAGCAGGCAGTGCTGCTTCATTTTGCTGTGCAAGCAACCTGAGGCCTCAAAACACCCTCACACAAAACAATACCCATCTCGCTTCCTCAGGTTTTGATCTGCTCCAACAACACTTTCAAATGCATAACACAAAGTCGGCAAACGAGAGGCTCCTGGATTTATCCACGGGATAAAGAAAAGCAAACACAGTATCTCTCTCGATAACTTCGCATAGATTCGTCTTAATTCCTCACAAGCCTTGATTGGCATTGAGTGATGTTTGATCACTTTAGGCCCACGCAGCCTGATGTGCACATTGGGATTTTTCCTGGGGAGGCACTCTGATCTCAGGAACGCAGCAAAGAACAGGATGTCAGAAAACCTGGAGTCGGATTTATCTTCACCACTGACAAGGGATAGAGCATTGACTTCTCCTACACCTTTTTTGCAAGCTCACCCTCTCATTTACCAAGAGTGGGAGTTAGGTGTTGGGGAGCAAGGCTATCCTGAGCTTGATTTGGCACAGATAGGCTTCAGCCTCAACCAGCTCTCTAGACCTTAATATAATCTAAATAAGTAGATTTGAAGCAATTGAGGACAGAAGAGTTGGGATAGGTAAGATAAGAGGGAGAACCATAGCAAGACCAGCAATAACCTGAGATCTAGGTGACTTGCAGAAGACACATTTTTCCCACTGACAACCTCAGTGACTATGCCAAGTACATTGTTCATTTATGTTAAGTATTGAATGCTCTGAAGGAATCATGCTGCAGACTAGAGACACACAGCTGAAGTTGTCACATATTTAAACATTTCTCCTGACCTTTGAGAACTGTAGTTATGTTAGTGCCTCTCAGATAGCTGAGATTGGGTGGGATGCTTTTAGCATAGCAGTTAGCTCAACTAGAAGACATTCTCTATGTGGACAGTCAGGGCTACATCAGCAGGTATTTTAGCATTTGAGTTTGAACTGAAGCTTGCCAGGAGGAGGACCCACTTTTTACAGTCTGATACTGATAGGACAAGGGGGAATGGCTTTAAACTAAAAGGGGAGAGATTTAGGTTCAAGGAGGAAATTCTTTGATGAGAGGGTGATGAAGTTCTGCTGCCCAGAAAGGCTGTGGTTCCTCATCTCTGGAGGTGCTTAAGGCTGGGTTACAGTTACATAGGATCCTAGGCATGCTGATCTGGTAAGGAGAAACCGTGCCCATGGAAAGGGGATTGGAATTACGTGATCTTTAATGACCCCTCTGACCTAAGCCATTCTGTGATTCTATAAGAGGAGGAGAAAGAGTTTCAGTGGCACTCAGCCCAGTCCAAGATGCTTTCTTTGGATTTCTCTCTGAAGCCAAGGCTAGTCTGAAGACTGATCAGGTGACAATTCAGATGTCACTGATAGCTAACAGTGTTTGAAACTTGGAAGCAATGAAGCAGTGACCATAATTGCAACTGCGTAGGAGTTCCAGCAGCAGTGGATTGGTCTCACGATCAGCTGTGTGACTTTATTTTCTATTTAATTTAGTGCTCACTGAAAGCACTGAGTATTTGTGAGCCTGAAATCACTTTTTAAGACAATCTAATTCTGAGGAAGGTCAGGTGTGGTTGGATCAACGCCACAATTTGCTTCAGAGCAGGAAACTACAGAAATAGGTTCCCATGCATCAGCTCAACTTGCCCTGATCACTGCCTCCCTTTCTGTCATCCCAACCTCATTCAGACATGACTGGTATTTAAATCTTAGTGATTCAGATACTAACTCCTGGTGTACTGAGCTCCTTCTGACTGCATAATTTCATTTTTCAGACAACAGAGATAAGACGAACTACTAAACTTGTCAACAGCTTGTCTGTATTGACTGATTTACAGATAATCAGCTTATTGGTTAGAAAGACTATTGGGAATTTAAGTTATTTCCTTAATGAAATAGCAGCTCCTCAGTCGGAATTTATTTGCAGTGGCCACACTCCTAGCAGCAGAGATGAAATATTATGGTTCTGTTTGTTCTGTGATTACCTTGCACAAGTTAATTTTGAGTTGGAGAGTTGACTGGGAATTTATTTCTTAGGTAGAGATTCAGCTTACATTGTTCAGGTATGTCAAAATTAAATATCTATGAGTAAGCTCTATCCAACTTTTTGAGGCAAAGGGAGGACTTAGAATGCAGTATGCACAAACAGGACTGGACTTAAAGGGTGAATACTCCATGCTGCAGTCTTAATATCCTTGCTGTAGCAATTTTGGAGGGAGTTCACTTTCACCTAGTTGGTTCCCATATGCTTAACTCCTATTTGTAGTTTGAAAACATGACACATGATTCCAGAGATTATATTCTGATTAAATTTCATTTGAAAGGAAACTTGCTTTTGCACTCTGAGACCAAACCAACCAATGAATTGTGATGGGCTGCTGTATACTAAGAGGAGAGGAGCAAGAGAGAAACACCAGAAGGGTACTCCAAGTTCCCAGACAAAAACACTGAGGTATATTCTTCTCTCAGGCACTGCCAGATGGTGATCTGTTTCAAAATTACCCTATTAAAAAGTCTATTTCTCTGCACTGTCTATAGAAAGAGCCCAGATAACTGGATCAGGTTTAACCATAATTTTTGACACCAGTATTATAGCAGATTAATGCCATTTTTAATATGGTAACAGTGATGGGCCCAAATCCACTCCAGAATCTTATTGGCCAAAATACCATAAAAAAAACATGTAGTGAGATACAGATGTGCCATTGATTCTAAATGTGCAAGACAGATCTGGGATAGGTGAGGAATGGGCAGAAATGAAATATCAGCCACTCAATGCACATAAAACTGTTGTAAATATGCAATGAGACCTCAGAATTTGAACGCTGCTTTTGAAGCATGTTCTTTTTCAGACGTCCTGAACTGATGCATCTCCAGTGAATCAGAGATTTAAACACACCCAGTGTCCAGCCATTGCTCCTGACCTGGCACTGCATGAATTAGCACACTGATCTGTTCCAGATGGACCTCCCAGGCACCAGCAGGTGAGCTTTCACTTCTGACTCTCACTATCAGTGCAAAGCTGTGGTGGCTGGGTAAGCAGATCTGATGGTCTGGAACTGGATAGGTCCACCAGTGACAGGGAGAGTGCAAGCCAAATTTGTGCTTTCTGACAACTGAGGAGCAAAGAAAACAAAATTCAGCATCAACATGTCTTGCTGCTGGTTTCCAGGGGTTTAAACTGGGTAATTTATAATACCACCAAGTAATACTGAAGAGTAGTTTTCATGTCAGTTCCTTCTGCATATTGCACAGATCCCTTGCTGGGGATTTATAAGCAGCAAACTGAGTGGGGTGAAAATGGGGAATTAATCCCAAACTTGTTCTTACACCTTTGCAAATCAGGTGAAACATCTGAGCCCTCTGCAATGTATGTAAAATGTATGTCTGGAGTCTATTGAGGCTGGCATACCAGAATGCCTATGAAGTACCAACAGAAACATGACTGCCTACCTCAGTGCTCACATCTTTTGAATCCACTGCATGTGTACCTTGAAAGCTTTGCCTTAAAGAGGCATACAGTACAAAACTATTTTGAAAGCTATAAAAATTGAGCTGTCCTGTTATTTCCACACATCATTTTCTTTGCCCAGTCCTACTCGCTGTAGCCCTCTGACACTCTGACACAAGCTTAGGAATTGTGTATTCCTGACCCATAAGATTTCATGCAAATAAGAAATTTATTCTCCTAAGGATCAATTTACACAAACTGACTGTCTCAGTTTTTTGTTTGAGGCAGAGTTTAGTTACTCACTTCCCTCAGTGTCACAGCACTAAAATGCAAAGCCAAGGAAGCTCCACCCTCTTAGGATTCTCCTGGATGCAAGGCAACAAATCTGGCCTCTAGACAGCAAAATCATGGCTGTCTATTTATCCCCTAATGAAACAGAGCCAAGGCAACAGCCACAGGGAGAAGAAGGGCATGGTGGTGGAGGAAAGAACTAAACTGCCTGCTCACTCAAAATAAAGCAGGCGAGATTATGAGACTCATGTACAATTCTCCATGGTCCCTAAAGTCTCTAGCGAAAAGGTAGAAATGAACTAATTTATTAGTAAAATCACATCAGGGGCAGTAATTTCATGTTAGTGAATTTACATGTAATAACATTAGATTTCCAGCCCTCCATATCAGCACACTGTGGCCCTCTTGGATGATGAATGAGCTGCCTAAAGAAAGATGATGGTTTGATTGTTTTCACAGTGAACGGATCAGCATTTTAATTTCTTGCCTCTGTGTTTATTGCTTATTTGGCCCCTTGCTCAGCTTGTAAAAACTTGGCTAAATGGAAATGAATAAATGTAATTACTGCGGGTGACAGTGGTAATCTGTGTGGGTTTTTCATATTGCCTTTGCCAACGTTAATCTAATCACTAGAGAATATGTGTCACTGCACAAATACACTGACAGAAAGCAGAGTCCTCCGTCAGTGCCAAAGCCAGGGAGGCTAGAAGGAGTTCCTGCCATTGGGTCTGTCAGTGGGGCAAGGCATTAATGCACTGGCCAAAGAAGATGCATATTGTCACCTTAAATACTACAGAGGTTGCCCAGGAGAGACAGGAGATGCAAGCCAACTCCAGAACTGAATGAAGGTTTCCCCAAGCCACTCTATTATTCTTTTTCATGTTCCCACGAGCTTGACAGTGGCTGGGTGTGTTATGACCACCTCTCAGATGATTTCTGCTTTTCTGCCCTTGAGCTACACTGGGTGTAAGCCAATCTTTTATCCCGTGTAAGGGCAGCACATGCACATGTGGGGCTATGAGGATGGGATGGACCTGCTGAGCTTTTCCACAACAATGGGTAAAAGAATGTACACCTTCTTAACAGATATGATGCCTAAGGCTTTGTGCACATATACACACTTGGTAGGCACTGGAACTGTTTGCTCTGTATATATGCATTTTTGAGATATCATTTCTATGGTATTAAAGCAGACCCAAGATTCAGAGGCATTAATTGATTTTCCAAGGATCATATGAGCAATGAGAGCTCCAGATTCAAAAATTTCTGTTTAAATACCCATATACCTGCATGGGCGCATTTATAAAGGTGAATTGTGTGGTTAAATCTCACATTCCAGTCAGTGGAAATCACAGGTGGATTCAGCTGCCTTAATGTAGATATTTAGTGCTTCTTATAATGCAGGAGGTGTATCTGCGTGAACTGATCAGAATGGACAGAGGACTTATGGACACTTATACCCTTCAGATGAGACAGCTGGAGATATGAAACAACACCCCTCCCCTACACTTAGGCAAAGAAGACCAGAGTGTTATTCAGCTTCCCAAATCTAGTTCCTGATAAGCCAAATTGTTCCCTCAGCTCCATCGTCTATGTTTCTACTAACAGTGATGAGCACACAGACATGTCATCAGTCCCATTATTATGCCATCTCAGAAAACTTAAGGATCTCCAGCTGGCCTCTTGCCGATGATCCAAAAGAGTTCAGGGCTCCATAATTCCACCCCCACATGGGTATCTTGGGTGTACTGGGCCATCTCAGGTAGTATGAGATATTTGGGTAACTGAACTGATATTCCTAACATTTTGGATACCTTCACTTAGGCTTTTGTACCAGGAGCTGGAATGTGCTAATAGATCTAGAGTAGAATCAATACACGAAACATGATGACCTGATCCCAGTCACAAACTCTGAGTCAGGTTGAAACTTTCTTGCTTTAGGAAGCTCCATATTTTACTCCTTTGGTCATTCATATATTTTATCGAAATTGAGAGGGGAAATAAGAAAGATTGAAGAAGATTCCACAGAAAATCTTACCTCAGTGGTAAGCCCTTAATGAAGCCAATGTGGCTTGAGGTTTAAACAGGAGACAGCTCTGAGGATGAACTGATCACCTAAAAGTTAATTTCTCTGGCCAACTCACATCAGTTATATCTGCCATAGACGCATACGTGCTCTCAGTCATTTCTTATCCAAGCATCTCTTAGACTCCTGTTAAGCCATTTGAGAATCTCTGGTTATCTGCCAGCTATAGGAAGCCAATGAATGTCCTAACAGTGGCTGCTTTCATCTGCGGTCATTTTTGAATGCACTCAGCACTGTGTGCCCAATACAGAAGCAGATAGCAGGAAGTGGACTCGCATGGGAAGCAGAAAGATCCAACTCTGTCTGCAGACATTTGACATGTGCCAGACAGAGGATTTATGGGGATGAACAGAGAAGTATTGGTCATGTGAATGCGACTCCAAAACATCAGGAAGCATTAGGAAATCTCATGCTGTGCTTAATTCCTCCCTTTCCCATCGTCACCAACACTGATAATGTTCTCAGTGTTGTCTGAGAGTTATATGAAAAACTTTGTCACATGGCCAGAGGGATCATAACTGGTAAAGACAGAAAAAGAGAGAGAATGGTCAAACTTACTGCATGTGTGATATCAACCAAAATCTTGATTTTTGGTTTCCAAAAGTTTGGTGAGGCATTGCTGGGTTTTAATGATACAAGGCTGTTAATAATAAATCTTCATCTCTTCCTTAGCGTAAGTGAGATAACACCTAATAAAAACTCATTCACTGGGACGTCACCCGTGTTCTTCCTTTGGTGCAAGAGAGAACAGGGGCATAAAATTAATGTATAATAATTCTTCGACATGCTTAATATCTACAGTTCCCTATTCCATCTCATTCCCTGAATTGCACACAGTTGCACAAGACACACAAGTACTACTCCATCTTGGAGACAGAGATCTGAGATACAGATATCCATACTAATAAATTAAGCATTGCTGGGACATGCTCTGCCCCAAGTTATCAATATGACCTTTGCAATTGAACTCTTGTGACTTTGAGAATAAGACAATTACAAGCCAGCAGCTCCCTTCCATGCTTAAAATAGTCCATTTGTAAATGTTTTTTAACATTATTGATATGAAGAAGTGAGAAGGAAAGAAGACTGGAAAATTGTAATGGCATTGAAAGGCCACATTACAAACACAGTGCAGGTAACTAGTGACTTGGAAGCTGCAACTTCCCCTTGAATGAATAAAAAAGACATGAAAAATAAGTTCCTTTCACACTTTCTAATGCCATCAACCCTTACATTAGCCAAGTTGAGAAGAGAGTTGAGAAGTGGAGTGGAAAAAGAACCCATTACACTGCCCACATCAATTGTGGACAGAGATCTTTCCATCTTCTATCCTTTATCAATACTGCACTACTGCTTATGCAGAGTGCAAAAATAAAAAGCTCAACATTAATTAAAGGTAGGAATTTAAATTGCATTCAGACAGACGTAATTCTAAAGGAGCTTTAGCTCTGTCTGGCTTCACCCAATGTTAACTTGAATGAAGCAAAACTGAATTAAAGCCCCTTTAATTCTGAATGAGGGAGTCCACACAGCATTTTAATTTAGTTGAACTAATCCACTTCAAAAATTAATTCAGATTAATTTTCCTCAGTATCCCTGAACAGATCTGTAAAAGCTGCCTGAGGGAGTTGGGAGCAATTTCCCTGTATGGCCAAATTGAATGAAATAGGCTCCAGTCCAAAGGCAACTCCACAATAGTGCCTTGTGTGAGCACAGTTATTCCAGAACTGAATAGAGAATCATTTCAGACTATATGTCGTGCTTTGTGCCCTCATCCTACCTTCCTTCACAAGAATTTCCTTAATCCCAAAGACATGAGAATTGAACCATGAGATTGCCAAATCTCACGCTAAATTCTCACCCTGAGAATTAAATGACAACACGGATTAGTGATTTAGATTCTAATTATTGGTATAGGAAGCATTCCTCCCAAATGAAAATAAACACAATCTTTCTGCCTTCATCCTACTCAAAAGGACTTTGGATGTCAGTATCTCTGGGGCTTATTGGACCCCTACAAACTCAATCAGAAACTCAGTTCAGCTTCCACTGAACCAAATGTAGTGAGACAAGCACGTGTTTGTTTAAAAAATGAGCAACTTCAGAAGTTGGCATTCTCTATTTTTATGTGAGCACTGGCAGATGTTTTCTCCAAACTATTTGTGCGTGGATTGTATCATTTTCTTTGTATACATATTTGTAATTGAACATACATATTTATTTCAATTACGTTTCCTCCTGATTATTTATTTAATTAATTATGTAATAGATAATTAATAAAAGAGACTACCAGTGGGAACCCTTGGAAAAATGCCTTTTTGCATCTCATTTTTTTAATAACATGGAAAAGATTTGGGTCTTATTTGGGTCTTTTTTTTTTTTTTTTTTCTTTTTTTGGTCTTGGGATGTAAAGAAAGAAATAGATTCTTTAAAAACAAAATAAAAAAAAAGGCATTTAACCTTTAGGGGATAAATGTGACAATGGTCTATAAACATCCTAAAGCGAGTGACAAATGATGTTCAGTATTTTGTACCAATGTGGTACTGCAACTTGTGAACTCATGATAGCATTCTCTCTGTGAGGCAACCCTCCTCAGAAAATCAATAACCATGCAGGAGCTCTTGCAGAAGGAACTGCAGGCACAAAACAGACCTGTTCTGCCACTGGGAAACAGCTTTTACCACTGAACTTCACTGGAAATAATGATTTTAGTGAATTGGGGCAAGGTATTTCTTGCATTTTTTGATTACTCTTTTGTTTTAGCATATGTGCATCATATAAAGAAGTTGTATTTAAAGGATACACATTTCAGATCCTTCTCACAATCTCAATGAGGAAAAGCACTTTATACTGTTTAGATCATATGGGGAGAGCCGTGTGAAAGAGAGGAGCTGCAGCAAATAAACTGATATTAAAATGTGAATTCTCATCTGTTCTTTTTCTCCTTTGGACACCTATCTGTTAAAGCAGAGGGTGGAAAAATGGCTCATTTCTGTTGAACGTCCTGTTGGTGGCAGCAGTTACAGAATATTTAGTAGATCAGCAAAAGTAAGAGTCTCTTCTGGGCAGGTAATGTGGCTTTTACTAGCAGACAGGTGAGCTCTGGTGGCCATCTCCCTAAGGTGAAGATCTTGCTGCTGCTTTGGCAGTTCAGATTACCCAAGGGGAGGGGGAAATAAAAATAATATATTATGTGCCAGAAGATGATGTGTGCTCTTTCTTGCAGTCCCAAGGTCTCGCATTTCTACTTCTGAGAGAGATGGTGTCAATGCAAAGATGGAACAAACTTGGATTTGGTCATCTATAACATGGAAATAACAATTTGACCGAATTTAATCACTTTGTGATCTATATCAGCTTCTACTAATTTAGAGTCATATATTTCTCCATTTCCCTGTGACTTACTAGGCCTATACTTTATAAAATGAGACCAATAATCTAGTTGCAATTTTTTTTCTGGCGTAAAGGAATATTTCAGCAATATCTTCTCCCTGAGGTTTGGTGCTTTCCTGTCCAGTATTGGAGGCACCAGTGGGAGCACAGATGAAGTCTGTGGAACAAACAGGGAATCTCGTACTACTGACACAACTATGAGATAGTTTTCTACACCCTATCACTTGTTGGGAGTGGGTCCTGATATCTGACTGCATTACTGAGAAATTTCATTTTTTGAAAAGATTATTAATGCTGTTTTCTGCCTTCTGAGTTTGAGTTTGTACTCTGAGGTCAGTAAGACAGTAAGGGAGAACGGGGGAGCAATTTGTACTTTTCTCAAACAAACATTTCAGAAAGCAGAGTTTCCAACATTTTCAGGGAGTCCCCTAGCTCACAAGCTGGACTGACACCCACCGAGGCAGCAGTCAAGTTTCTTGGAAGAAAATGAAAAGAGAGGAAAACAAAACAGACAAACCTCAAAGTTCCCAAGAGAATGGATAGAAATAAACGCAGTCGATGTGGAAATCAGTGCTGATTCCTGCCATCAGATTCTCACTTATTTTGACCTCAGCAATTGCACTGAAATGTATCAGAGGTCAGAGAGTTGGGAAAAAAAAATAGAACAAGTGATGTGTTGTACAGCATGGAAAATTGAAAGGTTTTTAAGCAGCATCACACCTTGAAATTGTTAAATCACCTTCTAGTAGTTTTACTTAGGTACTATTTGTCTAAGCAATAATAGTGAAACTTCTTCCATTAGGAAAACTGAAGCTTAAGGAAGCATCCATGCTTTTCACTCAATGACTTCTGCTATATGCTGTGTTGAGCTACCAGATACTTATGGTTCCAGATCACACATCCTTACCCAACTGTGATAGAACAAGTGATTTCAAGTATAAGTATCTACAGTCAGCTAGTTCCCAAAAACAGTGATAAATCCAATAGAGATCTGACATCTGTCTCAGGAGAGGAAGCTCAGAACCAGAAGTAATTAACTGTGTCTACCATCTGAAAACCAGAAAGCCTGGAGAACTAGCCTGGGTAATCATGGAATCATAGAATCATAGAATGGCCTGGGTTGAAAAGGACCACAATGATCATCTGGTTTCAACTCCCCTGCCACAGGAAGAGTCGCCAACCATTAGAAGTAAGTGGTTAAAGCTTTGATTTCTAAAAATTAGTGAGATCATTCCAGGCCCAAATTCAAATCCAAATCCAGTTTGAATCTCAATCAGTTTTAGTTTCTCATGAAACAAATTAATGTAGTTCCATTTATTAAATTCCTGTACATAATAGGTAATGCTTTATGTTATCAGAAGTAGTAAAAAATGCTTTGTGTGCTGTATATGGAAAAGTAATTGAGTTGTTTTCTGTAGAGATTTAATCCACAGCTCTTCAGAAGGAGGAGCCATTATTTTACTATAAGATGCTATTCTTGTTTTTGTTTTTTTTTGGTCTCTCCTCCCTCACCACACTATTTCAGTTTGTATGGAGTAATTAATAGATGTCATCATCCTATAAGAATTCAGATTTCTCTCCCTTTCCTCTTTAACTTCATGCTATATCTCCTACAATATTTACTGATTTTGGACCGCCGTTTCCCACTTCCTTGCTTTTCCAGGAGAGGATCTTGTGGTGCACTCGAGGATGTAGCTAGCCCTGTAATTTTAAGGGAAGAGAGGAAGGGACACCTAACTTAATCCTGAAAGGCAGCACATATGTGTGCAAAGCAAAATGCTTCCATTTTCAAGTTCTGCTAAAAAATCCTAAGGTCAGAAAATAATCTGTCCGTCTTTAGCACGAACACATCTGAAAGTCTCACTTGCCAACGTGTGGGTCAAACCACATAAGCATTCCTGTGTCTTAAACAAGCAGCTAAATGGATGAACTGAGAAGAGGAGCATCATCTGTCCCATTAGCCGTCAGATGCTTATTGCCCTAGGCGAAGGCAACATATTGGGGGACTTCGTTATATTTTCTTTCTCGCTTGGCTAGTTCTGTTTGAGTCAGTGGTTCAGACTAATTACTAGAAAATAAATAATAAAATATGTAAGAGCCTCAGCAGGAGTGAGTCTCTTTGCATACGGAAAGAACCGGTTCAGATCTCCGCGAACTCACACAGAGCCAGCAAATCCTGCAACAAAGTTGACAACAAGAACAATAAAAATGTGTTTAATTTTGTTCCAATTTCAGTCACTTCCTCAGTGTCTGGACATCCTGGCAGGATCCACCTTCAGTTTCAAAGCACAGAGGATATGGTTTGTCTGCTGCCTTGGGCTTCGTTTCTTGTTTTTCCACAAGTGGTTGAACATTGCTTTGAAGGCAAAAGAAGAACTGTGGATATTTAGACCTAAATTATCCCCATTGAAGTCAGTGATGGCATTAATCTTTTAGTTTTAGTTTATGTGTTCAACCCACATTTTATCCTCCCAGCATCTCTCTGCAGCTGCTGGAAAGAAACAGACACTTTCTGAGAGCAATTCATCCAACCTGTCTTTGATACATATTTTAAAAAGAGATCAGTCATCCTCTTCAAGTGTGCTTACTTCTCTTTATGGGCTTTAGAAACGATGTTGGAGATTAAAATTCTAATTTGAACACCGCCATTTTTTGTCCTCAAATGTCTAGAATCTAAGGAGGACAATGTTTTCAGGTAAGATTTAAATGCTTAAGGCCTCAAATTCTTCCCCTTATACTCCATCCTAAATTAAGATTGTAACTGGAAGACCTAAATGAAGATTATACTTGCTGCAGAAAAAAAATCAGTGGGAAGTATAAGGACCTAAGAAGAACATAGTACAAGTGTGGGCAATCTAATGCACTTTAGAAGCACATGACTGCAGGAGCAAATGCAAATGTTTCCTTCTCTGCTTTGACTCAGAAGGATGTTGGGGTACATCTACAGTCAGACACAGATGGCTGATGTGCAGAAACTTTTCTGTGGGCAGCTGCATCCACCTGATATTACTGTTTATGACTTAACAGCATATTTCTTTGAAGCTCCTCATGGTTCTTGAGGAATGTGAATTCAGATTGGCTTCTGTCCTCTGCAAAAAGCTTCTGCTTCTACTTCTACTTCTACTTCCACTTCCACTTCCACTTCCACTTCTTCTAACATAGCTACCCTAGTTGACCTGTATAGGAAATGCCATTGAGAAGGATGCAGCAGTACAGTATCTTCTGAGATACTGTTGTGAGAGCTCCTGAAAATGTCTTGTAAATCTCCCAGAGCAGTGTCTCTCTGTTCCAATACTTCCATACGGCTGTAATAAATAGGCAATTGCACAGACAAATAACATTGAAGAATTTTTTGCAAAAGTTAGCAGTGAAATTATAGGAAGTGTCATAAATAGGAACTTTGGGAAATTCACATTGGGACATATTCATTTGATGTGTAAAAAAAAGGAGCTTAATTTGTATATTTCTTGGACAGAATAGGACACATTTAGGACAAAACACAGTTAAACTTTGGTTCAGGAGAATAATGGATAAACTAATGATACTTCTATTTTCCCTGACAACGTCAAGCTACATTCATTTGGCATTTTTATTGATGTTGTATGCTTGTGGACATTCACCATTGCTGAAATAATGCAAGAAACTCCACAACAGAATTTTATGCTGTTTCCCACTTATACTTGATTTTTAAAGTAGTTTATGTTGCCTAGAACTTTGGCTCCAGAGACTACCTTTAAATTAAAAACTGAATGATTGTAATGGCTTTTGCCTACCTGTTACAAGTACTAAATCCAGTAAATGTAGGCAATATGCCAAGGCATGCAAACTTGTAGATCTTTCCCAAATGTAGGTGTAGTCAAGGTCTTGACTTTACCAACATAAAAGCATCAGTATTAAGGATAATAAGCCATCCAGAGGGACCTAGACAGGATGAGGAATGGGCCCAGGAGAACCACAAGAGGTTCAACGAATCCAAGTGCAAGGTCTTGTACTTGGGTCATGGCAACATCCAGAATGACACTATGATTGGTGACAGGCCGATTTATTGATCATTTGGTTAGGTCTGTGGGTTGTTTTTTTTGTTTTGTTTTGTTTTGTTTTCCATTCAAATAAACACAATTTTTTAGAAATCAGTAAATATCAGCTTTCATTTCAACACCGAGAAATGTAAGCATTAAAAAAGCTGCAAACTGAGTTTCCAGTCCTGTGAAAAATTTGTAATACAACCTAGATGTCAAGAGAAATATCTTGGGATGAAAGACCCAAAAAACATGCAAACTAGTCACTCTTGGATTTGCACTATAGTCTATTAATTTGTCATCCAAAACTAATGTCTTCTATGAATTAACACTGAACTGCTACTGAAACTTAATTGTACTCCTTCCTTTGCTTTGCTACCTTTCTTTCTTCATCCACTTTCCTTTCATTTATAAAGCTCTTTTCATCTTAATTCAAAAGTTTTCTCGTTTTTACTCTTGCATTCTTCTTTCCCCATCTCCCTGTCTTATGTGGGAGAAGAAAGTGAGCTTAGCTGCCTATCAGTGCAAACCCACAAGATAACATTAACAGTTTCTAAAAATGTTTCAAAGAAGTCACATGAAACTTCAAAAAATATGTATCTTCAGAGACATTTTAAGTTAATTCCATCATTTCTTAGTCTCGTTTGTATTGTCTGGAATCAAAATTATCTCATATTTAGAGGATTAGGGACTAAAAATTTTGCCTTTGCTGAAGACTGCTTCGTAACAGAGAATTGAATTTTACTGTATTTTATTTCCACTGAAATGCGTCTTCCGTTAGAAAAAAAAAGGTTCTTTAATCTGTGTAAAATTATTAACCTTTTATTTTCTTAAAGATTATTTTTAAAAATAATCAATGCAAGTAAGGGATAGGAGAGGGAAACACATGAGCTGACCTCCATATTTACCTAATTCAATGTTGAAAGTAAATTATTCCACTTTCATCAGCTTTTTTTAATTATCTCACTTGAGGACTACGATGCAGCACAGTCATTCTGATCTGCATTCATGTGAATGGATTTCCACACAATCAATGCAATGAAGATGGGGGTGATCATAGAACTCACAGGCTTTCGTGCTTGACCAGAATTCTGTTATGTGAAGCCATACAGCCTTCAGACGCACAAAAAAAGGCAGCGCTTAATTTGCAAAACTTTTGATTATTTTTTGATACTTACAATATCAGAAAGGGACAAGGAAATAGCATGAGACAATGAGGAAGGTTGGGATTCCGTGGTTGTGTCTCTACTAGGAAACTCAACTTGAGGTGCTTGACTGGTGTCCCATGTAGTCAGCCCGTGTTCTGGTTATATTCACTCAGAAAGGTGCTGTCAGACAGCAATTTAGCCCAGGCGAGATCCGAGCCACTCTCTGGAGAAGCCTATTTCTTTCCACTGATTACAGAAGGAGCCTAGGGCAACTGTGCATCTAACACAGGAGCAGCAGTTAAGCTAAATGAATGAAGACCGTGATATCCTGCATACCAGTAAGGTGCAGTGTTGGAGGGCTTAGCCCTGCCACTGTCATCAGAATCAATTATATTCCTGAATAAATCAATTAAAAAACTGTTTAATCCCAACAGAATGAGAGAAAAAGGTCTTTTGTGAGGAGACTGGAATCAATTTTTTTTTTTCTTTTTTTTTTTTCCAAAGTAAAATCATGGCTGGACTCCAAAATATTTTCTGACTGATTTGTTTTTCCTCACATTTTCTTCTGGTACATTTGTCTATTTGTTCAGTGAATGTGGTGCTGGTGAGAGATGTTGGATTGATGCCTTGGGGAGAACGAAGTCTTTTATTTGTCTGCAGGCATGCCATGCCCATGGCCCATAGCAATGTACCTTCCCCTGACCTGAAAGGACCACCTTTAAGGGTGAGAAAGTAGTTTAGTTTCAGTGCCTTTTTAAACTTGCCCTTTCCTCTGGATCTACCAGCAAGGGACAGAGGGTCATTAGCACTTATTTTTATAGACAAGGGCACACTGTCAAGAGTTTCTTTTCATATCCAAAGCTTGCTCGTAAATCCTGCTGGCCTCGAAATCTCACAATAGTGGGCTTTTTTTATATGGCAACTGCTGGCTTGGCTAGCACTGCTGTTCCTTTCCGTGTCTTTTCTGAGCCTATTTCAATTCAGGAAGTAATAAATATCAGGAAAATAAAATAAAGCATAATAAAATAAGATAAAATATTAATAAGAAGAACTTTAACATTCATTCCACACCTCTTTCTCTCTCTCTCAGTTCCTTATACAATTCACTGAAGACCTCAATCAAAAAATGACTGTATGCTATAGCTTGTTTTTATCCAAACTCTTTACTCTTTATTTTTCTCCACGTTAAAAGGCCTCGAAGGTGATTAGCTCAAGTTACCCACTTCTGAGCATTTTCCTTCATCCTCTGTATCACTTCTGGCAGTGAAAACCTCATGTGACACACCTGACCTTAAACAGATCATTTTTCAGGCAAAGATTAATATTTGATGACGCCCCATGTTTCCCTCCAACGGCTTGAAGAAACTTGCTCATGGGAAAGAAGGGGTGTAGAAAGAGAAAAAGATACTAAGGAAGATAAACAATCATCTCAAAGCATCTTTCACGAATTTTAGAAAAAAATAATTGTTTGTGCTGGTTAAAGGTGGTTGAAGTGTACAGTGCTGCATTACTTTGAAGTACCTATAGGTTGAAATGCTTTCCAGAAAGTAGTTCCCATATTCTGCATTGTAACCTGGCTTGAAAAAGAGCTGTGGGAGAGTTCCCATCTCAGCTGAAGGACAAACTCCCAACACTGGGCAGCAAGTCATGAATGGATCCCGAATCTCAAGCTCGTTATGAGCTCAACATGATTGCCATGGGTCTTTTGCAGTGCTTTGGCTGAGGAGCTTCTGATTTGCAGCATGTGTTTGCTCCAGCGTTTTTCATATGAACCAGTCAGAGGGTCTGGACATCTGGAGCTCCAAGGGTAGATCTATTCCAAGTCATATCTGTTATGTCTTCTGATTAAAAACACAAAATCAGAGCTGCCGTGCCTTCCCCTCTTAATGTACTTCATTATTGGGTTTGACAGTATCTCCCATTTTAATATTTGGGCAATGTAAAGGGATAGGGATGCTGCAAAAACGCCCATTATCACTCATTAACAAATCTAGAGCATCCTCCCCAAATTGCCAGGGCATGCCCTCCCTCCATCTTCTCTCTTCCCAAACCATAAATAAAAAATAAATCAGGAGATCTGTTGTGGGAGATCATCCTTGCTGCTGTTGCTGCTATTTCTCCTCCCTCCCTCTGCCCAACCAGGAGTGAAAAACCAAAGGATGGCTAAGAGTAATTTGCTTGGAAATACAACGTTTAGCAAGTTCTGGTGCCAGCACTGCGTTTTTAATATCCACCCCTCCAACCTTGCTGTCATTAAAACTTAGGGCCCCCTTTTTATTGGTGGGCATCCAGCCCACCTCTCTGCTCGGCAGCATTTCCTCGCCTTCCCCATTTCAGCAGCGCCTGACCCCATTTCAGTCAATTTTCCATATCCTGCCTGTCTTGCATCCGCCGAGGGAACACACTGATGCTGTGTTTATGCTAATTTTATGCTCTCTGAGTTGTGTCTGTTATTCAAAGCAGTTGAAGCAGTTATTGCCAGTAATCTTATTTCTGCGAGAGCCCCCGGGGCAGAGCAAGCCTCGGAGCCGGTCCTGCAGACCGCGTCAGAGCCATCACAGCCTGCTGGTAAATGGCAGCTCTTTCCTGCAGAATCTGATATCAGTTACTTCGCAAACACAGTAATAAAATGAAACAAATCAGATTTTCAAGTAAATAAACCAGACTTCAATGGCAACAACAATGGTCAGGACAACAGGATTTTAATAAGCGATGCCATACAGGGGAAAATATCGGAGTGATGCATCCTTTCTTTTCTTGCTCTCCCCCAGCTCTGCCCCAAAATTATCTGTCTGAGAGCTGAAAGAAAAAGAAAACAAAACAAAAGCCATACACAGAATGGAGTCTGCTGCCCTGGTTGGTGAAAAAGGGCCCTCACTGATGGCATGTATGGAAATCTCCCTGCAAAGTTGTTCCTAAAGAACCAGGACGTTGAGCTATGGCATTGAACAACAGAATGCGAGGAAAATAATAACAAATTTTACAAAATATATAATGTAAATTTTACAAAATAATAACAAATAATAAAACAAATTGCTGTTTTTCTAACTCATAACATCCGTGGGGAATCACACAAGAACGTCCTCGTTAAGGAACAGGATGATGATACCAACCAAGAAAACTGTGTTGACCTTCTGCTCAGAAAAGCTGAGTGTGATTCACCCATGGTTTTGCCATATTTTCTGAGGCACCTGGAGCATACAACGTAAAGGTAGGACTGGGAGTGCCTATCAGCTTTTCAGTACGGCTCTAAAACAAACTCTTCTACCTCCTCCATGCCTACCTAAGAGCTAATATTCAGATGATATAAAAGGTGTTTTATTCTAGAACAACACTTAGAGAAAAACTTGAAATTCTGCGTTTTCAGATAGTCTTGCCTTGAAAAGTATTTAAAATTTTGTCAGAAAGCCAACAGTTGGAAAAAAAAGCCATTGAGTCCCGGCCAATTTTTTTTGTTGCCAAAAATGCAAACTATTTTTCTCATAAGAAACATTTTCCTATAGAAAAACTCCAATTTAAGAAATATTTTTCAACAAGAAGACATTTTGAATGGATCATTTTCATGTTTTTCTACTGCCATCAACAGCACTCAGCTTTTATTGTGATGCTTAAGGCCATGTTTTCAGCATACTGTGCTCTTTAGAAACTTGCCCAGTTACGTTGAGTCCTCTATAGCAGCAGGAGCTCCAATATATAAATTTATACGTGCATATGTACATATCTGTAGATATAAATAAAATATAAACTCTTGGATATAGTTAGTCTATAGTTTTTCATCTGTTGAGGGTGAGTAATAATGCTCCCATTTCACTGCACTTCAGCAACTTCTAAGCTCCTCTGGCAGCCATTTGTTTTGTACCTTGAACATCTTGCACAGTGAAATTTTACCTTGATATTACTTTTCTCATATAGTATAGACCTGACAGAAGGATTTCAAACTTTACGTTTTCCTTTGAAATCAGATATGTCCAATCGTAGAAGCCAGATCACCCACAACCATCTCCTGAATCAATCTTGGTGATATCCACAACAGTAAATTCAATATGTTGTGATCATTCATTGCCCCCAAGTCTGATTCTCAGTATCCAGCCACATCTATAATAAGGAAGAGTTCTCATCTCCAAACATTGTTGTGCCACACAAAATAAATTTTGGAAATGATTGCAGGTCCAGGAATCATTGCTAGCTCTCTTGAGACAAAACAATTCAGTGTTATCAGCAGTGACGTTTCAAGGCTAGGGAAAGATTCCTGATATTATTTCATTATTTTGCAGTATTTTTGGTCCTCTTCTCGGATCCAAAGATAACAAGAATCTGTGAGGACATTTTTGCTGGTTTTGACTATATTTGGATGGATCTGTGATGGTGATAATGGGCTTCAGTATTCTTCAGTCGTTCCAGGACGAGCCAGAATAGAAAGGAGAAGAGTTACTCAAATTGGTGACACGGATTTTTACTTTCCTTCTGTAAATCACAGTTGCACATTAACCTTATGAAGTTTTTTAGTCCTTGATGTGTACTTTTTCAATTTGTCCAGATTACAGACTTAGCACTTTTCTAAACAGACTGAAAATGCTCAAAAGTCATGGACTAAATGTCTAATACAAGTGAAGTCTACGAGAGCGTTCTTTTCACCACCCAAGTCAGGATTTCACCACTCTCCTATGTGCAGCAATTTTCATCATATATGATTACGTATTAAAGCCACCCTGATGGATTCAGTGCTGTTATCTCCAAAGTACATGGAGAAGTTTTCTTAACTTTGATAAGATCAGAATAATGTCCCTTAATGAAAATCTTTTCATTTACGTTAGTCCTCTTTATCCATCATTCTGAAGGAAAGAGTTAACTTGGAACAAGTATTTATGTCCATGGTCCTTCATGCAATATTAGTTTTATATTTTGTCAGTAAATTTTATTAATAACGGAATGCATTAAAAAAATTCCTTGTGAATTTTCCAGCTTTATTTTTTATTCTTAGCTTGTTTAATGAAATCTCTCTATTTAAGTACAACTACCAAAATTATCTAGACGGGTCTTCGGTAGCATTTTGATAGGACAAGGGGAAATCAAACTAAAAGAGGGCAGATTTAGATTGGATATAAGGAAGGAGTTTTTTACACTAAGGGTGTTGAGGCACTGGCACAGGTTGCACAGAGAGGCGGTGGTGCCCCATCCCTGCATACAGCCAACGTGGGGCTGGATGGGCTCTGAACACTGATGGAGCTGTGGGTGTCCCTGTACATTGAAGAGGGGCTGGACCAGCTGGCGCTTAATGGTCACTTCCAAATCAAATGATTATATGATTTTCCAGTATCCTTTGATGGGAAATTACTTTTAAATACAAACGAAATTTCACTAAGTATGTGATATCCAAAGAAAGTCATAAACAGCAATGTTTCTTTGTTTTACACATCTAGAAACATTTCAAGCTAGGAGGATATGTGTGTATTGATCACCTGATTCATTAGACTGCAGCTTCCAGGAGTGTATGTTTCTTTCAACAGTTCAAGCATTGGGGTCTTTTCATGAAGCATTGGGGAAGATGAAGTTCCTCTCACAGCCATCTGATCAGCAGTAGTAACACAAGGGCTGGGGGCCAAGAGACACATCTCCACAGATCTGAAGCAAATTATACGTGTATATATATATATATATATATATATATGCATATATCATTTATGATATCTCAAACACTTAAAAAGAGAAAAATAGTAGATGCAGGGATTTAGTCATTATAAACAAAAAGAAAAGGAGGAAGTGATTTTTTTTTCCTCTACTCCACAGATAGCTCATTCACCAAAAAATCAATAGGAAAAGCTTCAGTTTTGATACAAAGCTCAGGAAAGAAATACACATCCTGGAAAAATGCTCCAACAAGGAGGATAGAATCATAGAATCATAGGATGGTTTGAGTTGGAAGGGCCCCTTCAAGGCCATCTGTCCCACTCCCTGAACTGAACAGGGACACCCACAGCTCCATCAATGCTCAGAGCCCATCCAGCCTGACCTTGGCTGTCTGCAGGGATGGGGCACCATCACATCTTTGGGCAGCCTGAATAGAATAGAGGGTCTCAGTGAACCTGAGTTAGTTAAGCTGAAGCCAACATCTGTCAAGACGGTGTGTAAGCCATCAGAATATTCATTATTTATTTCCCTGGCAGAAAAATGTCTTTTGAGTCTATCAGTTATTTCTCCTTAGAGGTAATGATATGCTGTGTAACACAGTGACAGGCCAGCCAGCTTCATTACTTCACAAAATTCATCTCTTTAGAGCACAAGTTTCTTGTCCCAGAGATATTTAGGCCAATTTTCTTGAAAACACTTCATCTTCCATCCATTGTGCATGTCCTAGCATAGCCTAAGCTCTCACTACTGGAATAAAGCAGTGGAAATGTCCCTCCCTTGCAATTATTATTCCATTAAAAAAAACAAAAAAAAAAAAAGAGGAGAAAGTAATGCCCAGGCACATATATTTTATCTCATACAGTCACATGATGAATGTTCCCTTATACGACAACCCTTTCCACTACATGGGCCTCAACAGGAATGCTAAAATCAACTCTCCACCTGATTTTTGAACTCAGAGAATTTCATGTCCTCATTCAGCAACAAGTCAAACCAAAACAAAGAAAAAAAAAAAAAAAGGCAAAAGAATGACAACCAAATCTCACAGATAACGTTCGTTAATGGTAAGAAATGTTAATACCTTACAAACACTCCGAAATTTGCTTTCTATTGAATTTAATGAAGGTACACCTCTTCTTTCACATTCTTCTATTCCAAAAACTGTTTCTTCCCCTAGTCTGAGGGCTGTGTTAGGTTATTTCTAAATCCTGCTTTTCTTGTTTCTCTTAATTTGCCTGGAGGTGCAGTGATTTGAGTGAATGGGAGCATCGAATTCCTAAAAAGAAATAACATCACGTATTTCTCTCTGCTGCAGCAGCATATATGCACAAACACACATCATCACATATGCACATATGCACATGGGCACTGTTTTAAATCCCAAATATTGTGTTGAAGAATTTCTCCTTCATATATAGGCTTGGGAAGAATTTAGTACTAAATAAATGCTGCCTCAAACCAGCCAAGATAAAACATAAATCATTGCATTAAAAACCTCTAACAAGTCTATCTGCTTTTTGAAATGACTGGGAGATGAAAGAGAGGAGTCTCATTTAAGAAGGCCCAGCGGAACAGTTCTGCATTTATATAGCTGTTATCAAAAGCAATTCATTTGGAGATCAAATAGACTGACAGATAGGACAAGCAGGGAATCACTACTGCCTTCAGGCAGCCAAAAGCAAGGATGGTTTTCCAGTACCATCACTAATATTGGGTCTAGTCAATACTCGTGCCTATTATGGCTCACAGTAACAGCCAGTGAATGTTAACGCTCACTTCTCACACTGCCATTCAGTGCTGATTTGCGGCTGGGGCAGTAAATGATGTGTGTCTCTTTCTCTAACTTTTGCTTGTCCTTCTCTTGTAGGAGCACCTCTTCTTGCAATTGTTGTCTGATTAGCATTCCCTTTGTAAAAGGGCGATGCCACTGAAGATAAAGGCAAGAGAAGACAATGGGCTTTCCAGTGTCATGTTTGCAAATGTGCTGGCTTCCTTGTGTGCTGAAGAGCTGTGTACTTAGAGGAAGAGCTAAATGATGCTTTCTCCCTTTAAAATACAAAAGAAAAGCCATGCATCAGCCCACGGCTGTCTGCAATCTCTCCAGTCCAACTATTCTTCATACTTGTAAGGAAAAACTATTTTTTCCCCTCCAAAAACACTTCCCGCTACTGGTAGGGTAAGCATAAGGTCTTATCCTGATCTTAGGCATCTGAAGTATATTTACGGTTCTGTGTTATTCCAAGTTGTAATCCTTGGATTTGAGATTGGATAGTTCAGAAATTACTTGCCTTTGCTCAGTTTGCAGCAAGTCTCCTTGAAAGGAAACTACAGCCCACACTGCATCACAGTTATGGCTTCCCAAGGATCCCGTGAGATGTCTCAATGGCCTTGAGACATGAATATTATTATTTTATTTTATTTTTTCATTGTGAGGTCTGCCTTATGGCAACAGCGATGTTTTTATTACATCACACTAAGAATGTATGTTGCATGCCTTGGGGTGCAGTGTGGGAGGAATTTAGGATGCTGCAGGATATAAAGCTTGCTCAGGATGCTGATAGCAGATTCTTCCCAACCTAACGTGGCCATAATCGTATCACAAGCATTATATGATATATCTGAATAAGAGACTCGGGAACCACATGGACTCGTATTCTTATTGCTTACAGAAATCTATGCTTTACAAGAAACATTTGCCTCAAAAATTGGGATTTCAGCTTTGAGTAAAATAAGCCAGAACCAGTAGAAATGCATGAATTTGGACAACGCTGTGACAACAAATACAGCTTATGGGGGTGATGCTTGCAAACCACATTTTTTTCAGTATCTTATGATTTGTTTTGTTTTGTTTTGTTTTAATTTTGTGTTATGTGGCATGGCTGGATACATCACTTTGTGGAGAGCACTGGACACTGATTTGAGTGGTAATTTGATGGATACCATAGGAGGAGAGAAGATGGCTGAGCTTGATAATTTTTTGCAGGACAAAAGTGTACTGGGAGTTGTGGAAGAAAGAGAAGGCCAAGGAATAAAAATAGAGAGAAAAGGTGGGGTGGAAAATATGTGAAGAAATGTGGAAAAGGTAAAAATAGTATCCCAACCAGCACCTAGGGCTTGATGTTAAATATTATATATACATTCCTTACAGGCACAGAACCAACACTAAAAATCTGGCTTTTCTGTCCTACTAGTAGTGTAGGGTCACCATTTCTTCAGTGCAGAACTATAAACTGAGTAGAGCAACTCAGACTGGAAGGGGATGGGCAGAGGAAAGAGGGTAAACATGACCATTCTCTGCTTCCAGTGAAAGGACAGTGAAGTATAAAATGAAGAGCTCAAACATAAGGTTTGCAATAGCAAAAAATGACATTTCTTTGTAGAAAACGTCATAGAATCATATCGTAGAATCATAGATCATGAAGCTCCAACCCTCTGTTGCAGGCAGGGTCACCACCCTCCACATTTAATACCAGACCAGGCTGCCCAGGACCCCATCCAACCTGGCCTTGAAATCTTCAGGGATGGACAGAGCATCCACAGCCTCTCTGGGCAGCTGTTCCAGCACCTCACCACTCTCATAGGAAAAAACTTCTCCTTCCTTTACATCAATAAACTTGAATTTGTTGCCATATGACTGCAGGCTGACATTAAAACTTACATGGGTTAAAGAAGTAGTCAGACAAAAAATTTGCAAGAAGTCATCAAGGAGCACTAGGCAGAAATCTGCTTCCTCTGTGATACAGGTCACAGGAGAGTGGAAAACATGCCTGGGTAATACTAGTTTACTCTTCTGATTCTTCTGTTACTCCCTTGTCCCTCTGACCACTATATGGGCTGAATGGGCTTTGATGTGGCCCAGACAAATCATTCCTATGTCCATACCATAAGACCTCTTTTCCAGTCCTGTAATCAAACTGTTCTGGTTGGAGTTTTCCTGTGGAACTCTTGATCTGCTGAACTGAGAACTTATTCATGGTTCAAAAAAAGCCACTGTCAGTGAAACAAAGCCATTGCCCTTCCTGCACAGGCAGCTCCATCATGTAGCTCAAGGTTGGGATGCCAAACAAAATGAGATGAAATACTAATTATGGTAAGGCTTAAACTGTTATGAAAAAAAAAAAAAGGCTATCTGCCCCCATGAGAGTCCAAGCCTCCAAGCAAGTCTCATGTGGAACAAAAGTAAGTTGTCAGATTTGAATAATTTCCCTGCAATGTAGATAAATCCTCCCATTCCTACGCCTTCCCCCTACCTCTTGCCTCCCCCTTCTCTTCAGTTTTGCAAACAAGAAAAGAAACACTAGGAGCTATTTCACTGGATAACCATGCAAATGAAACAGGAGATTTAAATGTCTTAGCAAGGAGATCAGAGACACAGTTGGAAACAGCTGTGAGGGGCATTGGAATGATTATAAGGGAATAGGATGGGTGCATTATTTGGCTTGGTGACTTCATTAATGATATTTGGCATCAGATGCTCAGCTAGAGTAAATCAGAATTCCTCTGTGCCTCCTACTGCCTCTAAGGATTCCCTTCTTTGTCCTGAATATGAATTTCTATATTATTCTATTTTATTTTTCTTCATTTTGTTGGTCTCCAAGCAGCATCTTGGGAGAATTGGATTTTAAGCTGTGAGATGATGTTTTGTCCGATGGATTCCATCTCTCTGGTCTGTTATACTGAAGATTTTGAGGTCATATCAGAGTCAAAATATCAAGGTTTGATTCACTTTGCCCACCTACAAATGAAATACAGGGGCTTTATACAATGCCAAACAAAAAAATCTCAGGTTCTTCCCATCTGAAATAGTTGTTGGAAATGCATCAACTGTATCTATTTGTCCACAAGACAGTTTTAAGCAACTGTAAAATTCTACAGGAACCATCAGCTATGAATTTCACATGCTTTCTGAACTTCTTCCTGAAATCAAAACAAGATAGCTGTTTGTCTTCACTGTTATTTTTTAGATTTTTTTTTTCTTACAGAAGATATGGAAATATTGTTCTGCCATCAAAGCTCAAGGCTCTTCATTGCTTTTATTGCTTTTAAATTAGAGGAATCTTGAGCAAAAACTAGAAGATTCCTACTGAGAGCAATTCCCATTTGACAGACATATATTTTGTATAGGTCACACCGTCCCCTGGTAGCATTTGAATCAATACCATTCAGCCTTTATTTACTTTCATACTTACGTACTTACTTATTTACATTTACAGGAGATGGGATAAAATAAGCAATTCTTTGAGACATTCTACTTGATAACAGTCCAAATTTTCAGGCGTTTCTCTTGGTGGATGTGTGTCTGAAGATGGAAGGTTTAACAAAGACAGACAAGTCACTTCCGTGCATTCAGCCAGCAGACATACAAACTTCATACTTCATCAGACAAAATAATGAAAATAATCACACCTGCACTCAGCACATGGATATTACTGGGAAAATTTCTACCAATAACCACAGCTTCCAATTCTTTTCCTAAAAGATGTTCTCACCTTGCAGGCCAAGAGAACAAGTCCCAAGCAATATACGGCCCTTGGTTTCCCCTGCCCACCTCCTTGCTCTATTTGCCAGATTTCCTCCCTGAGTCATTCCCTGAGTTGTAACACTATACGTACAGAGTAGGTCCCTGTAGGGTGATAGAGTCATAGAATGGTTTGGGTTGGAAGGGATCTTTAAGACCATCTAGTTCCAACCCCCTGCTATAGGGAACAACTCCCACTGGTCCAGGTTGCTCAATGCCCCATCCAGCCTGGGTCAGTCCTACTTCTTTTCTCAGCAATAGTAATATTCTGCCACAATGCCCTTCATACCAGTCAAGTCAAGTACCTTACATAAAAAGAAAAGGCCATGAAGAAATATTTCAGATTCCAAATTGTTTGTTTTGGAAAGAACTGAAATGACAAATTTCTGATTGGATGAGTCACTTGTCTATGAACTGTTGGAAAAAAGACAACTTTAGTCAATGTTCTCCAAAAATTTTTGGTATGTAGACGATGAGCATTGACAGCTTGAGACATATAATTTTCAAAGAAAGAAAAAAAACTAAAGCAAATGTGTGCATACATTAATAATACTGGATATCAGAGGAAAATTAGAAATGAAATGCACGTAGCATTGCAAAGCTTTCTCTACTGGAAGATGTAACTAATGTGGATGACAGGCAGGAAGACTAAACCGATGGTTAACCCTCTGGGAGCCAAGATGGCTATTCTATTTTTATTTCTTTCTGCCCTCTTTTTGTGTGCATGTAAACAAACATGCCCTTCATCTCCACTTGCACCACTCACTCAAAGCCATGGTGCAAAACGTTATTTATATCTGGAGACTCAAGTTGAAGGAGCAACACTGGAAGAGTCAGTGTAATTATGCAACAAATGGCACAAAGCCCTGACCTGAAGAATAAGCACAGGGAGGCATGTAGAATGCAATTCTTAGCATGATGGTGGTATTAGAAGGTCTTCACAGGTAGGGAGTCATGTTGGTATGAACTGAAGCACTGCGAGGTGCAAAGGATTTCTTCTATGTGGTGACATAAAGGCAAAATGATCTTTGTGAATGTCTTGATCTGTCATCTTACAAATGGGAACCCGCAAGCCTTTGTAACGTACCATGGCCTATTGTGTGTAAAGAAAATGTCCACATTTTGAGCCCTCAGAGCTTTCATTTCTCAAAATGGTGTTCACTAGATGACTGCAGGCTGGAGCCATGAATCCATTTTGCCTTATTTACATGAATTTTCCACAGAGTCCTTCAGAAGGTATCATACTTAGCACTTCCCAAAGGAAATTATGTGTATAAAATTCATGAGAAACAGTGCTTTCTCTAGAGCATTGGTAGACATCTCTCTATTATGCGATCCAGGAATATTATAAACCAATAAATAAACCTGAAGATGAAGGATATTTGCCTCACCGATCCTCAGAGGCATGGGGAGTGAATGTGCAGTGCTTTTGAAGGATAGTCTTAGTTTTCTGTTCTCTCTGAAACTTCCATGGTGGTTAAGATCGAGCTGGCATTAACGCAGCCTCTGAAGCAAGCGTAATTCAAGAATATGACTCCAATCTGTAATAATTGGTGTAATACACATCTTTTATTAAGCAATGTCACTGAGACTTGTATGTATCATATATGATGTATAGATTGGAAAGACTCACTTGCATTAAGCCATTGAATTCCTTCTCTACTCAATTTTTTCACCTACTAAATCACAGAAGGGTCAGAGATGACCTGAAAAGTGAGCATATATCTGAGCTCAGGTTTTCCAGTCGTCTCATTGCAAATGCTCAGACAGAATACGTAGCACTTATAAACTTAACAAAAGTGTAAGGTATTCAAAGTTGTTTGTGTAGATTTAATTGACTGTCCTTTGCCTCAGATTATGTAGGTCCACCACTGTTGGTGCTCCATAGATTTGACAAGGAACTAAACTAAGCACATCTTCCCATCCCTGCAGATAGCCAAGGTCACGCTGGATGGGCTCTGAGCACTGATGGAGCTGTGGGTGTCCCTGTTCAGTGCAGGGAGTGGGACAGATGGCCTTTAATGGTCCTTTCCAACTCAAACCATTCTATGGTTCTATGTTGAAATGGCTTTGGAAAGGGGCTTTGTAGACAAAGCTTCTTGATTTTCAGCACAAACATAAACAGAAAATTAACCACATTTATCCTTTATAGTTCATCTAAATCTGGACATCCAGAGAATGAACCATGGGCTTGGATGGTCTCTGAAATCAGACCAAAAGAGACACAGCTGGCTGTTGTTACATCCATTATTTACCATTTTTTTGATTCACAGAATCGACAGAATCAATAATAGAATGGCGTGGGTTGGAAGAACTTGATGTGTTATATATCATAATAGAAACAGTATCAGTGAATTAAAATCACTTTTTTAATGTCCTCCTGTGGTGTTATTTATTTATTTATTTATTTATTTGTCATTCCCTGAATCTCTGTCTCATTAGCCAGTTGGGTGATTACCAGCTTTTAGATTGCTTTTGGGTTTATAGGTGAAACAACACTAAAATATCATCTGGACAAAAACTGATCCCTTTGTGACCAGATTAGAAACAGAAGCTCAGCAGTGACTTTTGGGACAGACTGACCAGGGATACGGTGGAGTCACCATCCATGAAGGAGTTCAAGAAGCTGTGGCACTGAGGGACATGCTCAGTGGGCACGGTGGGGCTGGGTTGGGATTCGACTGGATGATCTCAGTGGTTTTTTTTTCAACCTTAGTGGTTCTATGGCTCTATGATTCTGTAAACATATTTTGAGCCTGTCAAACTATTTTTCATCCACCATCCACTATTCCTCTAGGTTTGCAATGCAAAATATCATCATGCAGTAAGTCTGATGTCCCACGGTTTCCCATTGTTTTAGTAGCGTTATCTGTATTAAGTGAACACGTAACCTCAGCAGAAAAAAAAACCCTATCAATGTAATTGGCAGAATCTATTTTCCACACGCATATGTTGAGAGGCATTCACTAGTTGTACCTCTCTTTCTGAGGATGGGGGATTTCTCTCTATGAAGGAAGAAAGTTTGCCACACTCCATACACCTGCAGCTCCGAATTCAAACGCCAATTGTCAATTCTCCTCCTGGAGCCGACTGCAGTCTGAAATGGCCCTGCAGTTATTTTATGCTTTGCTCTCTCCAAATCAAGACTGTCCTGTCTAGAAATCCAAGGAGGCCTTTCTCAGTCTCTATATAAATAATTCTTTCATACCGCCAACATTATTAGTCATAGTGTGCAATCGGTTCTGTATTAGAATAGTAAAGAAGCCCAGTGGCGGTGTGAAATGACTGATCTCTGGTGTGGATGTATCTGGAGCACTGAGTCCCAACAACCACCTACCTTGAGGCACGGGAGAATTTAAGTTGGTGAGGCGGAGGAGGGATTGGTGATATTAGGGAAGCTGGCAATTTGTGTGATGTGACAGCTCTGCTGCACAGACTGCACCTTTTCCTCCTTTAACCCTCAGCACCTTGCAAGTAAAACCAGTATGGCTACGTTTATTATTTCTATTTCTGTATTTCTGTTGTGATTAAAATCACTGTTCTTACCATTTTGTTTCAAGGATGCCAGGATTCAACCGTGCTTGGAAAATAATTATTTTGCAACAGCATCGGTGCAGAGGACCCTGCAGCCCAAGTGGGCAGAGTGGACTGCAGTATGGAGAAGCTGTATTAGCATTCTCATTTTGCTCATGAGGAGCTGAAGGGCAGAGACTTTAAATGAGTGGCCTAAGGTTGCAGAGGGGAATTGGTGGCAGGATGCAGACTTGAGCCGAGGACAGTTTTCCTCTCCAAAACAGGCTTAGATAACAAAAATGGTGTAGAGAATTTGTCTGAGGACAGATAGCCAAGGGAAATGGGTGCTTTTAATGATTTTTTTCCCACTTGTTCCTGCTGCAAGCTTCGGTGTGTTACTTAACTCTTCCCTGCTTCATGCATTCTGTCCCTGATTCATGGACCACAGCACAGCTTCTCCTTCAAGACGGATTGGAAAAACTATGATTAGAGCTAGTGAGATCTTTCTACTTCCCTTTGAAGGAAAACCTTGAATTTAAAAAAGAATATAACAAGATAATTTTCCATTTATTACAAATACATTTTCTTTAGAATTACTACAATTTTCTCCACTGCACAGACTTTTAGCATCCTTGAATACATGTGCTGTGGGCAACTCTTGGACCAGCAAACTGAGAACACTGACTGACCTCATAATTAATACTTACTCATACTGCATTTGTGCACTCCAGAGCCCTTTTTCCCATCAAATACAGATTTTACAATGTGTTAGGAGCTGCTCAGTAAGGAGCATGTGCTCTATCTAGGGATGCCAGGCTGGATGTGGCTCTGGGCAGCCTGGCCTGGTGGCTGGCAACTCTGCACATAGCAGGGGGTTGGAAGTGGATGATCACTGTGGTCCTTTTCAACCCAGTCCATTCTATGATTCTTTAGGAAGACCACAAACAGATTCAACTGAAATGCCTGCTTGACAAGATGAGAAGCCAGCATCTCATCTCAGCTATTCATGTAACCCCCACAGAGAGACAACCACTTCCAGAGGGTGATTCAGCTCATCCTGTGATGGCTGTATATGGGAAGTGAAGTGAAGTACCCTCTGGAGAGCATATCTGTCTCTATTAACTATATATGAGGAAGAACAAGATTAGAACAGACACTTAACTAGTAATAATTAGCAGCATGGAGTTCAGATGAAAATTAGGTCTTGGCTTTGGTCCTTTACCAAGTCATCAGAGAGCAGTGACCCAGTGCTTCCACCACCACACATGCAGACAAAGCACCAGTTAATCACTGACTTTGATAAAACTATTCTGCAGTGTCACCTCCTGAAGGTACGGGGAGAGGAGGAGAATGAGTCATGTGTACAGGCTTTATCTCACATCTATATTCTCTCCATCTCTATTTCCACCTCTACACAGCTTTATTAAATATAGATGTTTCCATACTGTCACCAACTGCAAAAAAATATTTACGTTCAGTTCGTGACTACCAAAGAACTCAAATCAACCTCGATTTTGCTCATCAAAAAGAAGAATTAAAAGATTCCCTCAGTGAAAATTTAACCATCTTACCATACTCCACAAGTCTCACTCTTAAAGAAACAGAGGCATTATGACCCACAGCGAGCAACTTCTGATCCTGTTCATTTGGGAACAGTGACTCAGTCTTCGGTTCATCACATAATCTACCATACAATTTTAGATTGAACAAGTGGATGCTGTATCATCTTTGGACGTGCTACTAAGCCCAGTGGTGGACACGAAGATAAAGATTCCCAGTGGGCAAGACTGAAATCGGAGTCACAATTTATGCTTCAGCTCATCATCATTGCTGGGTCTGAGAACAAGAAGAAAGCACAAGGCGTAACAGAATGAAATACAGCATCTTTCTCCCTGCAACGCACATCTTTTCTCAGGGATTAAAATAGGGTTTGCATTTTAAATTTTCATTTACTAAACAGAAAAATATTTTACTAGGAGGGAATGGTATTAAGGAGAAATGATTCTCTGTGTGCCCTCAGGCCTGGCGAAGACAGGATTTGATTTGCTGTGTTAGGCTGGAATCTGGATTGATACACAGAGATGAGAAGGTGTTTAATAAAATTTACATTTCATTTTCTCACTTGACACCAGTCTCCTGTCACTCACCGAATGAAGGGAATACGACAAATAACTTTTGTCAGCACCTAGACATGGAGAGACAGTCAAGGGAGTGGGGGGAGAGGAGAAATGGGTTATTTTTAACAGTGCTGCCTTTGATGGCTGCAAGGCTTGGCATGTCTTGGGCACTGGCTTCACGTGCAATGTACTTTGCAAGGCAGAGATGCAGCAGGAGTGAAGGTATGAATTAATTCAACCACACCTAACCCATCGCTGGGGATGGACAAGTGACCTCCAGGGAAATGAATGAGGTAACCCACACCCACCCCAGCAGAGCTTTTTGGCGCATGCTCCGTGCCCAGCTCACATCTAGCTTGTTTCTCTGACCAATGGCCTTGCATGCATAGGGATTCACTGCATAAATCCAGAGGCAAAGAGCTCTTCTTTGGGAGGACTGAGTATATATTCTCCTCTTCTGTTCCTGTGGGGAACCCTTATCTGTTCTCTCCATCCCATGGGACTCTGACTTGAAGGAACAGGCTGAACATCTAGAAAAAGAGAACTTCTCCCCATTATTCACGCAACAAAACTTGGGAAATACACAGCAGTACTTTTAAAACAAAAGCCAAAATAATTTCTTTTTTACTCATAGGATATAAATAATTCAACGCTGTACTTTCATAAAACATTCAGGGAAAATGGGTCCATCCAAAATGCCAATGCAACCACCAGTCCCAGAAGTCTATTCTTGCTTAAGGTCAAATCCAAGGAATGTTCACCTTATATTTCCTTTTTGGTCATATTTTTCTCCAAATATCCAACACCAGCAGCCCTCAGCACGAGTGTCTGGTCTGATCCAACATGGAAACTATTTAAAGGTTTATGAAGTTTATACGCAATCCTCTGTCATGGCCTTCGTTCATAACTGCAAATAGAGCCAAGCTCATCAGCAATACAAACTATTTCTCATTTATCTTCTATTGTGAGAGAAAAAGCTTTGAACTGAAGCACCTAAGACAAACCTGACAGGATGCAATAGGAGCATATTAGGATAAAACTATTTACCTCAGTGAGAGTGAAGAGAAAGCATCAAAAGATCAGACGCTTTTTTCACACCAGCCTCCATTTTGTTATGATTTCTGTGCACCATATTTTTCACCTTGAGCATAAAATTAAGGATAAATTGAGTAGTTTTATATATATATATGCATATATCTATGTGCATATTTATATTTATGTATAGTATGCATATACATATAATGTGTGTATGTATGCATTTATACGTATCACCAATTTTGCAGTGTTGTGTTTTCAGTTTTTCTTTCCTATTCCTTTTCTACTTTTTGTTGGTCCCAATGTAAAGTAAAATAATACAAAAAAAAAAAAAAAAAAAAAAAGAAAATGAATAAAGAAAATAAAAGTAGAGGGTAAACACCCCACTGATCATCCTCCTCCAAAAGACATTTCAACCTCCATTGCTAAATGCTTTATTTCACCCCTTCTACATACCAGAGAACTCACCATGCCAGGACACTTTGCCAGTGAATGAGAAATACTGGAATGATCCTGCACCCTGTCTGGGTCTCCCCATCATCTTTTTACTGTTTTGTTTTCATAACAAATGGTCACTCAACTTTTCCCACATTTTTGGTCAGGCTCTCCCTGTCTGTACAAAGCTGGTATCCATTCAACTCTTGGCATATGCATAATGGTTGCAAATAATTAAATGAAAAATGAAAAATTCTGTGAGTCTGTATAATCAGTGAGTGCCTACCGTTATATTGGTCCCTTCCAAGTCAAAAATATTCTATGATTCTATGATTAGCGTTGGAGTGTTGCATCAGACAGCATTACTGATAAAGTAAATGTTTTCTTTTACAGTTCCTAGTCCACTGGAGGATATTTTGTTTATGTAATTCCACTCTCAATTAGGCTTTTTGCTGCAGAATCAGCACTTTTTGAGGGGAGATTCACCCCCTTTCCTTGCCATTGTTACCTCTCATGTTATAGAAATAACTGCCATAATAAACAGTTATACCATATAGAGATGATGAAAGGGTTTATAATCCCATTGCTGTTATTTGGTTTCTATTTTTTTTTTTTTTAATTTTGTCTTAGGCACACAATTCCTTCAACCCAGACTGTAATTAATTTCACTACATCACCAGTTATCTCCGCTCCCTAACCAGCCTTGTCATTTTAATTTTTCACAGACTTTCTCTTTTCTATCCATGTGCCTGTTCCTGTATCTTCGTGAAGTCTCATCAGCTCTGGCCCAAAGCCTTAGGCAAATTTGTCTGTAATGCACTCCTCTGCTTCAGACATAAGAGGAAAAAATACCACTTCCATAAAAGGGAAAAGACAAAAAATAAAAATAAAAATAAAAATAAAAATAAAAATAAAAATAAAAATAAAAATAAAAATAAAA
>NW_024962287.1:2936041-2946110 GCF_019238085.1 Lagopus leucura
TAAAAATAAAAATAAAAATAAAAATAAAAATAAAAATAAAAATAAAAGAAAGAATAATTTTGACAATAGCATTGTCTAGGAAGTCAGGAAATCCTGGAGAGCAAGGTTAAAAATAAGGCACCTTTTCAGCTACACCCTTATGTATAACAATACATTCTGAGTGGCATTGGACATGATGGGATTACAGAAAAAGGTGTCAAGCAGAGTGGGTGGAAACCCAAAACCCAGCAAATTCAATGAAATATTTGCTATTAGCTGCAGCAGAGCCAAACTTTCCCAGTTTCACTGACATTTAACATGACTGTCAAGAAAGAGTTTGGGTCTTGGAGGTCAACACCTCACCAGTCCTTCTCTAGCAGATTCCATCCCTTGCAGTTTGCCTCAATGCAGGCCACATTAGAGCATATGTCTTCACCACAGCATGCCATTAGACTGCTTCAAAAAGCTGAGATTGAGACAAAATCCTCCTGTCTTTTCACACCAGAAGATGGACGACGACAACTTAAAACAGGGAGCTCCTTTCATCTGAATCCCCTGCAGCTGGGCCAGAAGGCTTTCATAATCTCAGATCTATCAAGACTCCCCGTTCCCTCATGGATATCCCACATGTCATGCTGTGGTTTCTCATCTGTCTCCTTCCACCATCTCCCTACCCCATTCCATCTTCACCACTTTTTTCAGACTGCCTTCATATCAAGGGGTATTTGGGCATCCAGCCTTATCCATAAAAAGCCATCATGCAAAGGTGGAGATTGGTGCTGCTGTTGGCCCAATCTTAGGAAAAGGACTAAGGACAACTCCAGAATGTCAACATTAAGGGTCTTGGGCAAAATCACCAAAAGCACTGATCAGACTCTTCAGCAGGGTCTATTGTTACAGGACATGGGAAATGGTTTCAAACTAAAAGAGGGGAGATTTAGACTGAATATAGGGAAGAAGTTAATAACAATTATGGCAATGAGGCACTGGCCTGAGCAGTAGTGGATGCCGTGTCCTGGAGACACCCAAGGTCAGCCTGGATGGGGCTCTGAGCACTGATGGAGCTACGGGTGTCCCTGCTCATTGCAGGGAGTAGAAAACAGATGACCTTTAAAGGCCCCTTCAACTCAAATAATTCTATGATTCTACAGTGCTTGGGCAGCTCAGCAATGTCTGTGCAGCTAGCCATGTGTTCCTTGTAAGTCTGTTTTGCCTTTGCCTGTCCAGATGGTAAAGTTCTCAAAACAAGTCTGCTTCTGCCTAAGCCACAGAGAAGCAGGATTCAATTTCAACCAGGTATTTTTGTTATTAGTCTAAGAGCAGCTATTTATAGAAAAGACACAACCTCCTTCATCAGCATGCTCTTCAACCACTATTTAACATCATATTTCTTTCATGATCACCGTGATGATTTCCTTCCCACACACATGAGTGTTCAAATTTCTTATTTATTCAGGGCTCACTTCGTGTTTGCACTGAATTCTCATCACGTTTTCTTCACTTTTTCCACACTTGTTTCCCATGCTCCACCACTCACTCAATTAATGCACAATGATGCAGGAAACTGAGATCAACCATACTGCAATTAAATGTTATTTACCCCTGCTTACTCCATTAGACATGCAAGACATTACTTATTCTGTAAACAAAGTTTTGATAAATGCTAGGATTATGAATTAAAGGATTAATCAAAGCCCTTAACTCTTTCCAATATGTCGTCTTCTTCCCCCAAAGAAGGCTCTACTGTTTAATTTCTGCATATCATTTATATTCAATATTATCTGGATATCATTTGCATAAATTCTGACATTTCTAGTGATATGCTGTTTGCTTTCACTCTGCTTGGATGTGATAGAGTCACCTAGCAGGAGTCGAACTACCAGAGGAGTGCAGGGCTCAGGTGTTGGAGGAACTGTACGTCTGCAGAGAGGAGAAGATTTACTATGTGAAAGTAAAGCTGGGTGTCAGCTGTGGAGGAAAAGAAGGGCCTTTAAATCATGTCACCAAGCCTGGACATCACTGCAAGGTAAACCTTATTTGGACTGTGAACCATGAGGGACCTACTATGTTGATTTACATAAGAGAATATTTTGACCTCTGCAGAAAAAGTTAGAAGAAACTCCTGGTCCTCCTCCATGGAAGAGGTCAGAACGGCTGATATACTGCATGGAACATAAGGCCCTCATCCTCAGCAGTCATGAGCCAGAGAAGCTCCAGCACGAACTGTCAGGTGCCTGGCTCAGCCTGGAATTCCTCTGATTTTACCTGAAAAATGATACTTATAAACTCAATAATAGCACAGCGCCCAATATTTATCAACCTGTGATGATCTGATATGGAGAACATTTCTTTAATATAGCAGCTTTCTTCCAGCAGAGACATCAGAAAGACACCATAATCATTTATAGGTCAAAAAGATCCCAAAAATACAAGTAAAGTGAGAGTTGTCTGGATGGAACTGAAATAAAAGTTGGCAGATGAGTCAGATCTTATTTGCAGTTTAATTGGTTCAATTATTGCCTCTTTGATCAGAATGAAAGAGCAACAGAGGTTCTTTTCCAGCAGCACAGACACTATGCACCCTTTCAGCTCAGGCCTTCTTGAATTCTCACACTGTAACAGAAGGACAAGAGGGGAAGGTATTATTTGTTCTTTTGTGACTATATCTGTCCTGCATCCAGCTACAACTGGCAGGCTGAGGTTCATCTAACCAATGTACATGTCATGATATGAACTCATGGTGGATTGGAGATGCTTTTAGAGCCAAACTCAACTCATCCAAAAAAGGAAATCTAGATGAAATCAAAAAGATCTCACATTACAAAGCCATGATTTCAAGAGGATCAGTGCCTTGAGTACAGGATTTACTTCTATTAGTGGGAAGTGTGGGTGGGTTCATACATGTGCATCAGTCCTCATGGCTGTGCTTGCACTGCTGGACAAAAAGAGGACAAGGATCAGGGATCAAGCACTGCTCTGCTGTTATGCATGCTGATCCAGTTAGAACTTACCTACAAAATGCCCAGAAAAAGCACACTTTGGGAGCTACAGATGAAGAGCATCCTCAGCAGTGAGTATAAATGAAGTTATTCCATTTTGGCTGAACCTATAGGCAGTAGGGTCTGATAACTGCAGCTGACTGTTCTCTATGTCTCCAAAGGCATAATCTGTTTTCTCATTAACCTTCTACATCCTGTTCACATTTTAAACATCAGGAGTGTCCATATCTTCACCCTTCAGCTCGGACTCAAGGTGCACGTACTTTACAACAAGGGAATGTGAATTTTTGCACACACTGGGGATCCCTTTGGGTTAAAGATCTAGAATAAGACTTTCATTCCCAGAGAACTGAGTAGCTCACCAAACAACACCTGCATCTTAGTTCTGTGCATTTGAAGCCTGGTTTATTCTTTAAATCAATGTCTCTCACCTTCTTCCTAAATAAGTATTTTTCTTACAGAGAAGTATACATTCTTGCTCGTGCTATCAGGGCATATTGTAACCAAGAAGTTTATGGTACAGAGAGAGTATAATAAAGTTCCTCATCTTCCAGCTCAGTAAACCAAAGCACAGAGGAATTCTCTGAGCAGCTGAAGCACATCAGTATTATTATTATCACTCATAAACAGTTCTGTTCATAACAAGTCAGTGATTTAAAGGTGTTAGAAAATAATGGTGTGGTGGAGAGATAAAACAAAACACTTCAGTTTCAAAAACAAGACAAACAAAAGAAGTATTCTTAAGCACAGATTTAACTAGGGAAGCATGGAAGCCACAGTGAAATTGAACAGTTGCTTATTTGTTTTTTCCTCAGGAAAAGAAGATTTATGCACATACTGAAATTCTTTGAGAGGGAAGATCAGAAGAAATTCTTATATACGTGTATGTATGGGTAAACACTCCAATCAATATTGCTCTAGCTACTAAGACTACATCAGTGTGAGCACATTAATGTGAGGTTGTAGGTGTGGAAACTCCCCCACCTGCAGTGCTGAATTGCTTGGTAATCTCTGAATGCCTTTGGCCTGACCCAGCTAGCAGTCCTCCAAACAAGTTTTAAAGGCTGAGTTTCAGGGTGTCAGAAGCCAAGGACTATTCTCAACGGGTTATTTGGCTGCACCTACTTTTCATGGAAGCTAAGAGAGCTTCGAGGTCCCTTCAAACCCAAGCCACTCTATGATTCTATGATTCAATGATTCTATGACTCTATGATTAGTAGCCTAGACATAGCCACGGTTCCCCAGTTGGCTGTGGAGCAATTTCACAAGTTCATTAGTACATGCACAATGTAACAGTCCAGCTTTCTGTGCCAGTATGTGTGCACTCCTCCAACCACAGAGACAAAACAGTTTCACAGTGACCTCAAGAAAGGCAAAGCTTGCTTGGTCATTGCTCCACTGCCTGACATGACTTCTGACATCCCTCTGTTGCTGCTCCCATAGCAATCTGCTCTCTAACCTCCTCCTGAGGGCTGTACACTGCATCCAAATTCCCTCTTTCCTCATTACAACCATCAGGAGGCTGTGGGACATCCTTCTGGGCAGAGCCCCCCAGGACAGACGCCTGTTGGAGCTCCACAGAGCCCCCAGGAGCTGTTCCTCCACAAGGCTGTTGGTGATTGCCACCTTTCCTGGCTGAAGAGAAGATATCTCTGTTACTTGTCTTTCGCTGTAAGGCGTTTGCCTTTCTCACTGGCATGGCTTCACACAGCTGTGGGCTCAGCTCCTTCCCTTGTCCCACCTCATGTCTCACTGCTCCAGTCTCTTCCACTTCTGTAAAAGCAAAAAAAAAAAAAAAAAAGTTTGTGCTCCACAGTAATTCTTAAATCCTAATTTCATATTCCTGCTCCTCCCGTTCCTTTACCGCATGTTAAAGGCATTATCAAAAACAAGCAAACAAACAGCGGTCATTCTGGGGAGCAATCATTTCAAGTAGCCACAAGTTTCATTCTGTCAAAAGCAAGTTTTCAAATCCAATACCTATATGCTGCTTCCACAAATAAGCTTTAATAAGCAACCCAAAGAGCTCTTTTTTCCTATCGACACACAAACACCTCCTGCAACATTTTCTAATGATTATCAAATATTATGATAAAGGTTAGGTAATAAAATGCATAGAATACAGGTCACTAACTAGTTACTTTACAGTGCTTATTTTTTATACTGCTAATACTGAAAATAATTGTAATATTACACATCTATACAATCCATCCAATTTCTATGAATAAAGCTATAATACAAAGGAGATCTTTCATTTTCAACATTGCCCTACGCAGGACAGAGCCTGCAACCTGCAATACTATTTCCAAAGCAACATAGAAAAAAAATGGAGGAAAAGCAAAATGCACACTATGCATTTTTCATGTGGAAATACAAAATATCCACATCCTAATAATGCAAACAGTTATCAAAATGCGGAGACTGAATCAGTTGTAGAGATGCAGCAAATGGCTTCTGAGTTGACACCGAGAGTCTGGCAGTCTGCTTCACCTGGAGCTTCATTTGAATTCTTGCAACCCTCTTCCTTCCTCACAAAAATATGATGAAACCGGACCAGAACCAAGCCTTTCCTACTCATTCCCAGTCTACAACTAGCTCTGGTGCACCTACTGCATCTGTCAGTGGACAGTGCTGATGTTTGCTGTCCATTCATCAACAAGTGGTCTCAGAAAGTCCCAGAAGGTCCCAGAAAATGCTGAGTTATCACTCCTTATTTTTCAGGTCTGACCCAGAAGTTCATCCTTAGCAGTGCAGTTTTTAGCCCTATGGTCTTTCAAGCCTTCTCCCTTTTTTATTAATTCCTTGTTTTGAGTCTCTATTGACTGGCATCATATTCCTGTTTTAATTTGTTCCCTAAAATTTCCCTGTTTCTTCATGTTCATACTTGCGTAAGGAATTAAGGAATGCTGCTTTTTTTTTTTTTTTCTACTAGTGTTCTTCTAGCTTTCAGTTTCACAGCTGTGTCTTTTGGAAATCCATTAGAAAGTTCTTGGTATAATTTTCAATAGTCACACATGTTTCTGTGCATAACAGTTTTCTTTCTCACTATTGTTTTAATAAGAGGTTACTGGCTCATTAAAGTACAAATTACATGCATCACTAGCTTCAACTTTCTTCTTTCTACACACAAACAAGTTGTTGATCCCATATCAAAGCTTCATGTTATTTTGTGGTATGTATTCCTCCTCTATTCATCTTCAAAGGTGCCATTTTCATCTGTGGAAATAGGACTTATCAAAGAAGTTTGGGTGATCAGAGGAGGCTAAAAGCTTTCTGGATATGAGCAGTTTCGAGGTTGAAACACTGCCTTGAGATTTATAGGACACAGCAATGGAAAATAACCCTTAGAGGCTGGGATATATTGCAGTATCAGACAGTAAAGCTAAAATGGAAGACACTCAGTGCCTCTACCAGTAGCTTGAAGTGAAATTCCAACTGAATTTAAATACATCAGGAAAAAAAATGGCAAACTGGTAGAAAGGGAGAAGGAGGAATTGATCTGAGCAACATAGGAACAAGGGATGTGGATCATGTTTGCAGAGTGGGGCATCCTCTTCAGTAAAATGAAGTGATTTTTGGCAATGGTGGAATAGGAATTAAGTACAGAAACCAAAAGGATTTGTGGGATCTTTTGGTGGTAGAGGAGGATTGAACAGTGTTAGGGAAGTCATTTTATTTTTGCAGTAATACAAACCAGGTATCAAAAACAGATCTGAATAAATCAGAGCATTCAAAAGAATCAGTTCCAATTGACAGGACTCAAAGGGCTACAGTTTGAATCCAGAGCTCAAGTATTTCCACTGCCAGAAAGCAAACACAGGAACAAAACAAAAGCATTATACTAAAGGGATATCCAATACAAGAAGTGAACCACAGAATCGTAGAACTGTAGAACTGTAGAATCATAGAATCATAGACTCTTAGAATCAGAAGTTGGACTACATGATCTTTATTAGGGTCTCATCCAACATGGGATAATCTATGACAGATCTGGGGAATAATGGAATCGTGAAATAGTTTGCATTGGAAGGGACGTGATGATCACCTAATCCATGCAGCTGCCATGGGCAGGGATACCTCTCACTAGACCAGGTTGCTCAAAGCCCTATCCAACCTGACTTTGACCACTTCTAACACTGGGCATAGGTTAGGCCCTAAAACTGTAAAATTAAGCTCCAAAATGCAAACTGATGTAAGATAAAACTTGTCAGTGATGAAGGTGACAAACCACCAGCACAGACTACAGAAAGGAGCAATATGCTCCTCCACCTCCAGGTGCCCTCCTGTTAGCCATACGTTAGTCAATCAAAAGTTATTTAATTCAAGACTGAGATCATTATGTGAAGCTGAAGGGACTTGTTATTATGCCAAGGTCAGACGCTGCAATACCTTGATCCCTCCTCCCCTGAAGTACTGAGTATCTATGCTTACAGCTTTCTTCCTCGTCCCCTTCCTCAGCTACTTGTTCTGAGACAACAACCAGGACCTGAACTTCCTTTGGTCTTTGCACTGCACAAGCACCTATCAAACAGAAAAACCCTGCCTCGCAAGACTTCCTGTGGTGATTAATAATTAAGATTCTGAAAACTTCATTGTATTAGAAAACCGGGATCTCTTGTGGGGGGAACTTTCTGTAGAGCAGAAAGTAAACAAAGTGACTGCAGCTTTGATTTCCTCTCTCTCCAAAACCAACATCACTTTAAATAAGGGGAAATCAAACATTAGACATTTCCAAGTCATATGTACTAAATTCACTTAAGATATTGTTATCCTTGTTTAGATTTGAACGTATCGGGGAATCTTTTTGTCTCACAACTATTCCTAAAAGACTTTAAGTGGCTGGATTGCCTTTTTCTGACAAAAAAAAAAAAAAAATGCTGCCATGAATTATTTACATGACGGCTCCAATCAACGTTGTACCTGTCAGCCTCCCCAGCCAAAATGAAAGTTCACTATGTAAAGGTGCCAAGGGAGAATGGCAGCCTCCCACTGCGAGTTTATAGACAGAACTAAGTCAGCACGCATTATGTGTCAGAGCCAACATCAGACAGAATCAGATCCTTTGATCTCAGACCTCCACAGGAAGCTTAGATCTCAGACAAATTAGATAAAAAATGAATTTATAGCAGATATGTGTCCTAAGGCACACAGCTGAATGCTGTGTTTTGGAAGAGTACAGCAAATATCAAAACACATAAACTGCAGAATTTCCTCTCTCCTTCTCCTTCTCCCTTTGTTTTTGTGATGGATGCTAATTAAAAGGAGATAAAACTCCAGCTTGCTTCTTCCTGCCTCTTACGTAATCCACACACTTGGTGAAGGAGGGGAAAAAAGAAATTCCCCACACTGAGTAAATGGGTGGTTCATCAGGGTTATCCGAACCCCCTCAGATGTGCACGGTTGGAAGGTGAGACCAGAAAACTCCACCACAAAACAACCACTGAAGGAACATTTCATACTTGCAGAGTGGGAAGCCAGCACTTTATGCTGCCGACTGCACGCCCTGAAGCTGTCTGCTTCTCAGTGACCTCAGAAGAAGTTTTGTTTGATCAGCAGAGGATGAAAAGAACGGTCTTGGGGAGGTGTGTGGAAGAGGGCTGCATATGGCAGAGACATAGGGAATTAAGGGGATACAAAATGGTGGACATTGAGCTATTTGGGGTCCTGGCTGGTTGGATGGGCCTCTGGACAGCCTAGTTTAGGTGGTGGAAATCATGCTTATGGCAGGGGGTTGGAACTGGGTGATCTGTAAGATCCCTTCCAACCCAAGCCATCCTATGATTCTATGAGACAAAGAGATAAAACACCCAGTAGACTGACACCACGGAGGACACAGAAGAGGTAACGAAGTGATAGACCTTGTGAGAAGAACAGAGCCCACTGACCCAACACAAGCCTATAGTTTAAGAGACCTAAACCAACCCTTTTGTTGTCCTACTCCTTATAAGCCTGAATTACTCTCAAACTATAGTCTCACCTCCTGCTACAGGAACACCACTGTCATTCTGTCTTCGATCGTAGCAGGGCTGAACATGAGGTGCATGAGGATGTGCGTGCTTTTGGGGTGCCTTGGTACTGGCCTGTGGTACATCTGTCCTCTTAGTCCTCGTTTCTGGAATGAAGCACATAGTCATGTCAGTCTGAATCCACCCTCAGCACAGCAGCAGTTATTATTTCAAGCAACAAAATATTGCTGGTGAATTTGCAGATAATCCACAAGTGTTCTTTCTGCCCAAAAGCAGAGAGAATTGTTTTATGATCATATCATCTTGTGTTTTGCCATTTGGAATCCCACCTGTTTTCTTCAGGTAAAGTCTTTCCTCATGTTGTCACAATATTCAATAACACTAGAAATTCAAATTTTAGGTGCAGCTGGTGCTCACGGTGCAATTTAGAAGAAAAACTCTTTGGCTTGCATTTGGAAAGCTACTTGGAAGAAAAGAGGTTGGTGAAATTAGGGAGGAGGTTTTGAAACAAACAGGAAACAGGTCTAAAATGCTTTATTATCTGAGAGGAGTATTATCTGAGAGGAGTATTGACTCCTTCCCTGTGCATTACTGGTACATTTTGCCAGGTCACAACCTCTGTTAGCATGCTTGGAAAGCCAAATTATTGGTAACTTCCAACACGTCCAGAATTTTACGATGATTATTTAGAGAGTAAGCCACTGAATAGCAGCAGTCATGTGCTCTTATCTTCAGTTCTTCTCTTGTCCAAATAACTTTACGCTGCCTGTACTGAGAAAGCCTGATGCCTTTGCTTTAAGACCAATGCTGAAAAACAGCAGTCTTAAGGCAAATTAGTAAAGGTGTGGATTTGCTCAGGGGAAGAGTCTAGAGAAGCTGCAGCCTTCCCATTTCCACTTTGACACATGCAATATAGATAACATGGTATGGGATATGAGCATGGCTGAGCCACTGCCTCTGAGCACTGACTATGAAGTTATCACAGGTCCTTGGTCAGCACCATGGTTTTGCATTAACATCACCATGGCAATATTTTGTTGTGTTATACTTTATCAGGAAAACATAGCATCATTTTTTTGTTTCCCAAATCTTTATCCGCATTATTGAAATCTAATTTTCATTGTG
>NW_024962287.1:2946210-2952780 GCF_019238085.1 Lagopus leucura
GGAAGGGAAGGGAAGGGAAGGGAAGGGAAGGGAAGGGAAGGGAAGGGGACTATGTAACTAGACAAACCCATTCTGAGTTTTATCCAAAGCCAGAAGATGTTAGAAATAGGAAACCAATCGGGCTATACTTGTGTAAAAGTCACATACAGCCTTAAACAGTTTGTATTACCACTGCTCCTAAATCACGCTGCAGCCAGTCTGGAGATCTGTTAAATGAAAAAGGCAGTCTGCAAATATAAATTTTAGTAGACATTTCCAACTTACTGTTGTTTTTGCTCTTCTTGAACCAGCAGAGCACAAGACTGATGACAAATGCAGATGCTATTGCACTCATTAGGACAACAAGAATCAAGCTGGCCTTCTCTTCAACGGGCACAGGGAAGATGGTAAATGGCTGAGATAGCACAGTGAATTTAGCTCCTGAGAATTCAAAGCAGTCAGAGTGTATTGCAAACGTAAGGCCACTGGTTTCACAATTAAAACACCAAGGTATAGCCTTCCAACAATTTTATTGCTAAAAAAAAACGCATGCAGAAACAGCCTCAACATCCACTCTTCCACACATCCAACATTAACCGACAATACTGAATCAGGAATGAGTACTGGGACAAACCAAATATGTAACAACATTTCTTCAATAGCTGTGAAGCTACTGTCAAGCATTCAGTTCTTCCTGAAGCAAAGACAGTCTCTTTGTATTTAACTGTTCTTAATGTTTCTTCCATTGATTTGTCTAACAGTCTACCAAACCCAGAAAATATGTTCAGAAAATGCTTGTCTATGAGACAAAACAGATCAGGACCAGTCAGGAAATGTGCATATTCTATCTAGCAAGGCTGAGAAGCTGGTTGCAATGTGAAAAGTGCTGATTCATGTGCAGTTTTTTGCAAGTTACGTGTCACTTATTTGAATGTAAACAACAGGGAATCCAGAAACATTGACTAGCATTTAATTTAAATCCATGAAAGCACACCGTATTGACAGTGAGCATATCAGCAAGAATCATAGACTCACAGAATCATAGAATGGTTTGGGTTGGAAGAGAGAGGCCTTTAAGATCCTCTAGTTTCAAGCCCCTTCCATAGGCAGGGATCCTTCCCACTAAACCAGGTTGCTCAAAACTCCATCCAGCCTAGAGCTGCATGTTTCCATTTCATTGTAAATACTTTAAAGCACACAAACTTTGGGTAATGTTCTTCACTCAGGGATCCCACAGTTTCCTCCAAATGAGATCAGAATCAAACCAGGCTCCACTCATCTGTGGCCAAGACTTCGCTGGGTCTCCACATCTGAGCTACAAAGTCTGGAAGATGACTAACACTGCTCACTTCCAACATCAGAAATACAAAGGGGTTTCGATCCCCTGTATCTTTGCTTTTTCCAGTACTTTCAGTGGTACTGATACTTGATTAAGGCCTAAGAAATCGATGCAAAAACTTCAGTTGTGAAGGTGCCTGGCACATTCAGATCCGGGTTGACTCCCCCAAGAAACATCCTCCCAGAGTCTAGACTTAGCATGGGCCTTGGGCCACTTATTATTAGCCCAAACCCCACTGTCTTAATAATGTCAACATGCATATTTCTTTTACTTCCAATTCCAATTCTAATAAAAATGAAAAACCTTTTTTCATCAATTCGTTGAAAAATTTGAAGTGCTGTCAGGTGGATGTTTCTGGACGTGGATAACTAGCTGTAAGTACTTTTATATGAAACTAATTAGCTTTGTATCACTATTGTCCACCCAAACAAAGCAGAGCTTCATCAGAACAGTGTGGGAAGGAAGTTTTAGCTGGGAAAAAATTGCCTGCAGATACAGGCATGTATGAACTTTAACTTAGAGGAGAAAAGTAACCTCACAGGTATTGAAGACACTACACAGACGAGTTTTTAAAGATTGCATTTCACATTGATAGTTTGCAAGTAGGATGCTGTTGGTTTAAATGGAAAGTGAGTGTATCGAGCCCATTGGGATCTATATCACATAAATAAATGTTACTGCAAAACAAGGAGCAGGACCATGCAGCAGTGCTACCAACAGACCACTCTCCCTAGGAACCACCATTAAAACAATTGAGATTACTGCATTCAACAGCAGCAGCATCTTCTGAGCTGTCTCCAAATTGAAGGAGCCTGAGCCACTTATGCCAGAAATACATTCATTAAAATTTATCACAAATGCCTACTGTTTGTTTAATGTTTGTTTGTTTATCTCAAACAATAAGCAAATATCTTCAGGAAGAGTTTGGTAGTATTAAAAGCCTTTTTATTGACTGCAGCATGGTTCCCAATTACAAATGAGTAAAGGGGGTTGCTTGTTTGCTGCGTACTTCTACAGTGCATATTAAGCATTCAGTGCTCTGATTTGCACAGGTCATACCTACATGGATGCACTAGCTGTCTTTATTCACAGCTTTAAACATCTCATTGCAACACTGACTAGCTTGTTGTTTCATAAGAGATCTGCATTTGACCTCTGCTCAGAGGAAAGACTTTGTGACTCCTGTGTAGTAGCTTTTAAAACACATTTCTTTAAGCCACACTTCCCACGAAAGAGTCAGACCCTGTTAGGTGCTGATTTTCCATCTGCTCTCCCTGAAGTGAAGGCAATGGGAGCTGTGGGTGTTCAGCTGCATCCACCCTCACACAGACAGATGTTCCTCCTCTAGAGGCTCACCTCTAGTGTTTCCTGCACCTTCATTTTCCTTTTGCAAACACATAGGGAATATTTGATGTTGAGCAGTCATTTGTGATTAAGAGGAGCAAAGGTTTCTCATTGAACATAAAACAATAATAATTAAAAAACATATTTAGGTTTAAATCCAGGGTAGGAAAGGATTTCTTGGGTTATAAATCCATGCTATTCTATGTGCTGTGTTATACATTAATAGCTATAAGTGTATCAAGCTCCACCCAAAAGCAATTGATGTTCTGTTCACAATATTTCTTATCTATTAAGATACAGTGTTCAGGAAAAAAAAGAAAAAGAAAAACAAAGAAAAAAAAAGCACTCTAAATCTCTAAATGTACGTAATATTCTAACTTTTTAGCTTAGATATTCTTTATTAGCCCCTTCCACCTGGTCACGTCACCTGTCTGATATATCTGCCCTCTCTGTCTTTTCCAGTTTAACCAAGCCACACTATCTTGGAGTTTTCTCATTAAAAAAATCTCTTTCTTCCCTTCATTCTTCACACCTACTCCATTTAGAGAGGATTTCTGGATATGGGTAAAGAAAATGATCTCCAGTCTTTCAAAGGAGTACTCATCAGGGGTTTGTGCAGCTGCACAAACAGCACATCACCGCTCTTGGAACTACTTCTGTCCTTCCCTTCTATGCTTCTTTCTACCTGATAGGCATCAGGTTATATTTATATACATTCACACATAATAATAGAAGAGAAACTTTACACGTGGTCTTGCAACTCTCTTTATAAACTCAGTGTTTTGGTCACGTTTACCAAATCAAACAAGATGCCAAAAGTGGGTCTTACCTGGTGGTGATGTGACAGTGAACACAAGGTTCCAGTTGGTGCCTGAGCTGGAGACAGCCAGATTGGAAAAGCTTGCACATCCACCTATCACCTGTACTTCAGTGAGCCCTGCAGAGCCATTTAAAAAACAAATTGCCATCAGCAGCTTCCAGATAAGCATGACTCAAGTCCTTCAAAAAAAAAAGGAGCAACAGAATCTTTAGCAGGGTCTGTTGTGACTGGACATGGGAAATGGTTTCAAGCAAAAAGAGGGGACTTAGTCTGGATATAAGGAAGAAGTTGTTTTTAATAAAGGTGGTGAGGCACTGGAACAGGTTGCACAGAGAGGTGGTGGTGCCCCATCCCTGCAGACAGCCAAGGTCAGGCTGGATGGGCTCTGAGCACTGATGGAGCTGTGGGTGTCCCTGTTCATGACAGGGAGTGTCTGTAGGACCTCCTGTCCTACTGATAAAGCATTCTGAACTTTCTCCAGTCTTGCCAGAAGCTTTGAGAGGGATTTGGCCATGAAGAATGTCTATGGTGATGACCCTGTGATCACGCATGAGAGATTTTCAGTTGGAAAATTAGCATGGGGAGCATGAAAATGAAACCTAGAAGAGACATTCGCCATCACTTTACCTCTTGTCCTAAGCTGTAAGGAAATGTTTTCTGATCCAGCCTTTACATGTGCTACGGTTTCTATTTTTGTAGTCTCATTGTAAAATTTGTAATTTACTTTGCAACAGGATCTCCGTTTTGTTGTGTGTATTTTTGAGTACTGGCCAAGTATTGGCCCTTGAGCAATGTTGACCGGGTCTGGGCTTCATTCAGACTCTTGGAATGAAAAGGCTAAAATCTGAAAGACTGACAAATTCCAAAATGTTAGTTCAGGTGGGGGCGAGAAGTCAGAAATTCCTTTGGATGCTGGAGTTGATCCAGTGATCACAAACACAGACTTTTCCTGCTTGGAGACAACACGTAGTCACCACTTGCTTTACGAAGCAGGTGGTTTGACATTTTATTGCAGTTGAGAAATACAGGTGAAGGTGCATTAAGACTGAATGTGAGGAGCATGTTTATATTCTTCCATCCAAATACCCTGAGTAGTGAAGAAAGTGGGCAAGCAGAAAACTGTGAGACACTTTATATTCAGACATCCATGGCAATGCTCAGCAGGTGGGGAACAGGGCTTTTGACTGCAAGAATTTATCTCATAACAACATATATCTTACAGCACCTAACCTCCTCTGTTCCCATGGCTCTCTATGGCTTGGGATGAGCTCATCCCAGCTTGGATTTTCCTGCTGTACTTTTATTAATGATCTAATGACATAAGTTTGTGAAATGTCATTGAAGCTATCAATATATGCAATCATCTTTACATCCCAGCTGTATGTAAAGACTCGTATAGAGATGTCCAGTACTCCTTCAGTTCCTTGCTTCTCAAATGCACTCACACAATCTTAGAAAGCACAAAGAAAATAAATGGTATTTATTTCACACATGCCTACAAACAGGAGACTGACCTAAAGAGGTAGTCTGTATTTGTGACTGTAGCATTATGCTCTCCACCTTGACCTGCACCTTCAAGAGTAAAGGAAGAAGGCAAGATCTTCTGTCTCTGTTAGACATGTAAGTTAGCACTAAAGCATCTCTACTGGTGGACTGCAAGGTAATCCCAGGGAAACAATTTCTTCAGTCTCTGCCACTATCCATGTGGCCAAGAAGGCCAATGGCATCCTGGCTTGGATCAGCAGTAGTGCAGCCAGCAGGAGAACGAGCTGTTTGCTCCCCTGTACTCAGCTCTGGTGAGGCTGCACCTCAAGTGCTGTGATCAGGTTTGGGCCCCTCACTACAAGAAAGATATTGAGGCACTGGAACTTGTCCAGAGAAGGGCACGGAGCTGTGAGGGATCTGGAGCACAAGTGTTATGGGAAGTGGCTGCAGGAACTGGGATGGGTCAATCTGGAGCAGAGGGGGCTCACAGGAGACCTCATCACTCCCTACAATGCCACGAAAGGAGGTTGTGATGAGTTAGGGGTCAGTCTCTGCTTCTGGGTAACAGAGAGAGGACGAGAGGTGTCAGCCTCAAGTTGTGCCAGGGGAGGATCAGGTTGGATGTTAGGAAACACTTCTCAGAGCACTGATGCAGTGGCACAGCTGCCCAGGGAGGTGGTGGGGTCACCATCCCCAAGGGTGATCCAGAAAAGGGTAGATGTGGCACTGAGAGACAGTTAGTGGTCATGGTGAGGGTGGGCTGGGGTTGCACTTCATGATTTAGAGATCTTTCCCAACCTTAATGACTCTACAATTCTATAATTGTAGAATCTATAATCTATGCTGCATTCAAACACCCTACTGAGATTTCTTCTTGCTGTGCTGACTTCTGAACCACAGCCAGCAACTGCTAGAGAGGGGGTTTTGAGCAGAAGCATGCTACATGCTATATATGACTTTCTTTATGCTAGTATCTGTCTTGACTACCACAATTTCTCTCATCTCTGATACCATAACACCACTGTTACAGAGGGTCCTGTCAGCTGCATCCAAAGACTTGATAACTGCCATTTCTTGTCTGCACTGAAGCCTGGAGTACTGTACTGTACTCCTCAACATAGACTGTCTGCTTTCAGGCACATATGCTTCAAAGCTCAGAATATTATAGATATATATGTGAGTCTTCACAAAGATCTCTCAGGCAAGCTGGTATTTAACGCAGAAGCAAGCTAATTTGGTGCTAAACTACTTTCCATGAGGCAGTTTGGCTGCTGTCAGATGAAGCAGCCTCAGTGTGCTAGACAGGACCCATTTCGATTAAATGCTGCTTTCATATGCTTCAAAAGACGAGTACAATAAGGACGTTTGTCAAAGGAAAAACTGCAGCACACTATTACATGCGGAACATCTGTACTGCGCAGTTCATTCTTTGCTGGAGTTTATTGACTATTAATTTGATGCATGTATCTTTTAAAGAATGGGAATTGCATTTCTCTGCAGTGACTTCTCTTTCTTTTTTATTTCTTTCTTTCATGCTGTCTTGCATTTCCTCCCTTTCCCTCTTTCCCTCCCTCCCTCCCTCCCTCCCTCCCTCCCTCCCTCC
>NW_024962287.1:2987098-3187127 GCF_019238085.1 Lagopus leucura
TCATGCATAGGCAGCTCTCCCATCCACATGCTCATCAAGATGCTGCATGCAGAGGGACTCCCCAGTTGATATGTGCTAGAGGAGGCCATCTCTCCACCACAGAGGTGACAGGGAGCCTGAAATTGAGCAGTCTGAAGTTATTGTGGCTTCTCACTGAGTCTTCCTCCATGCTTCCTATCTGCTTTTCTCCGTGGTGTATATGTTAGGGTTTGGATTTCTGGCGGAGAGACAACTAGATCAGGATTGCCACATGACTTGGGAGCAATATACATACCTGCAAAGTGAGCGGGGGGCTGAGCTGATGCCTCCTGGCTTGAAAGCAGGGACATGAAGGGGCATAGCCATCATCAGGCTGGGTGACTCCAGGATGTGGTGCTGTTACAAATAGCACTTTGCCTGGAGGCCCATCCAGTTGAATTAGAAAAAAAAAAGAGCCATTAATTAACTTGACTTAAGAGAGGGCTGATGCAGGGCAACGTGACCTTTTCTCTATGTCATATGCCACACGGATTTTAGCCTCCCACTGATGCTTTGTCACCGCCAGTCCTTGTTTTTTAGATCAGTGGCTTGCAGGGTGATGGTGACCAAAGGGATTGAGTCAGCAGGAGAAAAGAAAGAGATGGCCTCAATGCATCAGTGATCTGTACACCAGTGTAAGCTGAATCCTCTTATCTGTCTAATATCTGTTACACTGCATGGTGAATGTATATGTGTACACACAAACACATGATATGCTACATGTATAATTAGTTAATATGCCCTAAATTGTGGCAGTTTTGGTAACAATTTACATAGAGAATGACATCAGTCTACAAAATGGAGTTTAGAATTAATGCTGCTCGAGTTTTACAAAAAATATGATAGTGGTTCCTACCAGTCAGCACAATGAATTGGTGCAATAGCCAACATACTCAAACCTTGCCATTGAACTAACCTGCCTCAGTGATGGGAGGGAACCTGCATCAACAGCCTCAGTACAAACTGGTAAGAATGAAGTGATACTGGGTGAGCAAAATAAAGATCTTCAGCAAGGTTCCCTGGGTCAAAACTGATAACATGCCTCCGGGTCTCTGTGTGGCTGGGAATTAATTGAAAACAAGGGCTTCTGAGGATGAGAAGTTATCTCATGTTGGGGTGCAGTCATACTTGAATTCTAACACAACACAAAATTTTAAAAGAGAAGAAAGGACAACGCCAGGGTCAAGAGCTTATGTAGGTCATGAATACAAGGCTTGTAATAAGCTGGCATGTCGGTCCCTCAGAACCACGGACATTTTTATTTCATATGGTGAGCTCTGCTATCTTAAAATGGGTGAGCTGTGGCATTTTTCATTCTTTTATTTTTTTATTTGAAAAATAAACTCTTTGCAGGATGCCATATGAAAACAAGTTCTCATCACTTCTACCCATGCCTTCATGTACACTAGCAATTTTCTAACTCACCATCTTCACTTAAAGTGGTCAGAAAAGATGCCCTAGAAATGTCTTACAACAGCAAGGCATTCTCCATCTTCATGTTTTTACACTGAAGGATAAAATTCCTTAAGAACTTTCAATTTCAACATCAAAGTCAGTCACTTACAGAAGAAAAAACACAGGAAGTGACTGTTCCCCAGCAGTCACAATCACAGAATCTAGTTTGGAAAACTTAAAAATTTCACATTCACATTCAATTTTCAGATCTTTAACAGAAAAAATACTTTAAAATTTGTTGAGTTTGTTGGCTTTTTTTTTTTCTTCTTCAAATTTCAAGTAGGCCTGTTAACTTTGCATTCCTTTTACTATTACCTCCCACTAAAAAGGAGAGAAATAGGGAAAGATGAAGAAGCTCCTATAAACACAAAAAATGAAAAAAAAAAAGTTTTCATGTGAAATCAAAATAGATGGACATTTCTGTATATAAATGGAAAAAACTGAAATTTTATCTCAGAAGATTCAAAAAACAAAGAAAAACTAAAGCTAAACAACTCTTGGCATTGACAGTGAAGATCAAACATAAGGGACACAATGACTGAGGCAAAAATAAGAACCACTGCTGAATTATCCATATCAGAGGCCCCCAATACAGTGGATCTGGCTTTCAATTACAGTTTTCTGCTGGGAGGAAATTTCAGACAGAAATGGATGTCTCTTCCAGATGTGAATAAAAAAAACAACCTCAGCCTCTATTGCCATCCCTAGAAGTCTGTGGTTTTGCATTGCTGTATTTTCATCAACTAAATTACGATGGACTCATACAAAATCAGCTTAGAGATTATCTCTATGGACCAAGTGGGAAACAGCCTCCATTTTCACTTCTGAAAGAAATCTTGGTCTGTTTTTTTCTCACCTAACCTGCTTGTTTCAATGTTTACACATGAGCATCTGAGTCAGAATTTGGCTCCTTCTACTGAGAGTAATCAAAATCTTCCAGGAGGAATCTACCTGACTTGGACAACAATTTTAAGGGGAGATGAATGATTTCAATTAGGCAGGATGAATCTTCCAAACAGAACTTGAATCTCTCCTTGAACAACCAAGAAAGTTCAACCCTAAGCATGACATTCTGGATACTCCATAGGGCTTCTCCTGACTTCACCACAAAGTGTCCCTCAGGATATGACCCACAGCCCACAGCAACAATACATTGGCAATTATAGGCTCCTGGAAGAACAGCTTGCAGTGTAAATGTGATGCTTTGAGCCTCAACCTGTCTGAAAGCTTGACCAGTATGATAACCATCTCCACGCATGGCAAGGCACACCTGGAGTGGCTGCAGGTACTTTTTCACTGCTGTGCATGGACCTGGGAGCAAAGACCTAAATTACTGCACGCTTTTGGAGAGCGTTGTCAGCACAGACATTGAGTTCAGAGGTGCTGCATTTCATCCTCTGAATTACAGCCTTTTTTGACTGCACAACTGAAAAGAAAATTCAAGGAAAGAAGCATTTATAGAACCACAGAGCACAGAACTTCGTCTATTCCACTGGATAATGTGGGGAGGGAAAGACATGCCAACGTTATCAGCATTGGACCTGAGAAAAGCCTCTCACATCTTATTATCCTGAAGTTTGGATTAGGGCTTTTAGAGCTTAACTTCATAACACAACCTCAGCTCTGTTCCCCTCCGCCCAAGACTTTGCAGTGCTAATGTATTATTTCTGTAACATGAAGAGCAAAGAAAAGGAATGTGACGTGTTCTTATGGCAGCAAGTTAATTCTGATTTAACCTTCTGGTAGTGCTTGACATTCCATGCACTACACTTTGTCTGTTTACAAAGAAACACCAAGAAAGTATGAAATAAGCCCTTATTCAAGCAAAAAGCCTTATAAAGGTGCTGGCTGCATTGTTTCCTGCAACATAAAGCATTTCTTCATCGTTCCTGTGGGCAAGTTAGGGTTATACCCCTTCCCATATCAAGACTGTGCTGGAAAGGAAACAGCCAACCTTTAATAGGGCACTCCAAATCAGAGACTGAGATTTCTAGAGTTGTAGATGGAACTCGGTGCCTGGCGTTCAGCTGTAAGCAAAGTTCTTTAAGATTTGGATGCATCTTTCATCACCCAGCAGTCATGCACTCTGTTACTAGAAGATCCAAGACTTCACTTCTAGAGGCTTCCCTCCCCCTGACTTCACTTCTAGAGGATCACAAAGCAGCTGCACTTTGCCTGGCAGTGAGTCCCAGTGAACAGGCTGTGCTGTGCTAGAGTCACAAAGCAGCCAACAAGACCCATGTCTCCATGTTCACTGCATCACTGCACGCTGGGGCACAGACAAAGCCAAGACATGCTTCTTCCATTGAGCCACATGGACAACTTCGAGGAGGGGTCTGAGTTGCTTTGGGGTTGGTTTTTCTTTTTCTCTTTTTGCTTGTTTGGCTTTTTCTCTCCTAACCTTGGTCAAACCCTCTCAAAGAAAGGCACCTGAATAAAGAAAGCTTGCTTTCTGAAGGACCTTCAACACATCTGCCTCCCACTGGAGTTTAGAGAAAGGCAATATTATTTCCTAGGGGCCCCCAAACTGTGAAAGTAAAAGCATATAAATTCAACACCTACAAAAAAAAAAAAAAAAAAAAAAGAGGAATAAAGAGAATAACCATGGACAATGAGAAAATTACACAAGTTCACTTTCCATGTCAGCATGCATTTTCCTTTAAGAATTTCCATTTCCCTTTAAGCCATTCTATTATTCACACATAGCATTTCTAATCATTCTTTCAAGTGTTCCTATGTAACTTATCAGGGTTTAACGAATGCCAGAATAAGCACTAGAGGGAAAATCCACATAACTGGACAGTAACCCAAAGGTTTTAACTAGACCTCTACATTTTTCTTTTTTAATATAATCTTTATTCAAGCATTTTCTGCTTTGATCAGAAAGATGACTTTTTTATTGGTATTATTATTGACTTTTCCCACCCACCCTCTTCCATAATCCAGCATCCCATAACTTGTGAGCCCTTCAGGGTTGCAATGAAGAGTTATTAGCTACAAAGGGCTTCTTTAGGAAACATTGTCTGCAAGTAAAATCAGTCAAAGTAAACAAGTTAGCTTGTATACTGCCTTCTACTAATCAGGCCCCATAGTCTTCTCCCTTTCAAGAAAGAGAAGTTGAAAAATACCTCTGCAAACACCCCAAATTGTTCCATCCATCCAATTGTGTCAGAGAACAAGAGTGACTTGTTGAGTCTCTCATTGCGTGGGGGCTGTTGTTTGCTATAAATAATAATTCCTAATCTATGCCCAGAAGTTGTCAATCACAAAATTAAATTTTGAGATGCTTTGTCACTAGAGGTTAGAGTGGCTGAAAGAGGGGAGAAGACACGATATGCCAGCCAACAGCTCAGGGACTGGATCTAGTTGGAGGGCAAACTGTTCTGAATGGTTGGTTTGGAAGACGTGGCTGTGAGAATAGAGTCAGTCTTTAAATGCTGTGATGCTGTGTTCTGAATATTCTTCTTCCCAAAGCAACCACACCCTTCAGCAAGACATCAGGAACACAATAAACCCAGACCCTGATTTTCAAGCTGGTTTGTGGGACCGGTCTGCTGCTTCCACGATAACATGGTGGGCAGCACTGCACCTACACAAAGGGGCAGCCCATGAGCATTGACCAGTTTTGGATTCTTTCCTGCATGCTCTACAGGCATACAGAGTCAGATGCGTACGCAGAGTTCCTCTTTCTGAGGTACAAGGGATGACTTTAGTAACGTCTGGTCATTGACTTCCATTGAGCTTCGCTCTTATTCCGGACACATTCCCATTCCTGACAGGTCCTGCTGCTGCTATATTGCTTAACTCTCCAGCAATGATAAAAAGGCAGCTATGCCCAACTCCTAATGGACAGAGACTGGAGATGTTACAGCCTGGCCCTGCTCTAACATGAGCTATGTGTTTATTGTGGCCATTCCTCAGAGTTGGAAGCAGACAGAAAGTTTAAGTCATTGGTCACAAATCGCAGCAGATCAGTATGAGAGGAGCCAGAACAGCCAAGGATTCTCTCCAGCTTTGGGTATCTTATTTTTACTGAGTAATTTTTACAACTGAACACCCAATGGAACTGAACCATCTACTTCTTCTATATTCTTTTATTTTTGACACAACCATGAATCAGACTAATGCTACAATCTCCTATCAACCTCATCAGGGGAAGAAAAAGTGTGCTTGCAGTATGGATCTTATAGGGACAAAACTTAATTTTCAGTCCAGGACCTGTTGCATCCTAGTGAGCATAGGAAGAAAACAATGAGGCAGACTCACTCTAGTGCAAAGTGTTTATTAATTTCAGAGAAAGCACCAGAGGAACAGAATGTATTAGTGAGCAGGAGGACATTTCAGGAACAGAGCTGGACTGAAAATAATCAGCTTCCTTTAATTAACTGCATACTGTTTTATTGCATAACTGATGGTTTTAAACGTTGGCCAATTAGTTTGTCCAACCCAAAAGCTGAACGCTCTGTCAATCTCTCAAGTAAGATCTATGCCAAAGTTTTGATTCAACTTGCTTTATCCAGGCAACCAGAAAACAGAGACTCTTGAAGCTGAGATTAGTTTGCAGCTAACCAGAACTGTAAAAAAGAGCAGCAAATACAACTTCAAAACAAGCAAACAAACAACAAAGACAATGAAATCCTAAGCGATGCCAGTATCAAACTCCATTACCACCCCTTACAGAGTAAGGGCGTAATAATTTATGGTGAGTTAATACCTATGTTCCTGGTATGATCTTAGACTGAATATTTAATGTAATTACCTAAGATGCAAATGATTATTTTTCAAAGTTTCACTCTGACCACACAATAGTGTCAGTGAATTGAGTGTTTTCTTAAAGCACTGATCTATTTCTACAGAAACACATTAGGAACTTCACGTGTTCTTTTCAACTAATTATTTTAATTAATAGTTACATTAATAGTCACATCACATGCCCTGAATACCCCAAGGTACTCACTGTATCAATGACAAGTGCTTTGAACTTGGTACAATGATGACATCTATACCAAAGATGTGTTTTAGAAATGATTATTTTGCATATTTTGGCCCAAGTAATTATCTTGTGAAAAGTTGGTTTTGGTTGTAGAAAGCTTTCGGTTCAAGCTTCATCAACATTTGCAGTTTTAGTAATTAAGAGGCCCTACTGAGTCCTGCCCTGGGTGTATTTCTGCATCAGCTGAGATGGATGGCCTCTGCATTCAGTGGTTTTGTCTCTGCATGTCATCCAACAGCCAAGTGGGCTGCTAAGGGAGGTGGTGGAATCACTGGAGGTGTTCAAGAAACATTTGGATGTGGTACTAAAGGACGTGGTTTAGTGGGGAAATGTTGGTGGCAGTTGGACAGGATGGTCTTGGAGGTTTTTCCAGCCTTGGTGATTCTATGATTCTAAAGCAAATAGTACCTGAATGTCATCTCATGCATGCCAACCATTAGTGCTTATCCCAGAGCATCTCTGAACCCTGACAACGAGCATTCTCCAGCACCATGCTCAGGCATAGCTGGATCAAGACAAGAGGTAAAATGCTATGAGGACATAAACAAGAGGTAAAACGCTATGGGGACACGAACAAGAGGTAAAATGCTATGGGGACACAAGCAAGGTCATGGGCAAATGTTTTCATTTAAGAGATTTGTATGGAGCCGCTCTGTTATTCAGATGGCTTTAAGAAACCATCAGTGCTGCAAGATCCTTCTTTCTTCTCCCCTAGTCCTTATTCATCCCACATGTTCCAGTTTCTCCAGGAGTTAAGGCACAGCTCTTGCATACAAACATGTGGTGCTACAAAGCACTGAGCCATCTTCAGACCAATCCCATTTTGGACTGCACAGTGTTACTGTGATCACATAATGCAAGACTGTACCACAACCTAGCAGCACAAACAGGGGAGCAAGGCAAGCTAAGGTCAAGCAGGCAAACATCTAAGTGTGTCTGCCTGCTTTAGTAATGCCATATGGACACTTCCTGGTGTGTAATTTTCTCCAGCGTTTCATAGGAGACCAAAACGAGTTTGGAATCAGATCATAGCAGATGATACATTGACACATCTGTCGTCCCCAACACTGGAATGTCAAGAGCCATGACAAAGCAATGAGAGGAGAAAAAGGAGTAACCTTATTTCACAGGACAATCAAATGTTGATGTTTTTTTTTCTGTCACAGAAGATTTTAGCAGAGTTCAGCAATGAAGTCACACCTGCTGCACCATTCTGTAGCACCAGTCCACATTTCCCTGTCACTCTCTCTCTCGTTACATCACTGCTCACATGCAGATAGTTGAACCTGCTGGCTACCATGATAAAGTCTGCCCACAATAAAACCCGTAGCATGGCATGTTACGAATTAGGAAAACACTTTCACTGCCCTTTACAAATAAACCCGAGATCATTCTGTTCAGAATTCAATCTGGAAAACTATGCCCATTTTGAAAAGGAAGCTGTGTAAGCACGTTAGCAGGGAGCTGTGCCCAACCTAGGGATTTCTGCCCTTCTGTGGCTACGTGACATAGCTTCTGGTTCAGGGCTGGCTCACGTCCTCTCAGACTGGGCCAGAGTCAGCAGAAGACTTTGGAAGAGGTTATGGCAACATGTCCAAGCTGCAGTGATGCCCAGGAGAGAAAATGTCATTCGGTTGTGCTTTCGTATCACTGTCTTCTAGGCACAAGGCAAGTCTCCCTGCTTTACTCCTGGTTCCTTCACAGCACTGAGAAATTAAAGATGTTTCATCTGAAACATCCATGAAGGAAATCCTGTGTCTCAGATGAACCTGACTTCCTCAATTTCCTGTTTGCTGAACAGCTGTCTGCATTGGATAGGTCACAAGGACATTTTTTGGACATATTTGTCTACCTCAGTTGGAAGCCAGGATCCCTGAGTTAGAACATAAGGGTCTATAATCTTTAAAAAAAAAAATAAAAAAATCACAGTGCAAACAGAAAGAATGAAAAGAAAACAAACCAATAAAGAATCTATCCTGTCATAACATTTGAGGTTCTGGTATTTGCTGGCCTTGGAGTAGGTTCAAAATAAATGAAGTAAATGTGTATTTCATTAAATGCTAATATTTGGAAGATAAGAGGGAAAAAATGATGAAATGCTTCCAAGCACTGTTGTGAGGACAGTGACTGTGTGTGTGTGTTTATACGCACAGCCACGCAGCCGTGATTCTCTTTGATTCAGGATACCACTATCTAGAAGAGTTACAGGGGAATGGAATAAAGGGATTTGCTTTCCCAGGCTATTGCTCTTCATGTGAGCAGCAAGGGACTTTGCACTTCTTATTCTCCAACTCTTCTCAGAATTATGCTTGAATCCTTCCACAAGGATCAATTTTTCTGCAACCAAGACTGAATTCTGCACGCCATCAGTGAGAAATGTAGAGGCAATGAATAAAAAACACCTTAGTGCTCTACAGAGGAAGCTGGTGTCTGCTTTGCAGACCAGGCTGATGCATGAAATCCTAACCAGTGTGTCCCCAGTTGACGCCTACTTGTTGATGGCTAAAATTCAAGGTCTCTCCTCTGTTCCATAAGAGATGTCTGTGTAATCTTGGCTCCTAACCCATCTCGTACAGGTAGGGCGTAACACGTGTTTTCCAGGGACACAGTGCCATGGGCAGCAACAAGTGTTATGAAGTGCCCAGAATTCCTTCATTGATTAGCAGATGCAATGCAAGGAAACTACAGCGTGGGATTTTAAAGCTCAGGTATTTTGGAGAAGGTTGAAAAGAGCAAAGCATTGATGTCTGTGCTTCAAAAAACGCAACAGAGACTGAAATGTTATTTTCACAGATAGCCCTGAACAGATTTTTTTCACAAGCACCGCTAACAGAATGTATTTCACTGACCTCAGAGTTGTTTCCTGCTGACCTTCAAGCCTTTACTGCAACCCCATAGGTTTGAGAGTTTAAAGATTTGCTTTCTTACACACACTAAAAAGAGCTTCATTTTGTGTTTTTTTTTTCTTTTGCAGCTGAACTATTTCTGATCAGACTTACAGTCAAAATCTGACCCCGGGCATAAATCTAGCATGGGAAGAGAAAAGCATCAAGTGTAGCAAATAAAAGAATGCAGTATTTATATATATATATAAAAATAGAACAAAAAATCAGAATAAAATACAAAAGTAGAAGCAACCAAGAAACAGGGATGAGACTGGAACATGTTACAAAACTGTCAAACTGGTTTGCAAGAAATGGAGTGGTATGCTTGGATAAAAGCCAGCGATTCAGTGAGCCACTGTAACCTCCCTGAAGGTAGGCAGAGCCTGCCAAGGAACTGATTGCATGCCAGGATCAGGGCTTCAGGTGATGCTCTGAGGCAGGAAGGAGAGAGTTTGGTGAATAGTTGGGAAGGCTGTGGAGTAAGAGGTTTGGCATTAATTTACTATTATATCCTGATTTATGGACAACGTGGAAAAATGTAGCAGAAAGGATGAAATAAATTGCCAGTTTTGGATTGGAGATGGGAGGAGTTTGGGGATTCTATCAGACATTTGTGGAGGCAGAAAACTGTGGTGAGGCTGGGGGTTTTGGATGGGTCAGATGGAAGGAAAAAGAAGAAGAGGAAAGGAGTTCAGGATAACAGTCCTTGTTTACCATAACAGACTTCATGCCAGCAGGTATTAACTTCCTTGTGTCAGATCCTGGGCTTCATCAGGGCTGCCCCACTTCTGCCCCTACATCTCCCTCTTGCATTTGTGCAGCACGCAGTGGTTAGTGGTTAGTGATTGGACAAGGTATGGAATGGTTTTAAACTGAGACAGGGGAGGTTTAGGCTGGATATGAGGAGGAAGTTTTTCCCCCAGAGGGTGGTGAGGCACTGGAACAGGTTGCCCAAGAAGGCTGTGGATGCCCCATCCCTGCAGGCATTCAAGGCCAGGCTGGATGTGGCTCTGGGCAGCCTGGGCTGCTGGTTGGTGACCTGCACACAGCAGGGGGTTGGAGCTGGATGAGCATTGTGGGCCTTTGCAACCCAGGCCATTCTACTATTCTATGACTCTATGATTCTAGGGCATGATTCTATGAAAACATCTGCACCACAACATCCCACTCTAGTGAGGTCTGCAGGTTACGTACAGCATCCTGTCCTTTGCAGAAGTAAGGAGTAGACTTGGCACCCACCCAGTTACTCAATCCTGAAAACCCTGCTAAGGAAAAATTCTCCTCTAACCTCAGAGGGAATTTTTTCCTGAGTAAAGCGTACAAAAGATCAAGAAATTAACAGATCAGACACACCAAAAGATACAGGCAATTGGAAACTGGAATTGCTTCCAATGAAAATTTGGCCACACTTCCTGCTAACAGACCGAAGATTTCCAAGACTGTACTCACCAAAGTGTCTCCTTTTTTTTTTTTTTTTACTGAGGATCACAAATCAAATAATTCCTCACTGCCCAAAATATTTTCGGTCTGGTAGCATCTCATGCTTGAGAGGAAAATATCATAATCCCAATTTTATAACTCCAGACAAGAGCAGGGGTCAACCAGATTTATGTAAATATAGTTGAGGGAAACTTGAAATACAACTGCATTGTGCTGTTCACACTGAGAAGAGCTGAGTGAAAACTCACTTGGGAAGTTGCATTCTGCATTACTGTTGAATTAAAAAACAAAAAAACAAGAAGAGTGGGGGGAAAGCACAACTGAAACTGGATTTTGACTAAACTCAGTCATAGGCTCATTGCCCTGGGGGGAAAACAAAACAAAACAATACAAAACAAAAAACAAAACAAAAAACAAAACAAAACAAAACAAAAAAAAACACAGAGAGAAAGAAGAGGAAAACCAAAATTATTTTGGTGGAAATAATATCTGACCATCTTATATGTTCCATTTTTCTTTTGCCATTTGTTGGTAGTCACTCAACAGTATCATAGAATCACAGAATCACAGAATGGTTGGGTTGGAAGGGACCTCAAGGATCATGGAGCTCCAACCCTCCTGTGCCATGCAGGGCCACCAACCTCCCCATTTCACAGCAGCCCAGGCTGCCCAGGGCCCCATCCAACCTGGCCTTGAACACCTCCAGGGATGGACGGGGCATCATAGCCTCTCTGGGCAGCTGTTCCAGCACCTCACCACTCTCATAGGAAAGAACTTCCCTCTGACATCCAACCTAAATCTTCCCTCCCTCAACTTCAAACCATTTCCCCTTGCCCTGCTGTTTTCTGCCCTCTCAAAGAATGGACTCACCTCCTGTTTGTAGGCTCCCTTTAGGTACTGAAAGGCTGCCATGAGGTCACCCTGCAGCCTTCTTTTCTCCATGCTGAACAAGCCCAGCTCCCTCAGCCTGTCTTTGTAGTCTGCTACAGCAGAGAGGAGTTAGGGTTACAGAAACCAGTTTCATGCAAAAAGGGTCCTGCACCTGATTACAGAGCTGTGCCTGGATGGCCATGTGTCACCAATGTGCAGATTTCCCTTCTTTAGTTTGTGCTTGGACAAAAAAATGGAGTTGCTCTTCAGAGAATATTCTTGGCATACAGAAGGGATCCAACTCACCCCCTTTCGTGGACAGAGGTATCTTGATAGGATTTCTCTTCTCAGACTCTATTTTTAAAAGACCTGTAAGTTTGAGAACTTATCCATATCTGCTTCTGACTGAAGGTGAAAGTGAGTTAAAAATTAAAGAGTGTGAAAAGGTGCATGCACACACATACAGTGTGTGATGACAAAAATCTCATGCTTAATGGAAGACAATATAAAAAGAGAAAAAAAAGGATGCACTGACATCAATGCATTTGCCATGCTATCAGATGTGCTCTTCTCCAAAACTTGAGCTGGTGATCCACTGGGTGCCAATCTAGAAAATGTCTGTGGTGTTCTTTTAAAAATATCACCCCTGTGGCCTGCCCAATGCCTTCTAAAATTGATAAGAAAGCTGTTTTGCTATCCACAGGCCTTGATTAGGCACAGGAAGAGGGGAAAAGAGGAAAAGAGAGAGATCCCTCTTGGTGTTTGTGCCTGCTTCTCTTTCATATGGAATTAATGGTGGTTTAATGGGGTATGAAAGGATGTTTTACTGGAAACAATGAGGAACAATTGTCTAGCTCACGTTTCATTTCACAGGTCATTATTGCATTAAGAAGTAAATCGACCAAGTCCGGTAAATAACACTCTGTGTTTTGCCCAGAGCTTCAAAACCAACAATTTTAGCAGTCACCAACTAATATCTTTGTCATTTTTAACCCTTGCAGGGATCTGCTGGGGGCTAAACAATTATAGTCTTCACCCACCCCTAGCAGGTAAGCATTATTCATTTTATTTCTCATCCTTTCCCCCTGCAAACCCCACGAGGCCGGGTTTTTGCATTGTTGTTTTGTTTATTAGCCAACCTAGCCAACTGTGTGTCTGGTGGCCTTGAAAAACAACACATATTTTAGTGAGTGCTGCAGGCGTCTTTAAACAGGCTGCTTCCTCTGCAAAATTAATTGTTGCAAAATGCATTGCTTCCCTTGTAAAGCTCTGCAAGCTAACACTCAGCAGTTTGGCTGGATTAGAGATACACCTCTGAGATCTAAGGGAAAGAACCTAGTTGTACTTGCAGGATGTGATGCACATTTCTTTTCTAATTGCATAAACGCAGGCATGTGGTCTCCTGAAAGCTAACAGCCATCGAGCCTAGAAAGGCTGTATGGTGTAGGCAGCTGCCCCCAGCTCTGTCCCTGGTATCACTGAGGGCCCCTTCCAATTCTATGACTCCATAATGTCTGAGTGCCTGAGCTTTGAGAGGAACCTCAGAGATCTGGATGCTTTCAACGCCCCTCCATTCTACTACACTATTTTCCATGGACCTAACCCCTACACTCACATATTTCAGAGCCCTTCAAGAGCATTCTTATCCTACAAAAAAAGGCAGCTTGGCTGAGAGGAACCAAGCACTTGGTTCAGAGAGAATCTCTCTGCACTAATTACATCCCTAAGTAGTCATTCTGAATGTTCATCAGCAGTATTTAGAAAATTCTAATTACCAGATCTTACCACAACAACACCTTGGTCTTTATACCAATAAATCACTGTCAGATTGCAAAGGTTCATGCAGACCACTGAACATCATAGAATCACAGAATGGTTGGGTTGGAATGGACCTCAAGGATCACGAAGCTTCAACCTCCCACCACAGGCAGGGCCACCAACCTCCACATTTCACAGCAGCCCAGGCTGCCCAGGGCCCCATCCAACCTGGCCTTGAACACCTCCAGGGATGGATGGGGCATCCACAGCCTCTCTGGGCAGCTGTTCCAGCACCTCACCACTCTCATAGCAAAGAACTTCCCCCTGACATCCAGTCTGAGCCTTCACTCCTTGAGCTTTAAATCATGAGTAATTCCTGAATATAGACCTTCTGGAGTCATCTGATGCATCCTCCCTCCAGAGGAAGATACGAGCTCTCCTTGGATCATCTAAAGATGTTTGTATAACCTTCAGTGACAGAGATTCCACAACTCATTCAGGGAAGTTACACCAGATTTTTGCTTTTTTAGGACATTTCCTCCCAGCATCTGAAATGATCTTTGCTGAAATTTCAGCCCATTACTTCTGATACCATAGATTAAGGGAGCAATTTATTCCTCTCGCCTCTGCAGCGCTCTCCCATATATTTGAAGACAGTTCTTAAATGTCTCATTCATCTCTTCTTCTCTCAATTGAGCCACTCAACTCTTTCAACCATTCCTTATGGTTTCTGTTTTCCAGATGCCTAATGATTCTTGTCAACCTTAACTGACAGGCTCCTAAATTAATCTGTGGGTGATGTGTGCATCAGTTACTCGGCTTTCATGGACTACCAATGGTTTATAAATCACTTCTTAAGAACAAACACCCTGAAACACTAGCCTCATCGTGTCCGTGATAAAAATGCTTATGCACAGTTTGCATGCAACATTTCTGTACAGAAGAGTAGGGAGGTTGATATCAAATCTATAACTAGATTCCTAAATGAAGGTGATGTGGTATTTCAGGGGTACTGTGCTATTCTTTAGTGTGCAGGAAAATAAATGGGCTCTCCCAGAATTCAGAATCTCTAATAATGGTGTCATTTCTCTAAATTGCTTTGAAAATGGCAAACCTCGTGTTTTATCCTCAGAGATTAATGCTAAGAGGAGAAGAAGAGGAATTCTTGATTGCAATGGTAGTCATAGACTATTAGCTACCACCTCCTCAAAACGGACTGATATGCCAAGTGCCAAGGTTAGCTCTTGTAGCTAAAGGCCTATTTTCACTTTTTTCTGAATTTAAACATTTCTAATGCATGCAGACACACATTTGACATTTTACGTAGCTGAACACTGGTGAATGTCAGTTTGAAAGTACATGAAGAATTCAGGAAACAAGTAGTTAAGTTCCTACAAAATGTTGAACTCTGTTTACTGCTGTTAGTGTGCAAGATGGACAAATTCACCCAATGTACTTTGGATTCTTCATGAGAAAAGCATTTGCCATCCTCTAATAAAACAAGAAGATAATGTTTGATAGGCTTTTGTATTTTTGCAGACATACATAGTTGTACATATATATATATACACACTCTATACTGATCTCACTATTGAACACGCAGGCAATGAATGGTGTTGTTCACCTCATCCTAACTTCAGAGTTAATGAAGTGACATCTCTGAAAAGAGAAACTTATTAGAGCTTATTAGAACTTATTGGAACTTATTAGACTTATAAGACTTATTAGAGCCTGAGACACAGATGAGCTTAAGTGAAAGGAATTCATAGTATTTCAAAATGGAAATGTTGCATGCTCTCATAGGTCCCAGTCCTGGCCTAGTTTGCTCTTTCCAGACCTCCAGCCCTGGTTTGTTCCTCCATAATGTACCAAAAATTAATTATGATGCACCTCCAACACCATGCAGCTGTGAAGTTGGCTGTGGAGACAGAGGAGTATTTTGTCTTGCCAGAGCTTCCAATCAGGATATTGTGTCACAGTGGCATCCAGTTGCACTCTGAAACTTAATTCCAAACCAGTGGCCTCTTTACCCTAATATTCTCTTCACTCCACAACATTGCCCCCACTTAGAAGAGCTGATCCTTTATTTCAGTAGGCTCACCACCTCGTGCCTTATGAGCCACCACATAGTTTATAAAGATAGAAAAGTAACCTATCCCCATCTTGCTTACTTGAAAGCTTGTTCTCCAAAGGCCACTGAAAATAACTCCCAACTTTGTTCTCAGGTTCTTTCTCAAATGAGACCCACTGAATTCTTCACCAGAGATGTATTTTCAGGAAATTTAAGTAGAAATTGTCATAGAATCATAGAAGCATAAAATAGTTGGGTTAGAAGGGAACCCAAGGATCATGAAGCTCCAACCCCCTGCCACACGCAAAGCCAGTAACCTCCACATTTCATAGCAGCCCAGGCTGCCCGGGGCCCCATCCAACCTGGCCCTGAACACCTCCAGGGATGGACAGGGATGGAAAAAACTAATTGTTTCAGGCTGATGTCACAGCTGTTTCATTCCTTGTAAATTTACCAAACCTGCATTCTCTTCTCAAATGTCTTTAAGTGCTAAAAATGACTGAGCATAGCAGGTATCGCTAACCACACACCTTGGAATGTTAAATATTCATTCATGACAACAGTTTCAGATAGCTTTAACCCTGAATTACATCAGCAGTCTGCATGGCAAAATGATAATTCTCCTATTTGTGAATATTATTCAGCAGTAAAAATTACCAGAAGACTAAAATCCTTACTTAAATTTGCTTAGGACTGTGTACATCTATACTTAAACATTTTACCTTATTTCTGATGAAATCTTTGCACAAATAGATTCCCACTAAAGCTGACTCCATTTTTTTTTTTCAATACAAAATTTCTTCAACATTTAAATAATAAAAAATAGTTGGAGATTCTGTTGTTGTTGTTGCTTAAAACCGAAGTCAGAATTTAAGTATTCAGTAAAGCATGCTCCAAGAGAGCTTTTTAATTAAAAAAAAAAAAGAATAGAAAACATATTTTCTGCTGATTCTTGTTAATGCAAGCATACTCTTCAACCTGCCTAAGCAGGGTGGGTGCTTTTAGATTGAGAGTCTGGCTGTCAGTTTTGGAAGGATATGCATGAATTCAGTGACTGACCTTGGGCAAGTCACAAATTCTGCCCTGTGCACGGGAAAATAGTTTCAAAATATATGTCTATCCCAGAGGGTATTATAACAGGAATTTCACTGATTCCTCCACTGTATCTGGAGAAGTTAAAAGTTTTGCTATGTTTTATTTGTATAAAGTAGAAAATAAGTGCAATTATCTGCAGGAAATGCAAGGAGCACGTGCTAATAACAGAAAGAAGAAGTTGCATGATAGCTAAATCCTGCAGTCTTGAACTTGCTAATCCTTTAGTACTCAACAGAATTACTCTGCTGAGTAAAAGGTACTGGAACAGGGTCTCTATCATACAGAGCCACAAAATACAATATGCAAAGAAACTGCTCTCTAGCAAACCCAAGGATCTTTCTGCACCTGTTCAAGAAACAAGCATGGAAGTTGTTTGGGAAGCCGAATTATAGTTAAAAGTTTCATAAGACATAAAAAGAGGCTATTCTTCTGTTTAAATGTGAAGTCCTGCTAAAGGAGAACAAGAACTGTATGGATTCACTTTTGGGTTTGTGCATGAATGTCAACAGTCAAAAAAAAAAAACAAAAAAAAAACAACAACAAACCATCCTGAGGAGTCCAGCACCTTCTGGGATGCTTATCTGCATTTGTGTTGGATTATCCTGACATCTAGAACTGCAGAATCATAGAAATAGAATCATAGAATTGTTTGAGTTGGAAGGGACCCTTAAAGACCATCTGGTCCAACCCCCTGTAACGAACAGGGGCAATACTCTCAGTCTAACGTCTAACTATGAATATCTGCTGAGATTAAAGATGGTAAATTGCATTCTTTGGGTTTTGCTTAGATGTAAAACTGTTCTACAAGTCTAGATACTGCAGACCATTTCCCTTCTGCATTCACCTCCTCATACTCCCATATGATACCTTTATTGATAATTCCTTGAGCAAGGCGTTTCCTTGATTCTTTGCCCTCACCAGGAGCTCAGTCATCCTGTACTGGTATGAAGAGAGGCCTTGGTAAGGATGTATCAACCCAGCAACTTCTGCCAATCTCCCTTAGTTCACCAACGCTTGAGGCTATGATCATGGGCTCAGATGAACCCGGTACCAGTCTCGGCTCCTCAGCAGAGGAACAAGAGGGACACAATGAATTTCAATGCTCCTGGGAAATGTTGGGCTATTATGTCATAAAGAACTCACAGTCTCATACCAGAGTCCATATAAATGTTGCAGACAGCCAGCAAATGGCTAGAAATTTAACTACAGAACAATGGTACTATCAACTTTCCTTCCTGTCGCAGGGGTTTTCACCTGGACACAGAAACCAGTTGAAGAGATGAACTGTTCATTTATCCTTCCCTGCTCTACTAGACTCGTGTTTATAGCTCATTCTGCCGTACAGCTTGTGTTCTGGTATTTCCTGGTACCATCTAGTGCTCCAGGACTGGCCCCAAGCTCTTTTGTAAGAAGTTTGGTATAAAGATGAGTTCTAGGAGAAAAACATTTTGTCATCCAAGAAGGGCAGCTCAAAGAGATTTAAATAATTACAAATTCATGTTAAACTCATTAAAATGTTTTGGGTAATTTGAAAAACGATACTGTGAAAGTTCCTTATAAATGATTTCAAGGGTTTTTGTTGGAAAACATTTTGTTCTAAACTTTTACAGCATGATATTCAAAAGAAAGAAAAGAGCTGAAAGAAAGTAGCTTTTGCTAAAGAATAATCAGTCTTTGTTTTATTCAAATGCACTTCTGTTGTTGACACTTCTTTTTCCCCTAGAAGAAATAATAACAAAAACTTGGAGTTGATCCCTCTTTTGTTTTTTGGTTGTTTTTTTTTCTGAATTTTTGGGACTTATCAAGAAAACTAAAACTTCAACTTTATGTGAACTACTCTGTTTCTATGAAGAGCCACAATAGACAGGCCTGCTCTATGACCCAAAAACACTAACAGAGAAAGCTAAAGATGAGACACCTGGTAAGACAAAAGTGGGTACACAATTAAATATACATTACAGAGCTCCCTGCTGCTCATCTGCTGTGGGCAGGATTTGGGAAGTAAGGTGGACCTTATTCAACCTATTGTATACACACACACATATATATAAATGATATATTATATATATTCTGTATCAGTTTTATCTTCAGCTGAAGACATCATATGGATTCAGCAACACTGAGAGGATGCAATTCAAAGGATGTGGAAAGCCAGAGCTGTTGAGACAAATACGTGTGTCTCTGAACTGTGGAAATAGAAAGAACATAATATAGCAACTTGAGAAGACTAGCTTCTCTTTTTACCTTCAGCAAGGCTAGCAGGTAACTGTTGAACGGTAACAGTTTATCTGATCAAGCTGCTGGAGGTAGTCAGAATTCACAGAATCATGGAATTGCTAAGATTGAAAAGACCTTAAAGATCCCCAAGTTCAACCCCAGCCCCCCCACTCCAATGCTCATTGACCACATCCCTCAGTGCCACATCCCCATGGTTCTTCAACATCTCCAAATACGGTGGCTCCATCACCTCCCCAGGCAGCCTGTGCCAGAATATAACCACTCCTTCTGAGAAGAAACTCTTGTTAATATCCAACCTCAGCCTCCCCTGGCACATCTTAAGACCATCACCTCTCATCCTATCTCTGTTATCTGAGAGCAGAAGCTGATCCCCACCCCAGGGAAGGAGAAGGGGAAAGGGAATGGGAAGGGACCATGAATTCACCTCAGCATCAAGCTGTGCCTTTCAAATGTCAGCCTCAAGATAAAAGAAACCTCAGATCAGAATGAGAAATACAGAGGAATTAAACACAAAAGAAAAGAGGGAAAAATATCCCCATTCGTATTTGGGCAGCAAGAAGAAAACATAGCAATTTTGTTATAGCCTTGGAGGCAGGGAGCATTTACCATATGCTGTCGTCTCCATTACACAAAAAGATAAACCCTGTGGAGTTCAGGTTGCACTGTCAGTGCAGTTGAGATGCTGGGGATTCCTGGCATTTGTACGACTGTGTGTCAGGGTATGCTAAAAACTGTGCAAAGCTAAATAAAGTATAGGTACCATATGCAAAAGTGCAAGTGCTTTAATATGCAGATGTTAAGTGGTAATGCTGCTAGGATATTAATGCTTGCTTGTGAATAGTAATCAGGGAGAAAAGGTAAAGAAAAACTGGTGTGTTTGTATCTAGACAACATATTAATCAGCCCCCTAAGCAGCCAGTCAGAGTGGGATCCTTGGAGGAAAAGTCTTTCCTGGGTACACATTAGACATTTTGTTTAAAGATTAAAGTTCTTCTCGTGTTTAATCAGTTTTAGAGTAGGATGGGAAAAGGGATTAATTACAGTCCCTTCCATCAGGCTCCCATACCGCCGGAGTCACAAATGATGCGCCTGCTCAGCAAAATGGCCGCCGTCAGCAGCAGGCGCAGGAAATACTAATTGTAATTAAAGAGCTTATTTGGAATCACAAAGCAGAGTTTTAATCAGGATGAGAACGGAGCCTTGCTGTGTGAACTTTCAGAAAGTGGTTACAGAGCAGAATGGGCCCTTTTAAACAACAGAGAGTCTTAAAACTTCTGGACTGGCTTATCAGCTTGATTGTCTCCTCAGTGGGGCACGGATGGAAATCCTTGCTGTGCCAACTATTGTTATTATTTTGCACTCCCATGGCAGTTACACGGCACGTCTTACCCAACACATTCAGAAGACTTTGCAAAGGGCAGGTAAGTTCTTTCATTTAATTTAAATTAAACTTTACAGAGGATAAACATGACCAGGTGCCACGATTCTGCAAGAAGGCAGAGAAGCACAGATGGGTACAGACCTGTGCAATGAGATCTCCCAAACTCGCCCAATGTCATTCACTATTTCCATCCCAAAAAATGCATCACGCAGTCTGGGACCACAAGCACACAGACCTCAGTTGTGTCAATGAAGCCTGGGACACACACACATTTCACAGGTCAAATGCACACATGACTTTGCAGCTACTCCAGACAGCACAGGCACTTACCAGATTGCAAGTAGAACCTTGTCCATTCAAATTCTGACTTTGGGAAAACAGAAACAGGTGGTTCTAGGTCCAGGAGATTTCCATCCAAATCCTTGACAAGGGCCTTTCTTGAGCCTTCACAGCTCTTTTCAGGGAATGTAGTGTCTTCAGAGCTGGCAGGCAGAAGAGGTGGGTTATTATGAGGCAGAGAGTAAGAACTGATGTCTGCAATTTATTTCTACTGGCAACAAACACTCCTGCACCTATACATACATATATATATATATAATGCTTTGGTATTTATTAGGTGAACTTGTATTCCCTGGAAAAGAAATAAAATGAAAAATAATGTACCTCAGAAAATCGTGGTTTTATTAACATTGTACCATCAGTACGTTCTCAGGAGGAAATTGTAAGTTTAGATTTAAAAAAAAAAAACAAACAACAAAAACCAAAAAAACAGAAGCCACATAAATTTCTTTGTACATCATTAAAGACAAAGGAAGAACGGGTTTTTTGGAGAGGAACTCACCTCACCTGAGTTATATATCTAAGTTAGATTGAATCATTTCCTAGACAAGGGTCTCTAATAAATACCCAGTAAGTTGAATGTATATATTTAGATTATATGCCTAATTTTTAGCACCCTAAAGTTTAGTGAGCTGAACCACATGCTGAGGATCTGAAATGCTTTTAGATGTGTTTTGAGTACTGTTTAACACAGTCCAAAGGAGCTAGACAATTGGCCAAATTGCACCTCTTAGAAAAACTGTAATGATATGCAAGAGGTTGTACCCAGCAAAGTCCGTGGAAATATCTTCAGATTGTCATATGGATATTTTTTAAGCCTTGGAGAACAAAGAGAATTTCTTGAGTTGGAAAAATACACACTTATTTACATTATGAGTGCAGCCAACAGGAACACATAATGATCCATAGAAAGAAAAAACAATCACATGGGCCAGCCCCTCTGATCCACACGACTTGAAAGAAGTGGAGAACAAAGATAGCTCTTCTGATCCTGACAGCTAGTTCAATTCTCCAGCATCTCTCAGAAGGTCCAGCATTTCAGCTGGCTGGGTCTACGGGAGGGACAAGCAGAGTACTCCATGCTTTTGCCATATCCCCTGATGTTTCTATTTCCTCTCTTGCTCTGAGGCAATGCTCACCTTCCCCTTGACAGGAGATATCCATCAAGATATCCCTTCAGGATGCTGAAGCCGAACAATGCAGCCACAGCCTGGATCAAGCTCAGCAGCTTGCAAAGGTAGATCAAATAAATGCATGCAGATAATGCGTGAGGAGCACTGAGAGATGTAATCTCCCTCAGAGGTTTACCATGCCACTAAGAAAACATTCTGTAATCCACATGCATTCATCATGTTAGAAAATCACCAGCTCTTGCAGTGGACTGCGAATTCAGCAGCTCACTAGTAGCATAATATTGTGGGATGGATACAAGAGTGAAACATAATGGGAGCTGACAGGCTGGACAGGTCTCAGAAATCTACACGCAAACTAACGCCCAAAGCACAAAGCAAAAATATAGAATAGAATAAAAATCCTGGCAGAAGGCTGGAGGGGCTCTAAACATAGCAGTGTGGGACACCTCCAATTATTTTTGACTGGCAAGTGGAGTCCGTGCTGGATTATTTTTGCTACTTCAAGGCTTTCCTGACATAGCCTCTATATTGTGTTCACCGGTTGTAATAAATAATTTGGCATGTGGTTTCCATTGGACATGGTATGTTTGAATTGCTGCAACCATCAGTGACTTAAGGTTACAGACAAAGCTCTCTCCCTCTCTGCTCCGTGTTTCTCCACACACAGCCGATATTCTCCCTGGGCAGGAGCAGTTCTGGCAATCATTTGACATCTCACAGCCTGCCTGGTACTGATCAACATTTCTGATGCGATCTCGCAGGCAAAAATCAAGCTCCGCTTCCCCAGCCAAAAGGACAGCCCCTATCTCAGGGTTTTTTGCTGAAGGTCCTGACATTTGCTGAAGCCTGAGGCTGAGAATTCAGAGATGTTCAGGACAGAGCTTTAAGAAACAGGATTTATGAAACTTGTTTTGCTATACAAATGTCAGTAACAGAAGAAATCCAAGAGGACCGGTCTGGAGATGCACCTTGATACAATCTGAACCTCAGATCTTCAAATATTGCCCTAAACTGTTGTTTTGTTGAGGTTTTTTTCTTTGTTTTTTTTTCGGGGGGATTTGAGTTTTTGCCAGACAGGAACAGCAAAGGAGCAGAGACGCACAAAGGATGGGATTGCTCTGCACCTAAAATTCCAGTCTAAATTAACTGCTTAAATTCTTATCAAGATAACACAAAAAAGACAGTTGATACAGAGGTGAGGGTAGCCTTAGAACTGTAGGTGATTTTATTTTTTATTTTTAATTTTTTTTTGCAGAAACAAGAGAAGACGCTTGGAAATGAGGCATATTACCTTGCTGCATGAAAGTAGAACTCATCCTTTTCATTGACACGTAACATCCTCGATCTCTCTGATGTGATCAGAGGCATGATGCCTGAATGGTCAGTATCTGACATGATGCAGACATCCCTGTCTTCGCCGTGGCAGCTCTTTGTAAAACCAGTAAATGTGACGTCTGCCAGGGATTAAAAAAAAAGACCAAGCAAGGAAAAGTAGTCAGAAAATGCAAGAACTATGGAGAAAAGAGCTTTGCTCTATGAATTGTTCTATGTGAAACTGTAGTGAAAATCACTTTTTAAATCAGACTACTTGCATTATCATAGACCTTCAGTTGGCTTTAGAATATCCCATAGCTGCAGTTATATCTGAGGTTAACATAAACCAAGTCATGCTCATGGGAAATGAAACCAAATATTAAGTGAAAAAGAAACATGGAGAAGAATGATTAATTGATTGTATTGGAATCAGAAGCTGCTTAAAGACAAGCTGCCATGGATGGTTTCTCCACTTACCAAATGTTAATATAAAATGATTGGCGTCTGATGACATATGCTTGGCTCTGGAACTGAACTGCTGTGTAGCTACAAAATCCATTTTGTGCCACAGATTTTCTCTGAGACCCTGGGAAGTCTATTTGCCATTCTCTCCCTCCCGTGCTCTTCAGTAAAAAGAGCATAATGCATTGTCTTGCAAAAGTAGGTAGCAGTGAGGAATAAAGACATGAAAAATTGTGAGGTATTTAGATCCCATCGTAGCATCCAGTCAGCCAGGTTTTATTACACATATATTATTCTGGAAGCAAGAAATTTAACTAGAGCCAAAGACAAGTGATAGTTAACTGATATATCCTACTTTTGCACACTTTAAAAATTATAATTCCTCATGACAATAAAAGCCAAGCCATGTTTCTGTGCAGCTATAGTCATGATGTTCTATTGCAAGTTCTAGACAAGATGCGCCACTCCTCAAACTTGACACCTCTATTTAGTTAGAGATGACTTCAGATCACATACATGCATCAGGTGGAAACAAATAGTGTAGAAGGAAAAGTGTGTTTGAAGTAAAATACATAAATTAGCATAATTGCCTACAGCTGATACAGGAAGTGAAAATTACCAAGTGATGTGTTTTTAACTGTATCAACCTGAAGACACATTCAGAAGGGTTTCCCTACCATGACCATTTGTAGGTGTGGAAGGCCAAAGTTTCAGCCCTGGAAAACCATAATTAGTCAAGACAGGGACAGGATATTCTCGCCAATAGAAGTGGAAGACCAACCTTTCAGCTTCATGAGTCCTAGCACTTTTGGACAGCGGACAATTCTGTGCCATGGGCTATCTGGCCTCTGGCTGGTCACAGTGGTAAATTTAGGCCATAAAATCCCAGCACGGCCTCTTTGAAGGTAGTATGGTGGTCGATGCCTGGAAGTTAGGTCAGCTGCTTGAGGTTTGATCCTGTCTCTGATGCAGTCAAAAGTTGAGCTTGTTGCAACAATGGTAGAGTTTCTAAGTTCAAGGAGTCTTTTCCCCGTGTAGCACTGCTTGGCATACAGACAGTGTATTACTGGCATGAGACCCACAGTGTTGTCCACCAGCACCACACTGTCTATGATGACGCTGCTTCCAAGGTGGAACATCAAACCATAGTCATAATTCTTGTAAGACAGAAAGCCTGTTATTCTAGTGCAGGTCTGAAATCCATCTCCCCTGTACAGATGAATACCGTGGAGATTTGAATGGGCCACATTTTCACTGCAATAATCAACATCCAGCAAACACTCTTGGCCTCTAATATGAAATCCAATCCTCTCAGATCCTGCCACAACATTGCCATAGAGGGAGACACCAATGACAAGATTCACCTTGATGCCAGCAACCCAGTTTAATAAACCCTCTGGCTGCCTGCTTAGAATAACGAGGTTCCTGATGAGAGAATGGTTTTTCCCTTCCAAATCAATGCCAGGTCCGACCGTGTTGAACACTATATTATCATGCAAGCAGATCCCATTGCTCATGACTGCTTTAATGCCAACTCCACAGCTACCATGAATGGTGGATGACACCACTGAGGACCGTTGAGTTACATTCCTGAATTCAATAGCAGAAAGTTGAGGAGGCCCAACGTTCAAAAATTCAATATTTAAGAGTTGAAGGACACCTGTAATGAGATAACTACAATGAAACAGAAGCTTCCAGAACTACCTGAGGCCTGGTTGACATCCATTCAAACATCACTCAGGCATATAACAGTAGGCAACCTTTGCCGTTGTATTGCCAATAAAGGGTATTTGTTCAAAAACATTTGAACACTTACAGTAAAAAACAACCAACAACAGAACCAGAACAATCTAAATATATTCCAAGATTATTATGAAATATGTGTGCTCATGTTTCATACATATCTCACAGTCACAGTTTGCTTAGAATTGCAAAGCATATGCAAATGGATATATCCTGTGCTATGCAGTTCTTTCTTGGGCAGAACTGGCCTGGTCAGTGAGAGTAGGTGAATCTCTACTACCTTCAAACTCTCTCCCACTGGAATCCGTAAAATGTCCCACCAGTATCTTCCCAGTGCAAGGCACATCAGACTTGATCTGTATATTCCGTGTTAGGAGTCCAACTTCTGCAGACAAAGGGATGCTTCTACCATCTTCTATGTCATGGGGATGCCCTGGGGAGTTTCAGGAGACAAAATGTGCTAAGTGTCTATCATACCTATATACCAGTGCTTCAGGGGACATCCAGCCTAGCAGATTGTGCACAGCATCTCTGTAGAATCTGCACTGACATTCAGGTGGGTTTTTCCTCCAGCACAATCTACACACATCAACACTAAAACTGAAAGGCCACCTGCCCATCAAATATTCACCATGCATATATATTTTACCAACATACTTTGCTTTTAGAAAAAGGTGCTAAATCTTTTCCCTGCGGTACAGAGATGCCAAAATCAATGAACAGATTCACACTGATTTGCTTAAGCTCTACACGCAAGAGATGTTCTTCAGTACAGAAATACTGCGTGAATTGCTATTAGAATTAGACCAACGACAGCATTAAATAGCAATTACCTACAGAGATCTGGTTGCAGGCATCTCCTAAAAAAAAAAGTGTTGTTTGATGAGAATTCTGAGAGAGCCAATGTAGGTATCTAGCCTGGAATTCATCTCTGGTGACTCTTGGAATCTCCAGACTTGACTCAGTTATCCAGCCTGGTTTTATGTAGTGGAGAGAAACAGGCAATTCTCAAGTGCAATTCATTATCTACTTTATACATCTGCTTTAAGTGAGCAGTATGTATTTATCTGCTTTGAGGCACTGCTCATGTATATATCTACTTTTGTTTAGGCGAATCCCAGTAATTATGTAGCTCTTAATATTTCCATCAGTTTCCTTTTTGACTCTTTGCAGATATGCTTTCTAGAATGAGCTATTCAGTACAGTTTGGACCATCAATTTTACACTATCAAATCAGCTGAAAAAGGCAGAGAAAGATACGTCAGTAAAGTAGAATTGATCTTGCTGAGACCTGAAACAGAAGGTCTATGCTTCAGAAGGAAACTTTGAAATAGAAAAGATATGTTTCCTACCAACATGCCTGTGGATAAGGCGTTCATGGAGTGTTATAATATGACCACTGACTTCTTTAAGTGTAACTAGTTCAGCTTGGTGGGCTTCATAGGAGGAAGAGCTGATCACAAGATCTCCCTCAGGCCTCCAGTCCACTTCATCCTCCACCAAAATCCTGTAATGCCAAGATACGAAACCAATATCACTGCGAGTTAATGCTCAAAGATTTCCTAAAAAAATTGGCAAGAATCTGCAGGGTATGCACTAAAAAAAATCTTTCTGCATCCGAAAACTGATGTCTTGAAATAGTGGGATTAATCCTGAACTGCCTGATTCCTGCCACTGATAACCAAGGTATCCAGTTTCAACGTACAGTTGTAGGGTGCAACTATGCTTCTTATCAAGGATGTGTCAGATCGTCGTTGCTTAAGACTTAATCAGTACAGTCAGTAACAAGTGAAAGGCAATCCAGCTCTCTGCACCCTCTGTGTTGGACACATAGAGAAGCATTTCACCGCTAAGCAAGAATACCTACTGCTATTTGAGATGTCCCAAGATATCTAACAAACAGGATTAGTCATGATAATGTATTTTTTGAAAGCATAAATCCTTCTCTGACTCACGTGTCAACTCATACTGGAAAATATATGCAACATCTTCACTCACTCAAGAAAAAGCCACTTCCATCAGCTTTCCTAGCACTGACTTGCCCACTTCCTGTACCTAACCACATTGACTTTTACCCGGTTATTAGTAGGTTCTGAAAAAAAAAAAAAATTGGCCAAGATTTTTCTAGATCAATTCCTCCCCTCCCCTCCCCTCCCCTCCCCTTATATTAGATATTCAAGTCTGTGAGAGCTAGCAACAAACATTCTGTTTTTGAGGATTGTGTGCCTCTGCTGTCAATCACCACAATGAGTCTACAAATAATTCCTTTCTAAATGCTGATATTTCACCATTACCTAGATGGGATCTCTTCCAATGAGTTTTTATTAGGCCTAACTGTTAGGTATTTTCTTTTTCCTACATGGTTGAAGTTAAGCATTTGGAAGACTTACTGAAAAACTTGGTGAAAATTTCATGTAAGAAAGTCAGGAATAAGAACTCCAGAGAGACAGGTGCTTGGCCATGCTACATAGCTAACAGTGAGTGTTCAAGGCACTTACAGGGGAGATCCTTACACAAACACATTCCCTGGCTTGGGTGAAAAGCTTGAACTTCAGGCAGCAGACATATTCATCTAACAGGCAGCTGTGGTAGCTCCACTTAATCTGCCTTAAGATGTGGTTTCGACAAAGCCTCCCTACTGAAATAGGCCCATGTAGTTATGTCTGCTGCACCAGCTATAATAAGTTATGGAGGTGCAGCAATGGGAGAGAGAAGGTAGAAATCAAAACTATATCAGAAAACTGAAAAATACATATCCTGAAAGGGTCACATCTCAAATACCTTACTCCTTGGGTTGTACAAGCAACCTCATATTCTCCGGTCTAATTCACTGCCTATACAAAAAAGATTTCTCAGATAGGAGAAATTATGATTCACATAAATGATGCTTACTTGCAGACAATACTTACTGAAGTACTGATTTCTGAGTTTTGTTTAATTCAGAGGTGAAATACATATGTAAGTCTCAAGTCAAAATGAACATCCTAATCACCAAGATATCAGCCATTGAGGATTTCATCCAAAAAGAAAGGAAAAACAGAGGGAGAGAAGGAGGAAGGGAAAGATAGAGAGAAGGATAGAATTAAAGAGAAAAGAAAGAAAGGAAGGACAGAGGGAAGAAAAAATCTTAGCTTTGTTCCTCTTTAGAACTGAATCTAAAAATTGTATAATTTTCTTGCAAGGAGCCACACGTAACTGTTCTTCTACCTAGACATAGTTTAAACAGTGTCTATCACAAAGGAAAAGAGAAATATTAGTATAAGCCACAGAAACGGGAATTTTCATTTCGTTTGGAGCCATATTTGGGCAAAAGATCACCTTTCATTGCCAGGAGCAACACTAGCTCCAAGATGTGTCCAAGACTTCCCAGGATAAGAGCTATAAATTTGCACCTTCCCATAAACCCCTGGAAAAAAATAGAAAGCAAAAGTTAGGGAAATATTGAGTAAATAAATATACTGAAATCTTTCTCTATATTACAGCATTTTCCTATGTTTTACAAGAAGTGTATGAACAGCACATAACTTGAAATAGAGAGTAAAGCAGAAATAAATAACTTTTAAAACGACTGTTGCACATAAAGCCAAGAAAGGGTTTGCTGGCCTCCGTTTTAGTGGTTGGGTTAATGTCCCACTTGGACAACTTTTTCATGACATACTATGTCACAGAATCATAGAATCATTAAGGTTGGAAGAGACCAGACTGTCAACCCGTGACCACCATGCTCACTAAGTCACTACAGCCCATGTTACGACAGTCCTAAAGAAGACAGTGGCAAGTATTGGGAATGCAACTCAGGTTATCCCACAAAGAAATACCTCCTATGACCTTCCATTTGTAGTGGTTTAAGATGATAGGATGGACAGTTACAAAGTCTTATTTGATTTATGATAACATGTAAAACGGCAGCAATATATGTCTGCTTTTCTCACCCCTAAGATGATGCCCTAAAAAATGATAGAAAGTCATGTTGTTAGCCACAGCTAAACTTCACCTCCTAAGGTTTTTAGAATCACAGAATCACAGAATCACAGAATCACCCGGGTTGGAAGGGACCCCAAGGATCATGTAGTTCCAACCCCCCAAGAGTTTAAAAAACCCTTCAGAATTAATTTCCTATGTAAATTAAGTTTCTATCTTGCCTTCTGAACATTCCGCTTACTCATCTGCTAGGTTTTTAGTTTCCTGATCAGTGTGAAACAGTTTCTTAGTGTCTTACATGCAGACTGTGGGGTTTGATGGATTATTCACTTTTCTCCAAATTGCTGTAGTAGTCTACAAATCTAGATCCTAGAAATTGCTGTTGATCATGGAACTGAATTTCTACAAAAGTCCACCAATGAATTAAGTCTTTCAATCATAGAATCATAGAACAGCCTGGGCTGAAGGTCTAGATGATTCTTTGAGGTCAAGATCAAAGATCATCTAGTTTCAACCCCCTGCTGTGTGCAGGTCGCCAACCAGCAGACCAGGCTGCCCAGAGCCACATCCAGCCTGGCCTTGAATGCCTGCAGGGATGGGGCATCCACAGCCTCCTTGGGCAACCTGTTCCAGTGCCTCACCACCCTCTGGGGGAAAATCTTCCTCCTCATATCCAACCTAAACCTCCCCTGTCTCAGTTTAAAACCATTCCCCCTTGTCCTATCACCATCCACCCCGGTAAAACCAACCATTTAAACAAATGTTTTATATTTATAAATGGAACTGGATGCACTGTGACATGCTAATGTTTATCATGATTGTGCCCTCTAATTTCTCATGTTAAGACCTCCAAACTGGACATCTTTTTGCTTACTGTCCTAACAAAAACTCCACAGAAACTTTAGGAACTGACCTGGTAAATGTTTTACCTCAAAAGTATGGATGTACATTTGTAAAATGTTTTTTTCTTCTGTGTGGCACAGTAATAGTCTCAACAAAAGCAGACTTGGCAATTGCCTAAGACTGGTATGCTATAAGGAGTTATGCTCATGTCTCATACCAATACTCCCTGGGTGGACATTTATTTCCTCCAGATGATCACAGTAAATCCCTTCAGATGCCCGAAGAAGGATCAGTAGCTTTGAATCCCTTTCTAGAGGATGTTGAAAAGAACCTGAAATAAAGAGAAAACAGCAACAACCACCACAGAGGTATCAATGGTTTTGTGATGCTGAAATGGTGCTCTCCCTTGTCTCATGGAAATGGTTCCCATGCACCTTGCTCCCTGCCAGAGGTCTCTCTAGGAGCTAAGCTGAACATAAAGAATGCCAGTCGTGTCTGTGGAAACATTTTGTCCACATCCCATAACTTAGGATCATGCACGCCCAAGGCTCTCCTTGGAGTCAGCAGAGAGAAAGAAAAGTTCCTTCATCGGGTGACTCACACACATCCTATATGGCCTGAATTGCCCCTTGGAAGTGGCAGCCTCTCCATTGACTTTGTAGGCAGCCTGGAGAGACTGCTCCAAACTCAGATATTTCAGTTAAGTGCTTAAATTAAAAGGGGATGGAGAGCTGAATCTAAATTTAGAGTCCCAGGCGGGTTTGCCCAAGGTCAAGCAATGAGTGTGTGAAGACAGGAGGTTCTCATTCATCTCTGATCACTGAACATTTCTTTCCCCCACTCATCTTTTCCTTTCTGCTCATTTAAAATTTCACCAATTCCGAGATAACTGTTCCCATTCTGCAGCCAGGATGGCTAAGAACAGCCTTTCAAACCAACAGAAAGATTTTATTAGTGGAGGGAAAAAGAAAATACCCAACAAGTTTTGGTGCGTGTGATGTTGCTCTTATCTTGTGATAAGTCTGTACAGTAAACTGTATTCCAACTGTGACTTCATTTATTTCACCAAGGGTAGTTTACAGTTTCAGAAGAAAATGGCCCAACATTAAACAGATACTAGGGAGGAAAAAGTAGGACAGTTTTTGCCCTGGAGAAATGTATGCGGAGTCCAGTAAAAGAGTTCAGCATTCCTTTAAAATTAGAGATTAAATCAATTATGCAACAGAAAACTGCAGCAGATGTAGAACTAAAAAATATATACATATCCATACAAAATTAGCTGGCCTGTCATCTTCTTTTAATATTTAAAAATTACTAGTTTGGAAAAGATAGCTGATTTTGTATCCTAAAGAAACATTCCTTTTAAAGAGTGCTTTTAAATTAATTGAAATCAATAAATAAATTCTTTGCTCCCCAGCACTGTCTGACTGATATCTATGGGCATATAAATTCACTGTGCAGTTTTATAAGGATAAAAGACCAAAAGCTCAAGACCCGCACGCTCTCCATCCAGCACATCTCATCCCAATCTCATCCCTTGTTTCTGCTCTGGGAACAGGGATGGAATTCAAGCATACAGTGTCCATCATCCATCCAACACATCTTGACTTTCTTGTTTAAACTCCCGTACCTCCCATAGACAAACTCTAGTTTCAGAGGGGAAAGCATGCGACAAGGACTTTTACCACTGATGCACTAGGTTAAACAAACATCCAGCTAGAGCTGCAGAAGAGTTACGCAGACGTTTGTGTCTATTTTCGTACCCAGGGTGACTGTTTTCCTGGCTTCACCCTCCCAGCAAGATGTGATTTGAAATACTCACCCTGAACATACCTTCCTCGGTCCTCAGGTCAACCCTGCCCCCAGTGATGAAGTTACCAGCTACGATGATGACCCAAGAAAGACTCAAGGAAAATATTTAGGCAACTTAATGCTGCTGTTATGAAAGTATTCACAGTTACCTTTTCCTAATCATAATGACAACCCTTTCAACTGGGGTGTTTTTATCATTATGAATTATTATTTGTGTTATCACCAGTGTTATTATTTTACTGCTGGTTACGAAGAGCTTAATATTTTTTTCTAATTAAGTAAATTAAAAATAGCTTTGTAATATATTCAACTCTCAGCTCGACTTTAAAACAATTTTTAAGTGGACTTCCAGGCTTGACAGTCACAGAGAAATGTTTGGAAATGTGAAAACTTTAAAGGCTTGAATTGGAAGTTATGACTCTTTAAAAAGAAATATATCTACATTTAGCTAAAATTTGTGATTTTTTATTTTTTTTTAATCCCAAAAAAGTATGGCAATATTTTAGGGAATGCTGCCCTTGTTAAAATCTCTCTTTCTCTCAAATCAGAGTGAGAAACAAAGCAGCTACAATAAAAATTCATGGTTACTCATCACCGTATTAAATCCTTTAAAAAGAAACCCAAAAAGAGAAGATGATGTTCATAAGAATGGTTAGTTGCCTGGAAACTGTTAACAGTACACTACATAAAAGAATGCAGGAGGTGTCTGCGACTAGAAAAAAATTGACTTGTTTTCTAAATATTTAGAACAAAAATAACCCCAGCATTGCTTATTTCTATTAATAGTTTTAAGTCAACGAGTGCAACATGAATGCAAGGAATACCAAAGAGTTGGCCTGGGAACTCACTGAACTACTAAGGTGGACTCTTCAGTAAGTTCGGATCACTGACAATATCTCAGAGCTCTTGAAGAAAGCTACGACTGTGCCAATATTTCAAAGAAAGATAAGAGTAAGAGCACCAGGTAATTACAGCCCTGTCAACTTGACACTGATTGTAGGGGGAAAAAATAAAAATAAAAATGGAATGTCCAACCCTGAACACAATTAATAAATCGTTAAGGGGGGATGATATAATTAATGCCAATCGACATGGCTTAATAGAAAATAGGTCCTGTGAAACTGCCTTGTTATCACCTTCTCATGAGACTACAGTTGATAAAGATATGATACAATTGGCTTCCCCAAAGCATTTGAGTTGGTAGCACAAAACTTTCTGATTAACAAACTACATCGGTATGACTAGAATATGGCACACATTGGTTTCCAGGCTGACTGACTGAAATAGGACTTTCAGCTCAAGCAGGTCAAGAGATCCTGCAACCACTGTGGCATATGACAATTTGTCAGTGCCCCAAAGGGGTATCAAGGGACTGGAAGTACACAGGTAAGTGGTAAGCCAACACAGCGATAGTTTGGAAGAGAAGAATATAGGGAAGAAAGTGAAGAACGTTCAAAATGTGATAAAACATGTCTTGAAGAGCTCCCTCAGCTTACTCAAAGGAAAATCCAAAATAGTTAATGCACAAAAGTCACCGGGCAGGATAACTTTAATGATCATGTGAAATAACGGTCCTAGGAAATCACAGCTTTTGTAATAAGTCATTTTGGTAAAAAAAAAAAAAAAGAGTTGCTGTAGACACGGGAATCGTCATCTCTGCAACACACATGTGAAGGATCTGGGTTTAAGTGCTGTCTTTGAACTCTGGATGTGAGAACTTCAAGTTACTTGCACCACTTTATTGTGGTGAGTAAGCCTTACAGAAAGTCACAAAGCTCTCAAATTACCCATCCTGCACATCAGACGCAGAGAAATGGATCCCATTCCGTGCTCCTTATAGGCTTGCCAATTTGACGACAGCCTGGTTGATCATAAGGTGAGATGATAAAGCATAGCTGGCAGAGAGGTGAGAAAAGGGTAATTGCGACCAGAAGCCAACAGAACTGGTTGGTGAGAAATGCAGAAAAGTTCAGAAGGGAACAGTGCCAGCATGTGTTGAATCATAGAATCATAGAATGGTTGGGTTGGAAAGGACCTCAAGGATCATGAATCTTAAACCCCCACCACATGCAGGGCCACCCACCTGCACATTTAATACCAGCCCAGGCTGCCCAGGGCCCCATCCAACCTGGCCTTGAACACCTCCAGGGATGGATGGGGCATCCACAGCCTCTCTGGGCAGCTGTTCCAGCACCTCACCACTCTCTCTGTAAAGAACTTCCCCCTGACATCCAACCTCAGTCTTCCCTCCTTGAGCTTAAAGCCATTTCCCCTTGACCTGCTGTTATCTACCCTCTCAAAGAGCTGATTCCCTTCCTGTCTGTAGGCTCCCTTTAGGTACTAGAAGGCTGCAATGAGGTGACGCCACAGCCTTCTTTTCTCCATGCTGAACAAGCCCAGCTTCCTCACCCTGTCAAAGTAGGCAAGACCTTCTCAAACACACATCTTCTTGCAGCTAGGATGCAAAGTTTGCTAATTTGCCCAGACCAGCCTGGTCAAAGCTCCCAAGCAATATTTTTTCCCCTTCTTCGGTGCAGATGGGAGTAATCATGTTGATGCCAGAGAGCTGGGCTGCCTGCACAGGCACAACACAGTGACAGTGTGCCTTCCCAGTCTCCCTGGTGCTTGATGTCACATCACACAGCCTCACTGTAGGTGTGTGCAGTTCCGCAGAGGGTCTAAATTGATGCTCTTTCAGGAAAAATTGGCACAATACATAAAAAATACCATGTATGTCATAGGAAAATAGAAGAAAAAAAAAAAAGAGAGAACAGAGAGAAGGGTATATTTTTTCAACCCAGATTTTCACTTGCTCTGGATTTGGTTTTCTGTTGCATTTCAAAAGAATTTTCCATTGTTTTTGTGTTTTACTCCGATTCCAGATGTTCTTGACAATTTTTAATGCTTTTTTTCTCTATTTTTCCACAGCAAATCCCATTCAATTCCTTCTCAGAATAGCGGGTGTTTCCTGTCTTCTAACCTTTCTTTTATTTACAACATAACACTCTGCAACAGCTGTTGCATATAAGAGCAAGGAATTCTCTGAGATAAGGCTCCCTCCCTTCTATTAGTAGACTTTGCTAAGCATCTTGCTGTGACCTCCTCCAATAGAAGCTCTGTGTTTCCCAAATCTGAAACTTCTTGGACTCTGCCTGACCAGCTACTTTGATAACAGTGGTGTATTGTCACCAGAAGACCTGCAGAATGTTTATCTGTGGTCAGTGCACAGCGTTGGTTATCCTTCACAAGGCATTTCTTCACATGTCCAGGATATACTCTGCAGTGAAGCTGTACGAAGGAGGCATCATGTTGTTGCCTCTTATAGCTGCTGCTGCCAAACAAGCAGAAGAGATAAGAGGCAGACAGAGAGAGCTGCAGCCAGCAGCCAGAAATGAGAGATGAATAAGCGAGATGAAAGATGAGATTCAGCTGCCAAAATATGGATACCTAGAGTCATTTGAGAGCTCTAGACGACTTCAAATCCAGCGTGTGAGGATGACAGATAGGAGACATGGATCAACAAGAGAACAGAGCCAGATGGGATTCCTGAGTGTGCCCTAAGTGATTCAAAGTCCCTATTTTTAGGCATCTGAACTATTTTCCCAGGGAGATTCATATGCTTCATCCCTGCAGACAGCTAAGGTCTGGATGGGCTGTGAGCACTGATGGAGCTGTGGGTGTCCCTGCTCAGTGCAGGGAGTGGGACCACATGGTATTCAAAGGTCCCTTCCAAATCTCATGATCCCATGATTCAATGGACTATGCTGCGGTTTCTTCATGTAGGTGAATCCTTCTTCCCTGAACATGTGAGATAACAAAGATCAGACAGAGCAGCTTAGGCTATATTTTAATCTAGATAACCATATCAAGCAGTCCCACAGAAGCAGCTCACAGGCTGATGTCCACATGTAACAAGTAAACATAAGTGCCTTAAGCATGCAAACCAAATCTCTACCCCAGATTGATACTATCAGTTGAAAGAAACCAATGGCTTGGAAAGGGCAAGGAACAAAGAGATGAAAGCTGAGAGATGAAACGAAGGAGATGCAGATGGTGCAGTGAACTTTTCAAAACGCTTTTCCTGTTATTTGGGATGAAAAACTTCTTGCAGTATCCCATGTTCAACAGAAGTCATGTAGCTGCACAGGGATCTAATGGGACTGTTTGATGGGACTCTGAGCTCACAACTAAAGAATATGGCACCCAACTGAGGTAGTGGAGAAGCTGGAGAAGAAAGTCCTTTGGTAAGACTCACTTGAGCCTCAGTTGTCCATATGAGGCTGAGCATTAATCATCATTAACATATCATAGATACATAGAATGGCCTGGGTTGAAAAGGACTTCAAAGATTATCTAGTTCCAACCCCCTGCTATGTGCAGGGTCACCAACCAGCAGGCCAGGCTGCCCAGAGCCACATCCAGCCTGGCCTTGAATGCCAGGAATATGGCCTCTTGCCTCAAATGAGTGACAAGATTGACAAGCAGCCATCACGAGATATGCAAAAAAAGAAGAATGTGAGATGTTGAGACTGAAAAGAGAAATGCTATCTGGGTAATTAGTTAGTGGTTCTACTACAAAATGCAAAAAATAACCTGGATGAGCATAGCAGAAATCAGGATGAATCCAACAGATCGATGTGTACAGACGGTTCTCCAACATCTTCTACAGCTTTATCAAGAACTGAGAGCTTTTTTCAGCACAGGAAGGGATCAATTTCTATGCGTGCTGTCTGTTCTCTATTGCTGACTTGGGTTAAAATGAATGCAACCATCCCAGGACAGAACATAAAAAGAACCTCTGGTACACTGAGATGAGCATTACCTTTCTTCATCTAAAACTGTGCACTGAGGGTATTTAGCAAATCACTTATTTTCTCTGAATCTCCATCTCTTCTATTACAGATTGGAAAAATAATTGTTTTTTTTAACAATTGCCAGCTCAGAAAGGTAAAAATAAATGGTATTTCTAGAATGTTACTGCTGATATCATCATCAGATCACCCTGAGGCAACAATGCTGAGGAGCTAGGATCACTTTGCGGATAGACCAACACACATTGCTTCTTGTTTGTCTGAGGGCTCAAACAGAGGTTTTTCAATCCGTTCCAGAGCATGAATAATCTCAAAGCTCCCTGATTCTACTGATCATAACTGACACTGACCACGGATTATGCCACACACTGAAGAACAGACGATGGACCCTCCAACATCAAAGGCCTCCCAGATCTCCCAGCTTTTGCTGTACCTTCCCATCTCAGTTTCCCTACAAATTACTGTTTTAGCAAAGTCATTTGGATCTGGTTGATGTTTCAAAAACTCCACTTTTACCGTGATTTTTCCTTTGTTACATATTTCTAATGTCACTGAATTTCTTACAATTATGTTTTAACCACCTGACTTAGTTTATTTTTACCTGAAAGTAAGATGCCAAGTGCTCTTAAGGGTACCAAAGTACAAGTAAGTTGTATTTTCAGAGCTTATCATCATTCTCTAGCAGCTGAAGTGAACAAAATACTCGTACTGCCTGGAAGTGTTGGTTTGGCACAGGCCACTGGATTTGCAGCAACTACATGGCCAAAAATTCCTGTGCCAAAAACGGGGCATGGAGATGTTACACAACAGGGAGGAAATTGGATCACATGATGTCAACCTCAGATCCTGCTCAGACAGTGTTGAATGTTGATGTCCACATCTATTAAATTTGTTTACTAAACTGTCTCATTATCTACTTTGTGTCAGGATTTCTTTAGGGTGGGGTAGAATTGGACAGATGGGCTTCAGAACCTTCCTTCAGGCACGGAACAGCCAGGATTGGACAGATGGGCTCCAAGAAGCTACCTTTAGGCCTTGAACACATGAGAAGAGAAAGAGGAAGGGAAAACACACGCAATCTCAATTTTAGAAGTAAGCACAGAAACCAGTGAAAGATGTTGGAAACTTGAGGTTTCTACCCACCTATCATCTTTGCAGCTCAAGCTGGAGCAAGGGCATCTCTCCAGAAGAAGCTGGACCATGATTCAACAGCTGCAAATACCTGTTTGGCTTTTAATGTCATGACTAGTCACAGATATGCTGCAGGGGACTTTGTGCAGCTAAGTGCTTCTATGTTTTTTAATAAGCTTTTTAGCAGTGAACACATGCTTTTTCTTAAAACCAATATGAAACCACATTTAAAGTACCATAGATTGAAAGTAAGAAATGACTGAGAGTCTTTTAAGTATATAGATACATTAACCTCCCAGATTTAGCTTTTAAACCCTTTTTCTTTTTTTTACAATAGGAAACAAGGCAGCAAAATAACTCTTTTGGCCACTGCTGTATTAACTAAACAGTCCCTTGAGATTAACAGCAAACAAATACTGGAGATCACAAACAAATTATCTTTTTAAAGTTCATGAAACCAATCTTGAGAAAGGTCAGACAGTGATCAACAATGTGATCCCAGAGTCCTAAGGATTCCTGTAAGTAAATACAATGCCCAGCTTTAAGAACCTTGATAATTAAAGGGAACTGCTTAATAACTTCTGTGCGGAAAAACACTGAGCTGTCCATTGCAAGTAATGTGGAACAGCCCCAGTAATATTGGGGACTCTGAAAGCACTAGAACTAGGGCCAGGCAGCACCTCAGCTGTACAGTGGGTTGAGAAGAACAAATGTTCTGAATCCAGCTGTGCCAAACGTACAACATGGAGAGATTTTCAGACAAAACGCTTTTCCACCTTTTGCTTGTGTTGGCTTTGAATATCTCTGTTACAACAACTAAGAGCCTCACAGACATCAAGGACTGCTTGAACACTGCTTGAATAAGAGCCTGCCCTGAGGAATTGCTGTCTTATGAAGCAGCCCCACGTGAAGTAGGGAGAACTTTCACAAGCTCCAGATGAAATCTCAGCCACCATGAAATCAGGAGAAGTTTTGCTATTGACTTCAGTGGAGCAAGGACTGCAGTAGTTGTAATATGATGCTATTAAATGAACATGTAATTAGTTCCAGCAGATAATCCTTGTATAGTTAATGTGGATTCTCAGGGTCCACACTGCTGACACCCAGATAGATACTGCAGCAGTAGAATCATACAATCATTCAGGTTGGAAAAAACATTTAAGATCATCAAGTCCAACCCCAGCCCACCCTCATCATGCCCATGGACCACATCCCTCAGTGCCACATCTCCAGGGTTCCTGAACACCTCCAGGGATGATGACACCACCATTTCCTGAGCAGCCTATGCACTAATGTCCAACATGAATCTCCTCTGGTACAACTTAAAGCCCATCTCTTCTCCTATTGCTATTACCTGGGAAGAGGTAACAGAATGACTAGAAGGTTTCTAAACCAAAAGGTTTCCTTCTTTCCTCGTCCATCAAGAATAGAAATCTCCAGGTAACCCCAAGACAGGCTGCTCACTTACCCACGTTCAGTGTACCTCCCACAACCACAATACAGGCTGCACTCAGGACATTGCTGGAGTTGGTGGGGAACTCAAGAGTCCCAAGGATGTAGAGACCTCTTAGAGGAGGAAGATCTGTGTCCACCAGGATGGTCCGGTCTGGGAAAGAAAGCAGAAAGTGATTTGGAATGTAAGCATGAAAGTGGAGAAGCTTGAAACGTTTGGTTTTCTTGAGATTAGATTATTTAAATTTTCAATTAGAACCAGTGGAACAGGACTTGTGCGTTTGTGCCACTTCCACAGCCAGAGCTTCATCTGCAGCTGAGCATCCATGGCATGACTTTAATCTGATAAATGAATAACATCATATTTGTAATATTATATTCATATTTGCATGCGTAAGTCTCATCAAATGTCACGTATGAACATGAAGAATGCATATGAATGGCAGCAAGTTGGAGACGTGTCGATCTCATTGGGTGAGTCTGGTTCTATTTGTGAAAATAAATCTTGATCAACTAATACAATACAGTGTGAATAATTTAAGCTGTCCAGATGATGTTTTTCACTCGTGATATTGCAGAGAACAAGAATGAATGAAGTGAAAAACTACTGCATTCCCTGTTAGTTGGTAGGTTGACAGAAACCAGGGGAATCATTGTTCCCTCAGCTACTTGAGGATAAAGCAAGGAGCGTGAGTCACTTCTGACCCCATTTCCAAATTCCTTGATCCCCACTTCAATCAGGCTGATACTAGAAGTGCATTACAGCATTGGATACCACCGGAGATCAATTCATGACTTCCTGGGCTAGCTTATTTCTGTTAATTTTGGACTGGCATTGGCTGAGCACACTGACATCACTGCTGCCCCCCCCAAATGTGCAAATTTACAGTCGATGAGCCATCCAAATGCCAATAAAGCTTTCATTCTAGGGCATGAGTAGGACTTAAACAGCGCTTATCTTAATGGTAGTCCACCACACGGAGGTGAATTCCCCCCTCAGGACACATCTAATGTCCTTTAATGTCACTGGGAGGTTTTCACTGGAAACCACCTCAGACCCTTGAATTGCAGTGTTCAGCTCCTTTCCTTATCAACAAGAGTAGCAGCTTCCTGGAATGGAATCTCAGACACAGCAGACGTGCCTGTAAAGACGTTCGATGTACCTGTTTTTACCGATTTTACCTTGTAAAGGGTTCGATGAGATGCTGCCATTCAGACTCTTAATGTGGAGCAGAAGTCCCCTGTAGGATTGTGGCCTTCATAAAAATAACTTGCAGAAAATGTCTATTGTCAACATAAGGGCAGTTGCCAAATCCTACTCAGAGATTTCCTGTGGCCTTCCTTTGATATCATGCGTATTTATTGTGAGGCACAGCTACAGAAAACAGAAGGGATTAAGGAGCACCCATTTTCCAGTGGCCTTTGACACAGAAGTGTGAATGGGCCACCTGAAACTCCTACTGACATGCAATGTCTTCAGAAGTGAATGAGATGTTCCCCTATATTCTTCCCCTATATTCAGCACTAGTGAGGCCGCACCTCGAGTACTGTGTCCAGTTTTGGGCCCCTCACTGCAAGAAAGACATTGAGGCCCTGGAACGTGTTCAAAGGAGGGCAACAAAGCTGGTGAGGGGTCTGGAACACAGGCCATATGAGGAGAGGCTGAAGGAGCTGGGAATGTTCAGCCTGGAGAAGAGGAGGCTCAGGGGAGACCTCATTGCTCTCTATAACTTCCTGAAGGGAGGTTGTAGTGAGCTGGGGGTCGGCCTCTTCTCTTGTGTCATTAGTGATAGGACCAGGGGGAATGGTTTCAAGCTACGGCAGGGGAGATTCAGGCTGGACATGAGGAAGTATTACTTTTCAGAAAGGGTGGTCAGGCACTGGAATGGACTGCCCAGGGAGGTGGTGGAATCACCGACCCTGGGGGTGTTCAAGGAAAGACTGGATGTTGCGTTGAGGGACATGGTTTAGTAGGAGCTATTGGGAATAGGTGAACGGTTGGACTGGGTGATCTTTTAGGTCTTTTCCAACCTTAGTGATTCTATGATTCTATGTTAACTCTTTTGCTTCTGCCAACACCATTAGCACCCTCTTTGACAAAAACAGAACCGTGCAATGCTCCAGGAAAGTCTTCTCCTAGGAACAGGCAATTAGTGAGCCATTCATTGTGAAGGTTTGTTAAATCTTCTCAAACTGTCTGCAGGAAACATAAAACCACACAAAGCACACACAGAAGGGGACTGCAATGATATGAGTAGGTTGGTTCAATGCCTGCATGCCCAGGTCCTTTGGTTTTGCAGTCCTGATGCGTCACAGGTGTGTAGGGAGAGGGAATCATTGCCTGCGCGGGGGGCCTGGGTCTGCTTACAGATTTGCTCATGCTTTCTTCATACACTGTCCTTGTAATTCAGTCTTTCCAGTCTTCCTTTCCATTTTTTTTCCTTCTTTCTCTGCAAAGGACACGCTGGTTGCTCTGTTCTCAAAGCGTACACCAAGCACTGCAGCTATCCATGGTCACTCAGAACACCCCCATCTCAAAAAAAATCCCTGCATTCTCGGGCTGAAGCATCACTCAAACATGTGACGTTCTCACAGCATTCCGACTTAGTAAGTCTCTACAGAGCAAATGCAAGTGCAACATTTTTTTCCCTAAATCTCATACCGACAGTACTCAGTATATTTTCATAGGCATGAAGAAACTCTTGTCTATAATCTCTTTATAGGACAGGTGTAGTCCTATGCCCTGCAGAGCTGAGAAGGCTAGGCACAGTATGTGAGGATACGAAACAGAGGGAAGAGAATAAGGGGAAAGATGTTGTTAAAATGATATCTCTCAGACAGAACGGGTATCTAGTTTGTGAAATCACAGCTCGAGAATGTGGCAAAAAGCTGCAGCTGACAAAGGCCATAAGTATATTCATCAAACACAGACTGAAACATTTTTACAAGGAAAAGAAGGGCTCCTAGGCATACTATTTATATGTCAGGTTCCTGTCTTGAACAGGTATTTTTTGCTGAGTTGCACGTTCTTCAGAAAAAGGTTTCCTGGAGGAAATTGCAGCCTCTCTGTAACTGTAGCATCATACATGTGAGCCCTGGAACACAGTTATATGAAATTCTCCCAGAGAATCTCTGCAAACCTGGGGTTTCCTCAGTTGAACAGAGCCACAGGGTGTGATGCCTGGGGTATGAAGTTCTCAGACGGGGAAATGTTGCTCTGTAGAGACAACAGAAGGCTCCTTCACAGCCAAACAGGTTCTTGCGCACTTGAGAAAGACAGATTCAAGGGAGGCCTCAGGATGAACACAGCCTGTACAGAATACGCTCAGTCATATATTCTAAGGAGATGGCTACAAAGGGGTTAAAATCATAAACCTTCAGTCACTGAGCTCAAGAGATTCACTTTCACAGAATGACAGAATTGAGTGGCTATTCTCCAATGAAGACATTGTCATAATAGCAAGCAACTGCTTTTAGAAAGCGATAGTTCAAGCCTGAAAACAGGGCTAGATTTCATTATCCATATATTTTCTTCTACACAAAAGCTCGCAGGTATGCTACAGTCTTAATGTTCAGATGTACCACACTGAGAACTCGCTAATGACTCCAGTACTGACACAAAATGCCTTTGATCAACTGTATTGCACTATAAAACACCATAGCATGCCATTGAATGGAAATCAGGCACAACAGAAGAGCTATTATATGAGATACAGTACTCCAGCATTCATCTCTTCAAACAGAAAAAGTTCAAAGAAAATCAAAATCAGAAAATGAATAACAAAGTGAATTCCACCACTGAAAAAAAAAGAAGAAGAAGAAGAAGAAGCAGAAGAGGAAGAAAAAGAAATTGCCAGAGGCGACATGATATCATACCAGTACCCTTCAAAACAGCATTCCACCAGCTGGAATTATAACACGTTCTCCCAACCCTGAGCGTGCTGTGTCAGGAGTGTGTCACACTGAAAACCATAAAGCAAAGCCCTGAAAATCCAAGGGCTTGAGAAGCTAATGCTGCCAGACCAGCATGACTAAACTCCTCCAGCTTGTTTTTCAAGGTGCAGAAGCTGCTCAAGCCTGTGTGGTGAATTCAAGAAGTCCTTGCGGGACGGCTGCAGCTCTGGAGGGTTAAGAGACAACAACGCATATTCCTGAAGCCAGAATTATCCAGCTGGAAGAGACTTAGACCTTCAGGGGAGTCAGACACTAAGGAGACTTGCAGCATTCCAGCACTGAAAGTTAATTTAACAGGAGAGACCCACCTTTGCTGCAAGAACTTCTGAGTTTCACCAATGCTTTCGAATAGGGCAAAACCAGAAGACCTTCATATTCATCCTTATTTCCAGCTCTCCAGATTCACTCAGAGATTTCAGCACTGTGTGAAGCCTGGATCAAAGTCCCCCACTGCAGTTCTTTGCACTAGAAACAAGATCTGAACAACCATTACTTGCTTTTTTTTCATTCAGGGCTGAGAGGACTGACACAGTAAGGCAGAGATAGGCCCAGAACTTGGCTTTCAAGCTGAAAATCACTGTGGATAGCTTCCAGAACAGGTAATTAGGAGTAGCTAAAATAGGCTACTCACAGAGATCCCCCACAGCCCCTGGCCGTGTGCTGGGCACCCTGATCTGGTTGGCCCTGCTGGAGCAGGGGGAAACAGAGGGATCCAGAGTGGATCTTGGTCTTAAATGGTCTTAAACTGAGACAGGGGAGGTTTAGGTTGGATCTTAGGAGGAAGTTTTTCCCCCAGAGGGTGGTGAGGCACTGGCACAGGTTGCCCAAGGAGGCTGTGGATGCCCCATCCCTGCAGGCATTCAAGGCCAGGCTGGATGTGGCTCTGGGCAGCCTGGGCTGCTGGTTGGTGACCTGCACACAGCAGGGGTTGGAACTGGATGAGCACTGTGGGCCTTTGCAACCCAGGCCATTCTGTGATTCTGTGATTCTGTGAAATGGGAAGGGAAACATGAATAAAATGCCATGACTAAACAGCTCTTAATTATTTCATTCTAGATTCTGGATCCAAGCAAGGACCTTGCATTTCTTGCAACTAGAAACTCATATACACAGTTGTGGCTGCAAAGCAAGGTATGAAAAATGGACCAAAATTTCTTCTTGCCCAGTCTTCTTGCCTAGCTTTCATTTGAGCATACGGTACACTTGTCACACTAATAATGGCTATGATTCCAATTTAAGACACTGCACACTGTCAACTCACACCATAAATACAGGTTTCAACATCTCCAAGCCAAAAAGAATGAGGAGGAGAGGAAAAAGAAAGCAGGAAGCAAGGAGAGGGTAATCAGAAGAGACAGATGGGCAATCGAGCAGTTCTTTCTCAAGAGAGTTCAGGTGATGGACAAATTTGTGTTCTTACTCTTGTTGCTATTCTTGGGCTAAAACAGAAGAACAATTCCAGAAATGGAAGGGTGAGGAGAAGGGTTTCTGCACACCTGCTAATCATATATCTCAATTCTAGCGATAGAAGCCAAGGTGTTTTTTATCACTGATAGGAATAAGATGGGCCTGTCCACCAGTCCTACCATTTTCACATACTGTTTCCTTCTTTTTGTCTGTTAAACACTTAGTTGTGTTTTTTCTACTCAGTAAAGCTCCTCTGAAGAACAGTCAGTTTTACTGCCTGCAGTGGAGGAGCTGAACACTGCAATTCAGAATTGCAAGCTCCCAGTGCCTAATCCCACTCAGGCACTAAATTCTGACCCCAAAGACTGTGAGGCCACATTGCACAGCAATAGGCCTAAGCTAACGAGCTTTGCCTCTCAGGAGAGCTAATTAGTTCTGGTATATCAGCACGCTGATGCAGCAGTCTTATTTCCAGTTCTAGAACTAGATCAGTTGGGCTGGGCTGTGGGCAGTGCGTGATGCTTCAGGCACAGCTTAGTCATGTAGACAGAGCCTTGTGGTGTGTCACAAAGGCTGCAGTCAATATCTCATGCAGCAGCTTAAAATGAGACAGTTAGGAGGAGGATTACGCTGACATTTGCAGGAAACACAGAGGTGATTTGTTCATGGGTGAATTTGCAATGCAGCAAAGGACCACCAGAACCTCAGCAAGCAGTTTTAGCTTCCCTAACCTAATCAGAACAATCCAAACCGTTAGCCAAGCTTTTTTAATTACTACCTCCTGTCTCTGTGTAGATTGTAATTTGCTTCCTGAGACTGTAGGAACACACTCTATATAATTTATTAATGTCAGTACAGAGGCCTCCACTACCACTGGCACTCTTGTCTGTCTCTGACACGTAGTTATAGTTTTTGAAGGCTGAAATGCTTTGGTCATGGGTTCTAAGCTGGGATGTTTGTTGATCTGGGTATAATGTGATACACAAGAAGTTGAAACGTGATCTGTTGTAGTTCCCTTGTCTTGTTCTTTGAGATCAAGGAAGGACAAAATGCAAAATTCATCCATAGCAAGAGGACTAGACAGAGAGCAAAGCACGCAAGAAATGCATCGCTGCTTCATGCCTACATAAGGGTTCAGGTACAACAGAGGTGAGAGTGGCACAGGAACCAGGAAGAAAGGACACTTTTTCTCACTAGCAAACAGGTGCAAGTTCAACATGTGGAGTACTGCTGTGGGAAGAGAAAAGCAAGCCCACTGTTTAGGGTGCCACGCTTGGACTTTGTAGATTAGGGTCAACCACTTTTCTGGTACAGATTCCCTCTGGCCAGGCCTTTACATGGTGCTGTGTATACACACAAGGGAAATAAATACACACCGTCACAGAATGGTTTAGAGACATACATTAATGGCAAGCTGTGCTTTCTCTCCAGGCACTCCTGAATGTGGTCTGTAGAAATGCTGTTCAGGATGCACTTTATGATGCCTGAACTAAGTCATCTGATAAGAACAAGGTGCCTAAATGTCAATCATAGTAAATTAGTTTAGACATTTAGCCCCATCTGAAATGTCCTTGGATATTTGAGACCTCCACACTACAGAACTGGCAAATACGTCATCGGGGACACAATTTTTAGCTTTAGAAAACCAAATAATAAGTATATTTCAAAATAAATATTGCAGTATTGTGGTTTGAAAACATTAAAATATCCTCTCTCTGATAAGAAAAATAACAGCATAAAATATTTTAATTTTGTGAATTTGTATTTTGTGAACTTTGTATTTAAGGCCTTTTATTTTTAGAAAAGCTATTTGCTGAAATTAAAATAACTTCATAAAGTGTTTCAGTAAATCTGAAATTCTGTCAAACTTAACAGAAATTTCAAGGATGGGAATGTTTCAGACAAAAATCTTTTATCCAGCCTTCAAGTCAATGCAAACTGTCTCCAAGAAGCTGAGTGAGGGGGCAGTGTGACTTATCTTTTCTGAATATGAAGTATTTCTTGCTACATGCATACGGCTTTTCCCAGTTATTTCTGTAGAAGATTTGATGCTAAGAACACGTCCTGGAAGCATAACAAGGAAAACAAAATAAAATCCAACTCAACAGTTACAGAATCACAGAATTATCTTCACTGGAAGAGACCTTCAAGATGATCCCAACCAACCACCAGCGTGACCTACTGAGGCCCATCATTAAATCATGTCCCTCAGCATCATGTCCACATACCTCCAGTAATGGGCACCCCATTTCAGTGCTTGACCACATTCTCCATGAAAAAATTCTTCCTAATAACCAACCTAAACCTCATCTGGCATAACTTGTGACCACTGATATTGTCAGTCACCCTCATATCTGGAAGATCTCTCCAAAAAACTTCCAGCTCTAAAGGACAGATAGTTGCTCAGAGAAGGTCTGAGCAAAGATGCTGACCTTGCAGTATAGGGAAAGATCAGCAGACCTTCTGTCTGTCTTTCCAACTGTCTCAGCAAATGAGAAACTCCAAACTGATTACATTGAGACCTCTTCTCTTCCCTCCCAGTTTTCCCAGCACTTAGCTCCCAGACAAACAAGTGTAAAGGCTGTTAGCCTGTTTTTTAGTACAATGATGACATATTTTTAATGATAGATAATTAAGTCCAAACTGCTATTTACACTCCACACTAAAATGCTAGCACGCAACAACAGAAACTTTTTTTCCACATTGATTTCATATGCCAGAAACGCATGGAAGAGTAAGAGACAAGAAGCAGCATTACCCCTATTTCCAGATGTGGAACTGTGGTAGGCACACAGACTTAGAAGTTTCACAGAAATGAGGAGAAGCACCAGGTCCCAGAGTACGTCAGGTTCACAGCGTTCAGAGGATCATAAGATAATTCAATCTGAAAGGAACCTCAGATGCTCATTTAGTCTAACTTCTTGATCAGATCAGGGTCAGCTTTTACATAAAAAGGTTATCACAAGTTTTCTCCTCCAAATGTTGCTGCAAGCTCCATCATATCTTTGCTAGAATACAGAAAGGTGTTCATGCAATAAAACTGTAAACTGAATCAGTATTTAAATGTAACTGAAGTTTGAGGCTGAAATACAGACAGATACTGAAACATCTGGGAGGCACTCATGGCAAACGGACTGAGAGGTTATCACTGATACCAATAATTGCAATAGGAGAATAATATGGAAGGTGGCACAACTGTGGAAATGTGAAATGTCCTCCCTGCACAAAACACAGAGAGGTAGGCCCAGAGATGAGACCTTTATGACCCACGATCCTGCTCCTAAAATAAAGTCCCTGCATACATTTAAGCCTGGACATCAGCATGAGTAACACTTTGTCTGTTTACGTGCACACAGAAAATATTATTCTGTTCCAAAAATCACACTTGTTGATCAAGAAACCAACACGATCAGGTCCTGCATACACTAGAGTAGAGGCTGGTGACAAAGAACACATGCTGTATCTGTACTAACATAGAGAGATCTAAGCACCATTACAGAAATTAAACACCATCATTTCCATCCTTACTGGGTAAGATGATGACATCTTCTCCTGGACCTGGGATGCTGCAGTTGAATCCACCCCAGCCTTTTTCCACATCCTTCCATGTCTCTGGGTGCGACCATTTCAAAACAGAATCAGAAGGATCTACAAAATAGGACGCATGAAGAGAGAATTATTGTTTTCAGTAGCTGAGAGCATTATTGTTTCTGAGATAGTTAAGCATCTGTGGCATTACCATCCTCCTTTTGTCAATGATGAAGCAACACTAACTGCTCTATGTTGCCTTCCATTCTTAAAGGAAGTTGCCAATAGGAGAAACAAAAACACCTCTCTCTCCCAAACCTGTATTTTTGGAGTTAAACTTCAGGAAGATAGCTGAAAAAGAGATTCAAATTGTTTGGGATCCAGGAAAAGCGAAGCAAATCTTGAGGCTTATGGTTTGTGAATATGCATCACAAACAACAACTTCATGGTGACGAGTCTCAAGCACAAGCGGTATGAGAAGCAGCTGAGGGAACTGGAATGGTTCAGCCTGGAGAAGAGGAGGAGGCTCAGGGAAGACCTTATAGCTCTCTACAACTACCAAAAAGGAGGTTGTGGTGAGGTGGGGAACGGCTTCTTCTCCATGTAACTAGTGACTGAATGAGAGGGAATGGCCACAAGTTGCATCAGGGGGTGTTCAGGTTGCACATTAGGAAACATTTCTTCTCCAAAAGAGTGTTTAGGCACTGTAACAGGCTGCCCAGGGAGGAGGTTGAGTCACTGTCCCTGGAGGTGTTCAAGAAGCATTTAGATGTTGTACTAAGGGACATGGTTTAGTGGGGAGATACAGGTGGTAGGTGGACAGGTGGACTGGATTAATTAGAGGTCTTTTCCAACCTTGGTGATTCTATGATTATTTTTACTTACATCATCCAAGGCTCTGAGCACTCTGAACACAACGTTAAAATGAAGAAGCAAAGATACAAGCCAGTCACCTTTTCTTTTGTGGCAAAACCAGAGGACAAAAATAGTAAATTAACAAAAAAATGTCAACTCTTCTCACATGTTTTTCTTCACCAGTGTTCTAGAAAACAGATTGAATTCCTGGAGTATGCTAAATTGTGAAAGTTTTTTTAAAAATGAGTAATTAACTCTCACTAGATTTTTAGCCCATAGAAAAGCAATGCTGTGCACGTGGTAACGAAGACCTGTGGTGAAACACCAGCTTAACTGGGACACGTAGCAACTCCTACAAAGTTTTAATTTTAATGTTCAGCTTAATCCAAAGGGAAACTTTTGAGTCTCAGCAGCATCAGGAAAACATTGGGAGAAATAAAATGCACAAAGTGTAGGTACTTGTGCTTGCATTTTAGACAGCTAATGAGCCAGTCTTACAAATTAATTGCTTAAGCTTGCTGTGCCATCAGCAGAGGAAGGAAAGCCTTGAGGGAAGTCCTGCACACACACGGTTTCTCCTGTCCCAGACTAATGCAGACTGGGCCTCCCTCTGGAGGCCTGTGCAAGCACCTACCTCTGACTGAAACTGTTTTTTTTCATGAGGGGAGCTTCACCAGACATCACTGAAAACACAGGGCAAACTCATGCCTACGTGCAGTGGACTAGAAATCACTCAAGAGCGCTGCTGAGAAGAAAAACTGTGCTGCCAGCATACAGTGAAATGAAGCTCAGCATCAGCTCTTCAAGGCTGGGTATTCTTTTACTTATAGGTTCAGGGGGAAAATGCTCTGTAAAAAATACCTAAGCCTTACTGCTACATAAATGATTATTGTTGATAATAAACAGCAGGGCGGCTATGAAACTCAGATCCAGTTTTGGAGGTCTCCCCCAATCTCCGGTGTATTATGCTGTCTGACTCGGTGTGTAACTGTGCAGTAATGTCAGCCTATTACACTAAGATGACTGCAGAGCACTAAAACACACTGTACTCTCACATTCCCCATGACCTTCCTGATCTTCTGTGGCATTTCTTAGCAAAAGTTTATGGTCTTTTATAATGTGGAATCACACATTTATCACGAGCAATGGTAGATATGGCTCAATGAAATGCTTAAATGAATGCCAAGAGCCCCTGTTGGGTTGATAGATGTACAAAACACTGATGTGAAATGCAGCAATACAGCTCTGAACAAGTAGTAAAAAGGAAATGGTGTGACTCCCAGACTGAACCTTTCCGACACAGACTCACACACCTGATGTAGGTGAAGGGGCTCCTTCCTTCTCTTTCAGCTCCAGCTGAATTAAGTCAGCTCCTGTGACTGAACACAGAGAATTGCAGGGAGTTACAGCAGGGCCTTAAAAATTCACCAAATCAACAACAAAAATTCACAGCGAGAGAATTGCTACACATGGCTCTCAGACAACATTTTACATTTCCAACGACAAGATTTTTTAGGAACGACTGTGTGTTTTTTCCAACTCATTTTTGTCTTTTTTTTTTTTGTATTTTGAGAAGGGAGTAAACAAATACATTTTAATTTGCAGATACTAAGGGTCTCAAGACAACTCATTAGAAAGAGCTAAAAGAAAACATTCAACAATCAGAAATTCTAGGCTGGAACATGAATCTCATTTATCCCACTATAAATCCACAGCAGTTCCACTAACACAAGCAATATTACACCATTGAATGCATAATGTATTAACTGGATCAAGCAACAAATTACAGCTTTTGTTTTGTAGTTTGGTTTTGATTCCTCCCCCCACCAAATCTGGTATCTAAAAGAGATGCTTTAATTAGTCAGACTTTATAGACTGAAGACAGGGACCCTGTGTTCTGTACTGTGAAAAGAGGTCAGAATCAATTATCACAGTTGTAACCTTTCTGCCAGTATACTGTCAGCAGGAGAGGGGTCAGGATAATGCAAAGCAAGCTAAGAGGAGCAGAAGAAAACTGCTTCAGAGCCAGCTGAAAGGCTACCTCTTCTTCATCTCCAGTGGCATATAAAGGCACTTCCTTTCAATCACCAGACTGGAACAATCGTAGGTTAAAATAGAAACGCTCTGCCAAACAGATAAATCTCCTTTACACTGCCCAACCCCTTCTGGTGACCCTAAAATGCCATTGGAAGAATTCTGGGGTAGAAGAATTGTATAAATAAAGCCATTGTCAGAACTTTCCTCAGTTCTGTCAGAACTTTCCTACACACGTATCAACCCACCGAAGGGATTTCATGCCGTATTGTAATTTACTTATTTTATCTTTAAACAAGTCTCTGTACTTTTAAATTGTGAGAATCACCCTTCCCTACCTCCCTCTTTTTCTCCCAGTGCAGCTGAGCAAATTTAAAATAACTGAGGTTCATTAATTTTAAGTGTTCAATAAATTAGTATGAATAATCAAAAAACTTGATTCTTTCCGATAATTACTATTTGATGTCAGTTGAAAGCACTCGATTGAGTTAGCAGCATATGCTCCTATGCCAAATGAGGCTTCCATAATTAAATAGAAACTGATTCCATGAGGTTTTTCTCATATCTGATTAATTAGTAATCAGGTGCCTTAGCCCTGTTCCTCAGCGACACCTTCTCTCCCAGCAGTAGCTGTGGTCTAACTCGTGTTCACTCAAGCCAATCTGCCCCAAACCATCACACGGTGCTCAAAATGAACAACACCATGTCCTCGGGTGGCCTGAAGCTGAAAAATGACATATGGAGGACATAGGAACATAGAACCATGGAATGACTTGGGTTGGAAAGGACCTTAAAGATCATCTAGTTCCAAACCCCCTGCCATGGGCAGGGTTGCCACCTGCTGGATCTAATACTCATTTAAAGTCTTTGGCATACAGTTAATCTGGCTTTTAGACAACACCCTTCTATGGGCACTTGCCTCCTCCGACATTAACCCTTGCAGAGGGCATACATCTCACCTAATTTGAAATGATGACTAATTAGTCAGCTTGGACCCTCATGGTGTCACTGGAGGTATCTCAAAAGAACTATCCATCCATGTTATTATACTCCTTAGGGATGAGATACGCTGTAGAGAGAGACCTTTCTCTCTCTGTAGACTATAAAGGATAACCAGGGTAGGCTTAGACAACTCATGTAAGATATCTGTATCAGGAGAAATTAATCTCCCTGGCAGAGCTCCTCCTCTAGGCTACACAGACTAGCAAGGGAAAGAAAATCACACCTTCAGAGCAACAGTCTGACTGGGAGACTACTAAGAAACGACTGCCTTGGAGGGCCATTTTTGATCCTCTTTTAAGATGTCCTTCCTTCTCCTCTCACTTTTCAGAGAGCAAATCTGGAGCCAAAGGTGTTACATCAATTCACAGTAGTGTCAGGACAAGTGAGAGAACCAAGCCTGACACTATCCTATTTCTTGATGGATAGGTTTTGCTTGGTTTTTCCGACACTACAGTGCAATTGTCTAATCAGAGATGTTTTCATTGTTCAGAGAAAAGTTCTGTTCTCCTAATTAAATCCTCAGGGGACAAAAAATCTGCTCAGTGTTCTAAAGACCTTATACAGGCGTTCAGATCCTGCACCCAGCGACGAAAGGACCTGTTAAGGGTTAACTAGGTACAGCCATTTTCTGAGAAAAGAACAAAAACTTCCCACGTTTGAGGTGTCATCCAACCACACGGCATGACAACTCAAACCACGATAGGCCATCTGTACCCTCCACATCAGCTCAGGAATGTGGGGCTGAATTCTCCCCAGCCCAGCTGCTATCACAATTATTAATGTTGATTCAGGATGAAGTGCAACGAGCATGAACCTGTCGCATTCCGTTGCCTGAGAAGTGATCAAAGCAGGTTACGGGCCTTGAGAATCATCAGGACCATGGTGACATAGTTATCCTGGTTGTTTTGTTTTGCTATCGAGTACGTTATCATTGTTTCTGTACAGGACAGGAAGAGATATAGGCAATACAGGCAAAGGACGTCATTAGTAAACATTGAATTAAGGTGTCTCTTCACAAAATGCAGTTATAAGGCTCCAGGGTTTAGTTGTATAAAACCTTTATAAGGCTCATCAATTTTCTGCCTTATTACAGCTCTTCCTGGATGCTTGGGCTGTGAATCATAAATATAGGCCTTCCTGACTAACTTTTTTCTGGTTTAGGGCTCCTTGAGTGAACATGAAGGAGGAGCAACCTGGTCTTTTATCAGCTTTGCAGTGACAGGGAATTTTGCCTGTGGATATTAGGAAGGGCTGAAACCAGGATAAATGGCTCCAATAGCCTGACTAACAAATAACAAGCGCCTCTGTGCTGTTTAACATCAATTGGGCTAACATATATCACAGGGAAATCAAAACTTTTAGACATCACAATCAACAATGTGGTACGACACACCTCTAGAAGCTGGAGAACCTGGGATGGGATTTTTTGCCCTTCCTCTGCTTGGGACCATTCAAGGAGGTGCCCAGAAATATGGTATCCCGGGGATACTGCACTAAGAAATGATGTAAAAAAGTATCTGGGCAAGTAGAGACTGATTCCTGCCTGCAGCATATTAGTGATGGAGATGAAGCAATGAAATTCCTGCTGCAGACATCACACACACACAAGACCATTGCTGAAAGGATGATGGAAGCATTTCTGACCACCCAAAACAATGGATGTAGGGTGAATTTTATCAGGATGGATATCAGTGCCTTCAAAGAAATATTAATGCAATTTTCAAGCTTTTCACCTAGGATTCCCCTTTGTCCCTGAGCAATAAGGCTGAAGAAAAATACATTTATTCTCTGTATTTTAATATTAGAACCAAACTGTCTTAAGGGCCTGTTTTCCTCCTACACGAAGCAACTACAACAACCCGTGGAGCAAACTGGAAGTGAGATCATTCTCTAGGAATTTAGAAAGACAATAAGTGTAATCAAATTATATCTTTTTTTGAACAACCACGGAAACTGCAGACCTGCTTCTGACACAGCAGTAACATGAGATCCGGCCTCAGGCCCTCTTAACAGCTCACACATGAGCAGCCTGAGCAAAGTCAGCAGGGTGACCTGTCTCCGTAAAAGCTGTGTCTAAGGAAAAAAATGCATTTGGGGTCAAGAAAAAGTTTGATAATCCTTCCAGAGATGTTCACAATATTGCCCATGACAAGTGCTTGCATTTCAGAAAAAAAAAAAAAAAAGCCATGTTGGATGGAGAGATGGAGCAAGCCAATGCTTTGTTTTATTCCAAAAGAAAATAGTTTAAACACTTCAGAAGTGAACAAAAAGGAAGCAACATCTCTCTGGTTTGCAGCCAATTCCACTATTGCCCAGAGACCTTAACCAAGGAGCAATCCCACGCTGTGGCACCATATGCTCGTATTTGTAACAGACTTAAAAAAGCTCATAACGTTATTACTGTCATTTACACAGGACATTTCTCCTAAAAATATCCCAGATGTCCCACAGTGTGATGTTTCTTTCCACCTCTCCTGTTACAAGAAGGGTTTTTCTGGTACAATGTGGTCATTCCATATGAAGGCTGCCCTCCTGAAACAGCGTTTGGGAAACATAGAACGGCCTGGGTTGGAAAGGCCCACAGTGCTCATCCAGTGCCAACCCCCTGCTGTGTGCAGGTCACCAACCAGCAGACCAGGCTGCCCAGAGCCACATCCAGCCTGGCCTTGAATGCCTGCAGGGATGGGGCATCCACAGCCTCCTTGGGCAACCTGTTCCAGTGCCTCACCACCCTCTGGGGGAAAAACTTCCTCCTCATATCTAACCTAAACCTCCCCTGCCCCTAGACGGAAACCACACATCAATTCAAAGCCTGTCACTGAGGAGCACCTCTATGACAACATGGCGTGCCCCAGAGAAACAAAAGGGGATGCTACAAAGACTGAGAAGCATCAGAGCAAAGCTGATGGTGTCAAAGAGACTGGATTCTCCCCAGATTCCTCAGACCAAGATGGTCCGAGTCCTCACTTCCCCTCATTCAGCACTAGCGGGGAAATGGGGCTCTCCCTCCTTGAATGCCAATTCTTCTTGGTCTGAAAAGATTATTTCTAAAGGGAACTGGTAAACAGAGGTGACATATATAGGTAGCAGCAAGCACCTTTGTTAGCAGGATCTCAGCACAGGTGCCCCACATCACAGCAGTGCTCCCCCATCACAGTGATTTCTTCCCATTCAGCACCCCCAATATGGTCCCACGCCTGCGCCTCATTTACAAAAGTGTGAGCAAGCAACGCATCAAGGCAACTTAACTCCTTTAATCCCCTCCATACGGTATGTTTTCTTGCCTTTTGTATCAGGCTTTTTTTTTTCTTCCCCATAGAGAAACACTTGCATGTCACTGGGCAATTCTGGACAGGGGGAGCGTGCACAACGCCCAAGTCATCCATGAGCCAAGGTGGCCTTGCTCAGCTGCCCTCTTCATTAGAATAACAATATCTCCTCCTCCACAGGGTCTTCCCTCCCCTTCTCCTCCTCTTTTTTTCCCCCCCTCCCCCTTGTGTGAATTCGGGAGCCTGCCCATGAATGAGCTGGCATCTGATCCGTATTTACTGACGTTAATTTTGGATGTAACGCAGCCCTGCCACTTCCCCGCCGTTCGCCCTAAAAGGCGTCCCGGCGGGCACAAAGGCAGAGGGTCAAAAGTAAGCTGACCCCTGACAGAATGTACAATTATTAGGACGAAGCGGGACACAAGCAGCTGTCGAAACCCCACCGGTGCGGCGATGTGCTTCCCAAAGTCAGAGTATGAATAATACGCCGGAGCTCTCCCCTCCGCCCTGCCAGGGCCTACGCCGTTCTGCAGGAAGAATGATGGCCCTCCCGAAGCAGCTGCAATAATTGTGTCCCCATTGTCCCCCGTCCACCCCCTACAAGTGCCCATTGTGGGCGCGGGGTCGGGTGATTACATGCTTGGGCTGATGGCGTTTGGGCCCAGCTGCCCGGCTGCTGACACACGAGCAGCGAGAGGGGGGACCCGCGTCTGCGAGACGGGCCTCCAACATACCAGACCTTTTACATAAGTCAAACAGGAACAAATGACTCTTTATCAGCCCCTGCTCCCTTTGAAGTGGCGGCTGCTTATGGGCCCTTACAGCTTTTCCTCCTTAGCCCGAGCAAACATCCTCCTTTTGATATGCTACATGCTCATTATCTCTGCCCCATTTAATGATTTTTGATTGAAGGGTGGCAGCGCGGTTGCCAAGAGGGTAGTTAAAGAGGCTCCACACAGGCAGGGCTACAAGAAATGCTTTCCTTGTGCCGCAGACCTAAATTTGGAGTTTCTTAACAGTGTGTTCTTGTTCTTAGCAGCAGATAAGGGCTGAGCGTGAAATTCTTAATTAAGCAGTAAATAGAGAGTGGGGTGTCAGCAGATGCAGCCTGTAGCCATGGAGACCAAGTCACATGAAGGAGGGAGCTGAGACTAAACGCCGGCCGCGGGCTCGGGCATGACTGACAGCTGAAGAATCCGACAAAGCTTGTAAACGGGATTAATTAGCTGGCCAATTATTTCATATAGTTAAATGTAACTAAAAAATAAAAACAGCTCGCAGAGCGGGGTGGGAAAGCGTTCTGAAGGCCAGAGCCCCAAGTGCTGTCCTCTCCAGGTCGCTGCGTGGACCTTGTAGGATACCAGTGCCAGAAGGGACTGTGGTCGACTTCTCCAACCTCCTATGGAGCACGAATCCCAGCCCACGAGGATTCTAATAGCTTCTCACAGAGCTGGAGCACACCTCTCTGAAAGGACGCCTGACCATCATCTAAGGACCTTGAGTGATCGGAATGCCACATGCCACGAGGCTGCTCTGATGGCTAATTATCCTCACCCTCATCCTGCACACACGAGATTAGGAGAGAAATTAAACAGCACACCAGGGCTAGGAATCCACACACTTTCTTTCACACTTTTACTCTACCAACAGCGGTAGGTATTAGTTACCCAACACTGAATTATTGATCTCAGTGCTAGCCAAAGCTGAAAATGTTCATTGCATGACTTATACATGTTAGGCATTACCATAAATTTTCCTTGGTGTATTCTGATTGTTTCTCTGTATATCAAAATGAGAAACAGCATTGAGCTCTTCATATCAAATGAATCAAATGAAAGGAAAGCAGATGAGGAACAAGAATGTATCCAACATGCAAAAGTGATATGTGCTGGCCTGATCATTTTTTCCTGGTCTTCTCAAGCCCATCCCTTTCCCCAGCAATTGTAAGAGGTCAATAAATATCTTCTGAGCTTTCCCATGCTGCTCTGTTTATGAAAGTGCAGCTCAAGATACCCAAACTGAATGTGGTTGACTTTCATATTTGAAAGAACGAATCTGTGCTGTTAGAAAACTGAAACAATTAAAACAAAACAAAGATTTTTTTGTTTGTTTGTTTGTTTTGTAGTGGATATCTAACATGATTTTGGACCAGAGTTAGGCTCAACAGCTGTACTAGCAGACTAAATAAAGCCAAGTTATGGAACTAAGAGCTGGCTCCCTGTATTCTATAAGGTTATATTGCTGGCCAAGCTCCTGGCAGAGCTTTGGCCCAGACCAATGCACTTTCCCAGATGGTGGCCATTATGATTTGAGAGTTAGCACAGGACAGGGATCTTTCCTAATTTGAAGCCTGGGTGCATCCAGCCTGTTTTAAGAGAGAAAATGTTAAGCTGTATGGACACAAGCTGTGCGGTGCCAGTTGGCCTCAGGACCAGAGATAGATGCAGCTAGTGTGAGCCTTCAAACTGATGTTAAGGGATAGGCCTCTTCACGTCTCTTGAAATGTACACTGAATTATTTCATTGACACTAAAGACCAAGCTTAGAGGATTACCTGCCTTCATTCCAGCTGTGTTTCCCTATAGACCCCACAAGAGAAAGTCATTTGCACGCCATCTCAACAGTATAAACCAAGAACAATTTATGAAAGAAATTCATCAGATCAGTGACAAAATGTTCTGTTCCTGTGAATTTCAGCCATCTTGATACTTCAGTTTTCCTGTATGATGATCAAGAAGCTGTGCTTCATGAAGTGAACTCCACTTCACTCAAGTGCCTTTGTGATTCCAGATTCTGCAATTATTGATTGCAACCATCATTATTTTTCCTTCCACATACAGAACTTAGACCTTTTTAAAAAAAGTGACTTGAGAACAGGAGTTATGGAAACTGTTTGCATTATAAAAGAATAAATTAAATTTGAAGATGCTGGCAATTCCATTAAATATCATCAAATACCTGAACTTTCTGAAGGAGAGACCACCACATTTCATGATCCAATGTACAAATGTGACACTCAAAAGTTTGTGTTGCTTTTGAAAGTTTACAATCACAGGAAAAAGCCTCACACAGCGAAATCCTTTTGCCTTCAGTGGGCTCCATCCTGGATAAACTGCACCTGGTTTATAAATGATATGTGTGATATGGGACCAGCTGTCACCAGAGATCATTAGTGGAATTTAATGCTTTTTCCACTCCAGAAGACCAATTGAAATTCAACTGATGCCACATCAGGCACTGTTAATGACACATTCCAGTTGTTGTTAGAACAGATGGATACTGACCTGATGTGCACACACTTACCCATTTCACTGGTCTTACTGAAGGACTGCTCACTTACTGAAAGGCCACTGCAAAACCTAATGGCTAAGGCTCCATAGCGTCCAGTGGCTTTAACTGAAAAGATTCAGCTCTGCCATCATACTTACCCAAGTAGGTTAGCTTCCTCAGTGTGCTGTCGAGATACCAGTCACAGCTCCTGTGATGACCATAGGAAGGCAGAGATTGGAGTGGCTGTCCAGTCCTTTTCCCACAGGACACCACAACCTCAGGCTGGGCAGGAAGATCCTTGTGTTCCACCAGCAAGTAATTTCCAGTTGTGAAGTTGCTAAATGTGACTGAATACTAGAGGAAGAGCCAAAATAAACATGTCTGTCTCTGTGATTAGAGTTCTACAGATTGTAGTATAAGAGGAATAAAGGGGATGGTGTTCCACATGGGCAAAAGACTTTTCTGAGCAATACGTATTGAGATCTCTGGAACTGAGTAGGTAAAATTAAGCAGGAGGTAATGATGAATGCAGATAAAATCATCTCCCTTTGTCACCTTAAAAGATACAGAGGAATAATACCTTCAGAAAACTATGCTTTGTGATGTTTTAAGATAATATGAATTCTGTTAATTTCTTCACACCACACTTTAATCTACTACATTCAAAACCTTATTCCTACTCCAGGTTACTTCTGAGGGCTTCAGAGTTAGGTCACCGTATTTGAGCTCTGCTTACAAATGTAAAGAGATTTTCTCTCTGCCCACCCAGAAAGAAGAATGCACGATTATCTTGTTTAAATATAATGTAGAAATTACAAAAAATGTTGTGTTACCTGGAGCTGCTTGATGACCGAAGGGCTGTCAAATGTCAGTGTGTAGGTCTCTTTATCCAGGAGCAGACACATCCAGCCATGCAGGTCTGAGAGAGTGTCAGGGACATAATTGACTGTGGTTGTCTTATTCCTACTGTCAATCACAGTTAAATTGTAGGGAGTCTCTGGAGCCTCTCTTCTGGAGGAAAAATAGAATATAATCCCTTTTTGTTACTCATCTTTGTCATTTTGCAACCTTTACATTTTAATTTACAACAATAAACCTTTACAGTTTAATTTTTATTTGAATACTGTAGTAAGTATACGCTTTCTCTCAGCATCCAGATGAGAACTTAACACTGTTTCTGTTTTTCACTAGTACTTTCCATGCTTGAATTACTCAGAGGAAAAAACTCAACACTATCAATGATAGTAGTATCCATCAGCAGTATTAATAATATCATGAATTGAGGCTGAAATGAGCATAACTACCAGTCTTGAGTATGGCAAAAATTTTACAGTGCTTTCTCTTCAGGGGCAAACTCCACCATTTTCCTGCACATGGACTTTTTTTTCAAATTATGCTAAACTGACCTTGATTTTTTGAGATTCTTATTAGGAAGACTGCTAATTTCCCCAAGATGCCAGGTTGTGTATCGTAATGCCTAAAAATACAGAACACGCAGCTTTCAGGAACTGGCTTGTTGAAACCAACGAACTACACAAAGGAAAGGATAAGGTTGGATATCAGGGAACATTGCTCCTTAGAAGAGCGGTGATGCAGTGGCACAGCTGCCAGGGAGGTGGTGGGGTCACCTTGGAGATGTTTCAGAACTGTGGAGATGTGACACTGAGAGACGTGGTCAGTGGGCTGGGGTTGGGCTTGGTGATCTTGGAGGTCTTTTCTAACCTGAATGATTCTGTGATAAAGATGAAAGGCATTTAACCCTTTTGATATTCAGACATTGAATATCCACATTTGATTCATCATCTGATTAGAAACTGCTTCAATACAAGGACCTATATTCTAGTCCTCAACATCTTGCATTTCTGCAACAGCTCTCGAAACTGAGGGAAACTATGGCTGAAATTATGCTCTGGTTGGCTACACTGTGCTACTGCTTTAGCTCTGGAATTAAGACTGAGAATGTCTTTGTGTTTTCATACCATAGAAGACACCACAGAGGGCCCTGTTGACACGTAAAGCAACCTGGACAGTCTTATTCTGTAAGAGAATCATGCCACTTCCATTAAATGTCAACAGAAAAGTGATGATTAATCTTCAAGACTGAAGGTGCTAAAATATTGTTTCAGTCAAAATGTACACAACACCCAGGTCCATGCGATGTGTGAAAGATGTAGGAAGAGTGACATAACAGCAGCTGGAATTTTAGCTCTTAATTTTAGGCACTGAACTAAGGTCGTACCTGCCTCTTCTACATTTTGTGCAAAGGGAATTGCTAGAGATAAATGTCCCAGGACTTCAGATCTCATTCTCAGCTGTGGAGAAGCCTCGCTGGCTTGCCAAGATACCTTGGGGCCGTGAGTCTGCCATGATGAACGCAGCAGATTTATGAATGAATCAAATGCTGCTGCAGAATCAAGGCAAGTTGGCCGTTTCACCTTTAGTCCACTTCGTTTTGGCATTTGAGCTGACACCGAGCTAAAAATAAAAAATCCTTTTAGCATATCTGAAGGAGTATTTCTCATTCTCAGAGTACTATACCAAAACGAGGTATCTCAGAACGTTACTCAGTGTTCCAGACTGGATGCAGGCCTCTTTCTCAAGACAGACAACACTGAAGTAGATGTCATCTCTTATTGTGATTTACTGTATCTGTAATTTTGGGGGCTCTTTTGTTCCTCCTCTCTAAGGGGACAATAATTACAGTAGCAAGCACCTTGAAGGTGGGTTGCCTGCAGATTGTTTTGTTTTTTCCTCTTTTAAAATCATTTCCAATTTTGCTTTGCTATTCTGGTGCCTGTCACGTTGGCAAAGGGCTTTCTGATTACCCAGAAACATTCAGCTGAGAAACAGCAGTGGTAAACAGGGGAAGTGTGAATCAGCGAAGAATCACTCAACCAGAAGATATTGGCAGACCAATGAAACTGACTGGAAGGAGTTTATAAGGCTTAAACTGCTTTCGTACTACTAATAAACCTCCTCTTATAGGCATTAGCTAGACCAGGATATTAGGCTGCTAATTAAGCAAGTAAATGACAACAAGCACATTACTGCCACAGCTATCAGCACCCGCACAGGTATTCAGGAGTACATTTTTAGCAGCAGTAGCACGCCAAACATGGTGTGGTGCAACATTAAACTATGTTGTACATCAGCATTGTCTTATCGAGTTACCAAGGTACACAGTGCCACAGCAAGAGACAGAGTCTGACACGTCCCCTGTGCCATGTAAATCCTTGCCATTTTGCTCTTTATTTTTCATTGATGGGGGTCTGCAACTTGATGATCCTTGGGGTCCCTTCCAACCCAAGCCATGCTATGATTGCTGGAAAAGCCTGATCAGACTGCTTGAACCACTTTTCACAAGAAAACACTTTCCATGCATATAGCAAGGTAGTCTGGGTTCCCTGACTTTCACTGGGAAGTTTGTTCACGACCTGGAAGGAAAGGGAGCAGGAGAGAAAGACTGCCTGGCATCTCATGGCCAGAAACATCTGGGATTTTCTTGACATGGCACATCACGTTCTTGCTTTTCACGTTCCACTCCTGACATAGAGTCAACACACACACCAAAAAAATTGGAAGGAACATGAAAAATGCAATTCTGCACAGAACATTCGTACAAGGAAATAATGAGCTTGACACTACACTCCCCTTGAAAGGATTGTGCTTGTTTGTTCACCTATCTGCCAAACAGACACCAAAATGGAAGTACTTTACTAATGGAATTACCAGCCACAATTAGCACCATTTCCATTTGCCCTAAATAGCCAGCGATTTCACTGTGCCCTAAATAGCCACCAATCTACCTCTCCTTAATGTTAATGGAGCAGAGTAGTGCTCGCACACACAAGTATTTCTAATTCAGAGGATCTGAGGGAGCCTGCACGCATCATTAACATGGAGAGCTTCATTATCAGAGGAAAGAGCCTTCCCCCGAACTTCCTCTGGCTTTATTTGAAAGAAACTAGGAGGCAATGGTCTTAATGCAAAATTAACCCTCACTTTAAACCGCTGGAAGCCTTCACAAACTGTAAGAGGCAAAAAAAAAAAAAAAAAAAAAAAAAAAGGATGACTCATTGAAAAGGCTGTATTTTTATATAGAAGCAGGTTTCAATTAAGGAGCAATTTTCTCTAGAAATATGGCAGGATTGCTAGATAAGACTTTACAGTCTGAGCAACAGTTTACCAATGGTAATCACATAAACGGTTACGTAATACAGCTCAAGTGCATTGTGCACAACTGCTCGGCATAGATGGCCCTCCAAGGATTTGTGAAACCAATCCACAACATCAAGGAGAACAAATATTAACTCTCCTGTTTATGTTTACCATTAGCTTTCTTATCCTAAGGGTCCATATCCGTGCGTACGAAGGCAGACGCTGTGCTCAGCTCTAACTGCTTTCTGTTTGATAGATCTGCGTAATAATCCCTTATGATTATCCCTTTCCTAAAACAGGAAACAATACAGCATCTCACTTCAAACAGGACGCCAAATGTTTATAGCAACAGTCCCATTTATTGTTGGCCAAGTGGAGGCTAATCCCAAATTATGGCCACAGCAAACCCTCTACATGTTTGATGCTAGGCCCAAGAACTTTACTTTACTTTACTTTTGCTTTACATTTTACTTCAATTGCCAAGAATCTGAATTTTCATCTGCTTTCAATAAATGTACGTATCTTTGTCGAGAAATACCTTGCTTCAAGCCAGATTTGTACTGTGAATCCTTATCATCAGTGGGCTTTTGTAGGCAGAGATCTTCAGGAAACTAACAAGATTGCTGTCCCCAGTCCTGAGCGGCTATTATGGGATAGGCCTTTAGACTTTGCAGTGCAGAAGAACTAAGATGATGTCAGCAACTGGAAGGGTTGTGAACGACAAGCTAAGAGGGCACCTTTCGAGGTAGCTTTCAAGCTACCTGCATCTGTCTTCCTAACTTATTCCTGTTCTAGGATCAGTTCCCCAGCTTCTACAATTTACAGGCTGGTATTTTAAGCAGAACTAAAATTAGGAATGCATTCTGAGCTGGAATATGGCCAGTAAGCAAGCAGCTCAAACAACTGCAGTGTAAGCACAGCAAAGACCTGCAGATGGCAGCTTAGTCACTCCACTTATCCCACATCAGGTGGAGTTCTGAAGCACCCAACAAGAATCTTAACATTTGGATGCATGTACTTGGAGCATGTTTTTACAGCACTCTCATTGCCCACTCAATCCTGTAAAAATTAATGCAATTTTTGGACTAATAATTCTTTGGTTATGATAGCATGCCCAGCTGGTAGACGTGGCCTGAATCTATTCAGCCCATAAGAAGCATCCAAATAGCTTTTCATTGAAGGCAAAGAAAGCACAGGACTATCAAACTCTGCCTCGATGCTAAATACCTCCCTCTGCACCTAGGAACACTGGAGCCAATAGCCAAGCTGAGGGCTAGGCTCAAGGACACATCTTGCATACTCATAAGCCTGTACAGGATACAGCTTTATTGCAAATACTCTAAGGTGTAAGACAAATGTCAAGAGGTCCTGCACTGGGAAGCAAATCTCTCTTTGGTGAGCTGGCACAGATGAAGCTCTGAAGCTCAGCTGATGCTCTTGTGGACTGAACACTCAAAAGCCAACCCTTAAATATTTGCTTCTATGTGATGCCACTGAGAAAGTCCATGAGGCCAAGTGAGCACTCATGCTGCCCCATGTGTGAATCCCATCATGTATGCAGGGAGGTTATACTACCAGAGAGCAACTGAGCACGTACACATTGAGTAAAAAACAACAGTGACAGTCAGGGTGTTTCACAGCAGGCGGGTGTTCATCTGGAGGCACCACAGTAAGTAAATATCAAAGGAAAAGCAAAACGAGAGTAACTGTTTGAACTCTCTTCAAGACTCAAAGACCCAGACGTAGGGGGTATGCTATTCTTTTCAGTCTAACCCATCAGCAACGGCTGGGTGTGCAGCAACTGAATGCATGCACTACAGGAGAGGATATTAGACCAGATTTAAGAATTAAGGCTATAAAGAAGAAGTCAATCTTTTCCTCTGCAGCAGACGAAGAAGAGGGAAACAATAAAAGGCTCAAACGACATGACTGGTGCTGAGCAAGACCCAGCTTTCTACAGGGAGAAGGGAAAAGCCAATGAAAGGGAACAAGAGGCAAACTTCCTCCTGGTACACGAGGTTGCAGTGTTTGGAATCCCCTTGGCCACGAGGTGCTGCGTGGCTGCCGATTATTCTAATGCACTCCTCTTGTAAAAATTATGCATAATGTGAAGAAACTTTAAAAGTCACTTAATCACGTTATGACAATTTTTTAATGAAAATTTGTTTTAATATTAATAGAGACTCATATTTTCTCCATAATATGGGTAGCGGTGGCATTTGGAGCAGCCGTATCTAGCCTGCAGCCATGCTGCACTGTGCCATGGCATAAGCTGTTCTTCAGATTACTCAATAACTTTCCCACATATAAATTTATAAAGACTTTTATAAGCTTCAATTACATTTTTAAAAGACATAAAAACCCTCTTTAAAGAGTGTTTAAGTGACACATTAGTTTAACTTTCAACTGGACTTCGTGGAGAAGGCATTGTTACAGCAATGCAGATTTGGAAATGGATCCCTGTTGCTCTGGAAGTTGTTGAGTGCAGTAATTTAAGACGGGAGTCAGCAACTGCTTAACATTCTTGTTTTCTATAACAACAAAAATGGGTTCCCAAGGTTTTCCTCAAAAAATAAAATGAAATAAAAAACTCAGACATTTTCCAGACACATCTTGTGGAAAAGATGGTGCCAACATGCTATTGTACCCTGGTAAATTAAACAGAATAGACAGACAGACAGTGGGGTGCCTACATTCAATTGACCACACTGTAACTGGACGTGCTTTGGGCTTGTGTCAACCGATCCTCCCCCAGACAAATCCCAAATGGGAACTTTGCTAAAAGGCAGCACTGATACAACTTCCCTGATCTTTTGAAGGCTAAGAAGGTGCATAATGCAGCTGTGGCCAAGCCTTGCTGGCTGTCCTCAAAGTCAGGAAATGAGCTTGAGGCTGCTGAGATAATGGTAACTACGCTGTGCCAAGCCGTCTCCCTCCTGTGTGAGTAAACCACAGAATGGTTGAACTTGGGATGAATCCCGAGGGGTCATCTGGTCCAAACTCCTTCCCAAACAGGACCATCAGATGCTGTTTGGTTCTCTGACCAACCACCTTGCCATACCAGGACTTCTCCCGCAAAATCCTCCCTCAGACTTTAAGATTTTTAGATCTGGATCCAGTCCTCAGGGGGAAGCAAATAAACACACCAAGTCCCTCACGCTTTTTACCCAGGAGCACAAAGACCTGCACCAAGAGAGAGCTACCAAGCAATTATTTAATTGCTATTGCCTGAAATCATCTCCTTGCTCAGAGTAAGTTCATATCAAAGTGAGGATGCTGTTATGTTGACACTTCAGTCTGATGGTCAACAAATGTGTTTCCCAATCTTAAAGCCTGGACTATGAGGCTCACATCCCATTTTTTCATCCATGGTTTTCACAGTCCCCATCTTCCCAGCTGTAGGGACTTTGCACAAATGGTGAGGAACAACTAGGAGCCTAACGAAGCACAACCAGGAACTAGCAGGCTGCAGAGTTGACAGGTTTTTTGTACTCCTGGGCTGGTAAAGCACCGTGGAAAGATTACTTCCAGAGCTACATTTAATTCTTTGCTCATCAGAAACTAAAGAAATCCAAGCAACAGTACTTTCATCCTTTTACTGAGAGGAGTCCAAGAGACTGCATTGCTAGGAAAACCTTCCTGTCACCCAGCCTATCTTTCTTCTTCTGTCTGCTCAACTGCTGCCAATTGCTCCCAGTCATGTTTTGTTATACTAATCCCAAACAATTCCCTTTTTATTGCAAACACTCTTCAAATACATCTGGACAAAATTCTCCCTTTCCCTTTCCCTTTCCCTTTCCCTTTCCCTTTCCCTTTCCCCTCCCCTCCTCTCCTCTCCTTCCTTTCACAGCCATGTCATAGTTCACTAACTGACCTGCATCCTTCAGACTTTCCAGCTCCTTTCACTTTCCACCTTGCTTCTCCACCAACTCCTTTTTGGAGCAAGGCATCCCTTACTCACTGCTCAGAACAGCTGCTGTTTCTGTTCATACAGTCACCTAAATATGACAGTGACTTGGCTGGTAGGAGCTGCTCAGGAAAGAGGATCTGGAAGCAGCACAGACAGGATGCTCTGTCTTCCAGGCTTAACGCTGATCTCTGCTACCCAGACTGCTGATTATCTTTGACTTAGGTTGACTCTCAGTTCATGCACATGAATAATTATAAAAGGAAAGAAAGGTTGGCTGAGAAGTGCCTGATTCCCTTGATATGATTTACCCAAAACTCTGAAGAAATTTATAGGGAAATAAAGTGTAGATCAGGACTCAAACCCGTATTTACATTTGCTCCTCAACTACCTTTTGATGCAGAAAGGAACTACCTGCACTAGGACACATTAGTGCCCACATGGTGACCACATGTACTTCAGGATGATATCTAAGTGTGTATGGCTTTGACTCAATTGGAATTTGCTCATATGAGTTTTTGGTTCACCTGCCAAATCATTCTAGTAATTTTTGAGTGCTGAATGAGCTCTGGGAGCTACATGACTGTTTTACTGCAGTTGCTCTCATCTGTAAAGTGATTCATTCATTTATGCTTTGGGTTCCAAGACAAAAAAAAAATGTTATTTTTATTTCAGGATATAAACAGAGGTGTTATCACAGTCAAGTGTAAACCAGTATCTCATCTAATTCAGAAGAGCAATTATCTAGTTGCCAATAAAGCTCTGTCTCTCACAATCACAAAAGCTGACTCTTGAATTTCCTATCTCCCTTCTACCACTTTCTGATGCCATAATATTGATGGTAATCTATAATCATATCGAAAAATATGCTTATGTTGTGATCTGGGTCAGTCTTAATAAGGTTTGCTGATGTGAATTGTCTACATTTACCTCACAGAAAACAAATAAAAGCAAAATGAAAGACCACAAAGACCTTTTGAGGTAGGTAAGAAAGACAAGGCCAGAACAGAATGACAGAAAGTCTTTTAACTAAATATATCATGAAGTTATTCTACATTCCGTACCATATGGCTACTTATTGTATGAGAGATGGGACTGGGAAATAATAAAACGCTGAATCTAGTTTTAGTAGAAAATATAATACACAAACCCAGCTTTTCATGAAACTAACACAGAAATGAAATACGATACCAGAAATATTCTGCTGAAGAATCTATTCATGACCACCCATTCTTTGGGAATTTGGGGGGAACTCTCTCACAGTGAGCATAAGAGGAAACATTCAGACCATGACTTAGACTCTAATTAAATTAAAATCATTTTTGTTATTTTAAGACTGCATCTGCTCATCAGGGGCGGTGTTCTCATAATCTGTGGCTATTTTATATTTCAGCGGTCAGAAGATCTTGGCAATGTTTCCAGCTCACCCACTAAATTTCTGATTGTGGCTGAGGCTCAGCCATCAGTTTCACCCTGACCACACTGAGCCACATTCCCAGTTCTACAAATGCCCGTTTATATCCCTCTGGTAAGCTGAAGAAAAACAGAATAGCAATACACCACAACCTCCACTTAAAGGTCAGTGTGATGCTGTACAAAGAATGATGTGATGTCCTGTCTCCAGGATGAGATTATAGGTGGAAAACCAAGGTAACATGGGGTGAGCAGCTTGCTGAGAACCTCAGAAAAACAAATTAAATATGAGCAGGCCATTTCTAAATTAGTAAATCAATTAAACAAAAGAGAGCTCTCTGGCCTGGAGGCCAAGGGATGTTTATACTCTCTGTAGTTGTCCATACAGGCGAGTTCTCCTCCTCAAAGCCATGATGACTACACCCAAATTGCCCATTGGAAATGGTCCTATCCTCTCTCTCAAGCCATGCCATGGGAACTGTCTGGGCAAAAACAAGTAGCCTCAGCAAAGAGATCGTGCAGACAGCAGCAGAGTCTATCTTAAGTCAATACAGAATCATAGAATTGCTCTGGTTGGAAAAGACCTTAAAGATCATCAAGTCCAACCACGACCTAACCATAGCGCCCTAAGTAACAACGTACCACTAAATCATGTCCCTGAGCACCACATCCAAATGGTTTTTAATCAAATGCAGGGATGGTGACTCAACCACCTCCCTGGGGGACCTATTGCAGTGCTTAACAATCCTTTCTGTAAAGAAGTGTTTCCTGACATCCAACCTAAACCTCCCCTGGCACAACTTGAGGCCATTTCCCCTCGTCCTGTCACCAGTGAGAAGAGACCAACTTTGCGCTCGCTGCAATCACCTTCTATATATATATAATGCAATATAGAACATAACAAGTGATGTCCATGCCAAATTTTGAAATGTAGCTTTCTTACTTACAAGTAAAGAGACATACGGTGGAAAACAAGGTCCTTGCTGCATACACTGCCACCCAAAGCTTGGCTGAAATTGGCACTGGTTGTGCAGGAAGCCACAAGGATGTCTGTAAAAGGGAGAATACGACTTCCTTCCTTCCCAGTGACAGAGCCATCAAGATCCTCAAGAATGGCAGCATGTGGAAAGGGGAAGGACACTTGGAAGGGTGAGTTGGTGAACGTCAGATGTTCAAGGCTCACTGTAAACCCACCTGCGAGGAGAAAACAGCGGTTTAGAAACACAGAAGAAAAAGAGATTAGCTTTGCTTTATCATCACTTTGGAAGTGTGACTACTGGTTCAAAAAGAGAAAAATGATAAATAGATTAGAGAAACAAAAAAGATGCTTGCCATGTTCTGGCCAGGATTCTGTTGTCTGATCCAGGTGCTGCTCTACCAGCGTCTCCTGAGTGACTCCAAATATATCTTCGTAAGTCTAAGTGCCAAAAGCTAGTGTCCCCAAAACAGTGATTCTTACACATCCTTTCTGCTCCCTTTATAAAACAAGTTATTCAGAGATAAGGGCTGCGTATGTATGCGTGTAAATAACACGTTCATATACAGCACCAGGCACAGTAAAGCCTTGGCTGAAAAGTGTGGCTGGAGTATGTTTACTCTACTGTTGATACAGATAGATTCAGCAAGGAGAAATATTCATGTGAGCTAAAGCACAGAAAGGTTCTGAACACATGAATATTTCCAGAAATGACAGAAAATTATTGTCCTATCAACCAGAACAGGTCAGTTTTGCCAGGAGTGTCCATGTGCCTCATTTGGTTACTATTTACCTAGCATACTGTCAGTTGTAGCTTCTCTGAGTCAGATTTTACTATTCCTCCTGTCCTTTGATCTCGGCTCCTGAAGTCTTTTTCTCTCTTATGTTATTGTAGGGCAGTATACGTTTATATATAAATATATTTAAGAGGTAATTGCAGTTGGAACGCTCTTCAAAGAGCCTTTGGGTACTTCTTCAAAGCTCAGAAGGATGCTTAGTTTACATACGTTATCTTAGGCAAATTCACCTAAGGTTTAGGCTGGCCTGAGGTAGTAGCTTGGTAAAATTCTGCAAGGATGTGTCATAGCTATTAAAAAATCCTCACTTTTGAAATGTTACCTCCCAAAATGAAGAAGCAACAAGTCAGAGTGTAAAAACCCATTTCTACGTCCCATTGAGGAAATGAAATCAGTTCAAAAATAAGGCTACCTTTGTCTCAAAAAACCACGTGATACGTGGTTCCAACTAAATGATGAAGCTATTTCACTGGCAGATAATTTGGATAACTAGCAACCTGACCCTAAGTGCACATAAAGCAGAGCAGTCCAGCAAAGTCAGCAAAATGCGGAGGGTTAAATATTATTGATGGATGGTTGCTATGCATATCATCACATGATAAAGTTTCTCAGTTCATCTGTGCTGCACAACATGCACATTATTCATCCTGCAGCTACGTATCACCATCCTATGGCCCACCTCCAACAGCAAGAGCTGTTAGGCTGGTATCCCCACTGAGGAAGTGAAGCTTAGAGAGCAATGATTCTGAAAACTACTGCATTGAAACATAGGGGAAACACACATACAAACCAAAACCTAGTCCTGGATAAGTTACCTACAGGTAAACATGGTGATAAGATGGCTGAAACCAAACAGGTATTCTTCGTCATTGCACAATACTCGTTCCAGGATTCAGCTGAAACGTCTATCAGTGGTTATGGAAGCTAAGAATTCCTAAATAGATTAATCTGAAATGCAACAACTGTGCGAACACTGCTAAATGGGTGCAAGTTATACTCACCCTGCCCTTGGTAACAGCCCGAGCAGGTCCTGATAGCTGTGCAAGTGCTCATATCAAAGTTTCTAAAAGCTGTGTTGGAGATGAATAGCTGGAATCTTTTGGGAGTTTTCAGTCCTGCTGACATGCAGGTGTTATCCTGCCATGAAGAAATGAAGAACACTGGGAAACAAGTCAACATGTGGATGCCCAAGCCTGATGAGTTCAGCATGCAGTAGCTGCGATACAAGATGACTGCACTCAGGCCTCTGGTTCTGGGGTAGCGTGTGCTATTTGAAGGACATGCATTAGCTATTGTGTCACAACTTCTAATAATTCAATAAATAACATCAGTCTAATTCACCAAGTATAGTATGCAGTAGTGTTTCTTTCAGGGCAGCAATGACTTCGTTTGCTCTGTCAGGCTATTGGCTACTAGGAAAAATTGGACTTTTCAAGGGAGAATACACTGTACTGCCTCCTTGGCTTTACCTTGGTTTGTCCATCAGGCAGGAGATTTCCATACTTTATAAAGCCAATTATCCTAATTGATGTTACAAGAAAAATCTGACTGCTGAGACACAGAATATTTCCTGTGATCGGGGGTGGGGAGAGTTTAAGCTGGACACTCTTCAAAGCTCTGGTTGAATTCAGGGTGTATCAGAACAATAAGAAATTAAGTAGATCAGCAAGAGACAGGAAAAAGCATAACACGTGAAAAGGAAGAGCAAAACCACAAGTGATGAGGAACATAAAACAGAAACTAGATTTCATGGTGGCTGTGGTCCATGACAGAGGGGGTGAGTGCATCCTCTGTCCATTTATTCTAGAGACAGGCTGGGAAGAAAGAAGTATTTAAAGCCAGGGGGTATTCTGGAGGAGAAAGCTGTCAGGAGCATGTGATGCCATTTCTGAGGCCAGTAAACAGTTTAGGAAAACAACTCACAGAAGTTATGACAGAGAATCAAGGGAGCAATCAGTCCAGTGTGAAAGCATCCTCTAGAATGCAAAATTTAGAACGGAACAGACTTTTAGAAACAGTTTGTCACTTCAAAGGGGTGTTGTTATCTTTAGTCTAATTAAGAGACAGCGTCTTCATCACTTCTCTTAGAGCAAAACACCCGGTGTAGTGGTCCTGGTCTTTGTGCCACCTCCTTCTACATCACTGCTAAACAGAAATCACCTTGCTGCTGGTAACAAATCAGATTTGTAGGTTTTTAGCTTGTACTTGCCTGTTCTTCCACCATTTCTATGGTTTTTCATGATCAGTATATAGAATAAGGGTATGAGATGGTAATTCTTCCCTTAGTGTGCATCACATCTCAAACCTACCATGTTTTCAAAAAGAGATGCTGTTCCTCAAAGAGCCCCACACCAGCACTGAGTTTCTTTATGAAAGCATGCAAGAGGCTATTTGAAGTCTTTCCCTTTTTCCCTTTCTACAGACCCTGGATCTGGCCCTGCTCATAATGTGTTAAATGATCAAAGCCCCAGTACTGAAATGCCCTGGTATTTCCAGAGCCCACTGGTTTAAAGCACCACATTCAAAAACTGTTGGGGGAGCAGAGAGAAATATCCACTGTTCCCATTAAATTAGTGTCATAAAGTTTTAATTGATATTAAAGAGACATCATTATTAAAGGGAGAATTACATAAATTAAGATGTAAATTATGACAAGGAGGCTCTTATCATGAGATAATCAAAGATAATCACCCCCCTGGGGTGTGGGAAGAAACAAGGCACAGCTGAGCGCCTCTAAATCTCTTAACAAGTACAGCATCAGAGTTCTACCGTGGATCCTGCAAAGCAAAAACAAAGACACCACTCTTTCATCCCTGAGAGAAATCCATTGTGTCATTGAGCCACTGTAGGACTGGACAAGAGAGACCAGGATTGTGTCCAAACCATGTGCTTCAACAGAGTTACAGCAGAAATATCTTCTGCAAGGTTCTGAAGAAAACTCATTTAGAATTCTTTTCTGCTTGGTCAGAAAGAAAATTAAATTCATAAAAAGCAGCAGCAACCTAAGCAGTGCAGAAAAGACCTCAAAATCACAAACAAGCTGCCATGGCCAGCTGTAGCTAAAATTTCATCATCATCTGTGTTATTAATCTGTTAACAAGCTGGTAGCACCCAAATGACTTTGTCTGGCTGCCTGCAGAAATAATAGAAGATTGTATTTATTGCATTAAAAATTGTTATATTCTGGTGGCATTGACCATTCTCAAGTAAATAAGCAGCACTGTGTGTTCTCAGTGAACCAGGGATGGTATGAGGGAGAAGAGGAAATCAGAATGTTGTCTAGAATAGAAATCAAACCTACCGTTCTCCTATGAAGAAAGGCTGAGGGAACTGGGCTTGTTTAGCTTGGACAAGAGAAGGCTCCAGGGGGACCTCATTGTGGCCTTCCAGTGCTTGAAGGGAGAGTATAAACAGGAGGGGGAACGGCTGTTTGTGAGGGTGGATGGTGATGGGGCAAGGGGAATGGTTTTAAACTGAGGCAGGGGAGGTTTAGGTTGGATATGAGGAGGAAGTTTTTCGCCCAGAGGGTGGTGAGGCACTGGAACAGGTTGCCCAAGGAGGCTGTGGATGCCCCATCCCTGCAGGCATTCAAGGCCAGGCTGGATGTGGCTCTGGGCAGCCTGGTCTGCTGGTTGGCGACCTGCACACAGCAGGGGGTTGGAACTGGATGAGCACTGTGGGCCTTTGCAACCCAGGCCATTCTGTGATTCTATGATTCTCCATTTTCAAATCACTAAGCTGAGCTGCACGTCTCTCAAACTCATCCTGAAGCTGCATCTATGCCTTCATTTCTCCTTACAGACAATTTGAAAGCCAAACTTTACATAAACAGGGGCTGTTCTTCTGATTGCTCTTTTATTTTTCCATTTTACAGTTTGTGCAACTGCAGTGCTTACCTTTTGCCCAATGTGTCCAACTAAAACACTATTAGCTACAGCTGTGTTTCCCAGGCTTTCCATGATGTCAATGCCAAAATCCGTGCAAGCATAGATTCGGAAATTTTGGAGTTTGAGGTTGCTGCTACTGAAAATCTGTATAAAAACATAATAGAGGAATAGAGTGGACAATTTAAAAAGTGTGGTTTATAACCACGTTTTTCTAAAAGTACAGTAAAAAAACAGGAGAGTGCAAAATGATAAAAGTTTTGATCTTGTATTTATTTAAGAATTTTCCCTTATTTTCAGGGGAAAAGGTCAGGCTGGATGGGCTGTGAGCACTGATGGAGCTGTGGGTGTCCCTGCTCAGTGCACGGAGTGGGACAGATGGCTTTGATGGGTTCCTCCCAACTGTAAGGATTCTGTGATTCTGTAACTACCTCACATCCACTGGGAGAACCTTTTTGGTTGTCCTGTAGTGGCAAATGTAGATTAGATGGTTAGATAGGCCAACAGGGCTGTCATTAACAGTAATGCTGAGTCTGCACTGAACTATAAGGAGAACTCACACAAACCATTACCAAAACAGGGGCCTCCAGCTGAGGGACAAGGACATAAAGGTACGAGAGGTTCCACAGCAGCTGTGGCCTATCTGCAGCCTGAAAAGGCAAAATCACTACAGAGATGATAAAGAGATGAAGTAGCATTTCCTGAGCACCATGGAGGACATCTGAGACAAACATACCTGGGCTCCACCTTGGCTGCTCCAAACTGTGAAGCTGTCAAACTGAACGGGGCCGTTTGGGCTGTCTGGCAAATATTCTGGGTAGACAAGCAACCCATGCCTGTTTAGGAAAGAAAGCAAAGGAAAAAACAAAAAAAGAAAACAAAGTTTCCTTGCATGCATTACTGGACATAAAACATCATCTTTAGGCCTGTACTTAGTCTCCATTTCAACCTACTTAATCAGAGATAAACTCTAAAAGCTGAGTATTCATGCTGCTATTGCACAAAGCGTCTGGAGGTAAGAAATGCCCCTCCAAGCCACGGAAGCCAGCATCATATCTCTACTGTTGGCCTGCAACGCATGTCAAAGAGTGTAAGAATGAAATTGTGTATCTGTCCTCTTGTACGCCATCCTCCTCTGCTCAAACTGTCTGGAATGCTTCAAAATTAGCTTTAATTTCAACACGAGTACAAGCTTCTGTGCTCTGCTGTTAAATGTTTGATGAAGAAATGTGCTAAACGTGGCACTATAAACTAAGTCAGGATCATTAAAACAAGGGAGTAAGATGGAGGTGCTTGCTGCCAGCACAGGAAAGCACAGCAAGTTAACAAATGGAGGTGGTGAATGAAGAAGAATGGAATATATTGAAACTACTAGGAAACCACTTGCAGTCAGACCCTGAAAAATAGCTCAACTACACACCAGTCTGTCATGGGCTCTGCTCCACTACTGAGCCAACAAGAAGAAAAAAAGCACTTACAAGGGTGCAAAATTGAGAAACAATTACCAGCAATAACAAAATCCTGAAGGAAGGGACAAAGCCATTTCTGCTCACTGCTGCAGTTATAGTTAGCATTACCATGCACAGAAGGAAAGTTTCTTTAACCAAAGGTCCCCTAATACCTGGTGCAGGAGTGGGCTGTGTTCTCACTGAAGGACAGGAGAGGCATTTTGGATGGTCCCTCAGGAGAGAGATGAAAGAAATACCCATATCCAGCAGCACACACGGTGTTACCCTGCAGAGAAACACACACAATTGTGAAAAAAATTACCACAAACCTCTGCTAAATAAAAGAAAAGAAAAATAAATGAATAAATAAAATCCAATCCCAGTTGATGTTAATGATAATTCCGGCACATCTGGTTGGCGGAAGCTGGTACCTTGTTGTGTATTCATGCTCTCATTCCATTCTTGCTCTTTCCTTGGGTCAGTCCCACAAAAACCTGCTCTCCAATCAGGCAACAAGGGTTGGCCAAATAACTGGAACTCATGACAGCAAAATGGTACTGCCACAATTCTTCAAGAAGTATGTAAGAAAAAAACCCCAAAAACAGTGTGGAAGACTTCTTAAAATCCTTTCTAAGTAAGAAGGCCACGTCATGGAAGAAAGGTGAATAACTACTTCATTTTATTGGTATAATTCCAAGTCTGCATCTTTCTTATGCCTCCTAAAGTAATTCTGACACTGAAAAACTGAGATTCTGAAAAGACAAGATAAACCAAAGAACTACATCTTCATGATATGCCAGTGTCTGAACAGTAAAACTCATTCAGATCTGTGACTTCATTTAGCTCTGTTCCCTTCCTTTGTCCCTAAGCACAGCTTCCCAGGAGATCTCTTCCACTAATTCCATAAACCACAGTTTGCCCTCCTGAACTTCAAGTTCCTGACTCTGCTCTTTGCCAGGCCCATATTCCTCGAGATCATGAACTCAACAAGGGCATGGTTGCTGCAGCCCAGACTGCCTCCAATCTTAATTTCTATTAACGACCTCATCTGCACAGGTGAGCACCAGGTTCAGTAATGTTTCTCCTCCAGTTTGTTTGACTAATATCTGGATCAGGATGTTATCCTCAACACACTCCAGCAGTCTCCAGGATTGCTTACAGCATGCCATGTTGCTTTCCTGGCAGACATCTGGGAAGTCATATCCTTCACCAGAATGAGAGCTTGCAAGAGCAATGCTTCTTGTAGCTGAAGCAAGACCTCATCAACAGGCTCCAGATGTCCTTCACTGGTCTGGTCCTTAATTTTTACCCACAAGCTCTCCGTCTCCTAAGAGCCCAGTCTCTCAAAGGTGCATCTGAGATCACAGAACTCAAAGTCCTGAGCATGGCACCAGTCACACAGCTAATTGTTCATGTGTCTCATTCATCTCCTTTTTGGGTCTCCAACTGGGAGGTAGAGGAAAATACCACCTGCCCTCCCAATTCCTTCGATATCTTTCTGAGGTACATAAAGTCTCTTCTTCCAGGCAGGCTGTGGATAACCCCTCCCTGGAGGCACTCAAGCCCAGGCTGGATGGGGCTGTGAGCAACCTATTCTAGAGGAAGGTGACCCTTCCTCTAAGAAAGAAAATCATTCTATGATTCTGATAATTCTCATCTCCTTCGTTGCAGCCTCCTTCAACTCTTCATAAAAGAGGAGGAATGGTTTAACCATGTTTGGTAACCCTGCCATGATACTGTACATGTGGGTCCCCAGCAGGCAACAAACCTGTCTAGGAAGATTGTCTGGATGGCAGATGAGTGCTTCAGGGCTTTCAGTGAGTAATCTTCCATTACTAACACCTTCTCTGTTCCTTTTGGTGGCACAGGTTCTAATATAGGTGGTTGGCTGGATCAGTTTTGTACAGCTGTCCATTCCAGGGTCTTGACCATTACTCACACTCCCTTTTTCCAGCCGCAAATCTGGGCACCCCTGTTGTGTAGGGGCACTTTGGACTCCTACTTCTGCTCCAAGCAGAGACAAGGATACACTGTCCCTCACCTTCTCAGATGTGTTATAAATTATTGTTAATATCACTTAATGAAGAAATTATGGAGTTGCGTTCATTGTGAAACATGAAAAAAGAAGAGAACGTAAGGCCTTCCTGGCCTTATGATTAGGAGCTTCTGACTTGCAGAGTCTGTGGCAAGTCAGTTTTGCAGGGGGAGACATAGGGAGTTAGGAGTATTTCTACTCCAGGGCAGAAACCTGCTCTTGTCTGCTTCATTTTGGACAGTACCCAAACTGAGCTGTTTTTGGATGGTGCCCATACAGAATCACATTCATGCGCACATCTGGGCATGATCCTTCTCAACTGTCTCAAATGTGTTGCTCAAATTTGATGCTGAAGGTCCAGGCTGGTAGATGTATGCTTCCTTTCCAGGAACTAAGTAAGGCATAGGCATGTCTGGAGGGCAGGTCATCCTGCCTACCCTTAGATAACATTAATTGCTCTCTGGAGGTAATTAGTTCTCTAAGGGGAGTCTAAGATGAGCTTTCTCGCAACTTCTTGCAAGAAGAGCTGACACTCACTGACTTCAGAGGTCACTGGACAGTGCTAAAATATTAATGGCTTTTTGGTCCCCGATGGCCCAAATCAAAGCCAAACCCAATGACCCAGAGGTGGAAGCCTCCATATTCCAATTACTTTTTCTTGACCCTTCCAAGGGTGCCCCCCGCAGTCGTGATTTCTGACATCTGCCAAGCAGCAAAGAGATATCAATAACCAAAGCACATCTCTCCATCCCCTGGTAAAACTGCTGCTTTTTCCGAAAGTGCAGCCAGAGTCCCTTTTCCTTTAACAAAATGCTTCTGCAGTCCAGTCACATTATTTCCAGGATCTTTTACTTGCGACCCCAATCGTGCGTTCTGCAGATGATTCATAAGGAAAAACTGCATATTTATTCAGCCAGCTAGTGGCTGGAGGGCAGGGGTTTTAGGCAAGGAGGGAATTTTGTGTGGAAATCAATTCTTTGTGGAAGTCAATATATTATGAATGTCCATGCAACCAAAATTCCAGAGAGAAATTACCTCCCCGAGCATGCCAAATACCTGGAGGTATGAATTGCAAGTCAGTAAAATAAGTGGCTGACGTTTAAAGTGTCTCTTAACTGTACAGCCCTGCAAATGGAAATATTTCATGAATTTCTTTTAGATGACCAGGGCTCAAACTGTTGACCTTAAAAGTGACATAAAAGCTCCGGAGAGCATGCCCAGCACCACTCCCCCCAATTTAAGAGCCTGGTTGGATGCAAGGAGTATCCCCAATGGGTTTGCTTCAACATATACATAATTTGTAGAAGGCTTCAGAAAAGTAAGAACAAAATGGTGGGAAACAATCAGTGCCAAACAGATACAGCCCCACCTCTTTGATACGGTAGGGAACGTGGGGTTGGGCAACACTGGGCAATAAATCACACATACCAGCATGGCCATTGGTCACCACTCTGACACAGAAGCACAGGTTGATCTCAGCCCTGCTCATTCTGGTAAGCTGCTTCCGACTCTTCAATGTCATGGCAAGAAAGGAGAGGGAGGCTGCTCTCTTACACCCAGGTTTTGCTTGAGCACTGCACAGTGGTGCTGAGATTTAAGGGTACTGAATGTTTATGAACAGAAAATTATTACAAAAAGTCCAAAAACATTGGACCCAAGAAAACCAACAGAAGATAAAAAGCTGTTTTTTGCCATTTTTCTTCAGGGACAAAACAGCCAATATGAAAGAGGGGCATCTTCCTTTCCTCTTGCTGATCATTTAAAAGGCAAGAAACCAGCTTGCTAATGAAACTGTCTTACATCACTCAAAAGTGACAACCAGGGCTTCCATATTTTATTTAAAAATAAAATTGCTCATCTTGTCATAACCATTCTGCGTTTATGCTGCATGAGTACGAAGTTTTATCTAACACCCTGATTCACAAATGCACTTAAGAGCTTAAGCCAAATGGAAACCTGTGGGAATTGGGTCTCCGAACATCTTTGTAGGCTCAGGTTTGAGTGACTGCTGTGTCCCAATTTCAACACCATTTAGGAGACCGCTGATTTTCAAGTAAATTTCTGTTCTTCAGTCACCAATGCAAATTTAGGCTCCGGAGTAAACTGAGCAGATATTAAAATATTATTCCACTCACTGCAGAAAGCTTAACCCATCACACACAGAGGCTGTAACGCAGTCTGCACCTAGAGCTCTCTGTCTACTGTAGCTGTAATCTTTGCCCGTACTTTTAAAAGCAGAAATTTAAAGATGAAAATCTGAGAAATAAATAAAATAAAATAAAATAAAATAAAATAAAATAAAATAAAATAAAATAAAATAAAACAGCAAAACAACCAAATCCTAACGCTGAAATATAGAAGGCAAGTTTCTGTTCTACGTCATGGCACTTTGAGGATGAATTTTGCTCATTATATTCTTTGAACCTCTCTGTTTAGTTAAAATTATAGCTATCCAAAAAGCAATATGTAGTCGGTGAGCCATCTGAGCAGATAAAAAGTGCCTAACTGTGTACAACATGATCCTGGTGCTGGACCAGCACTGTTTGGATTTAGTGATCATTATCATACTATTATCATACATAAGTATCATACCACACATTGGACTAAAGTGCTTTGATTGGAAAAACTGTGGCTGGTTCTCTTAATATGCACATAGAATCAAAGAATTCTAGAATGGATTTGTTTGAAAGGATCCTTCTTGAAGTTCCAACCCCTGCTGTGGGCTGGGTGCCTCCACCAGCCCATCCATGGCCTTGGGCACCTCCAGGGATGGGACACCACAGCTCTGGGCAGCAGTGCCAGGGCAGCAACGCCCTCTGATTCAACAATTTCATCCTAACACCTAACCTAAATCTCCCCTTTTAGTTTAAAGTCATTCCCCCTTGTCCTATCACTATCAGAGTGTGTAAAAAGTTATTCCCTTCCTGTTTGTAAGCTCTCTTCAAATACTGCAAGGCTGCAATGAGACCTCACATCCTCCACATGCTCCCATGTCTTCTACTGAATGCTATACGTATTGTAGAACAGTAAGCACTCCTAATAATAATTTCAAGCTGGGCAATTTCTTTCTGTTTGCCTCAGAGCCAACTCTGTTGCTGCTGCACGGCCTCAGATAGCCCAGTCTGAGGAACTGCTGACATTGAGGCATATCAGCAACCCTACAAGGGCCATCTGCTGTTCTGCCCCGAGTAGCAGAGCTTTGGAGAGCAGGCTGAACCCTGATGTTGGGCTGCACACCAACAGATGCAGCTTTGGGCACATCTCAGAAGACACATGAGTGGAGAGAGCTCAGCAAATGCGCTGAAAACTCAACTACAGTCGGTTCACACGTACCCACAAAGATAATTGCAGCAATCCTTTGCAAAAGCTGAGCCACTGGCAATCCAACAGACAGCTCCAGGGAAAGTCAGTGCGTGATAACACAGCACTGTGCTTAGTGGAGCTGAAATTCACGTGATTCTGCCTCGTTGTATTTTTTTTAACCATATTTGATGGTCTCAAAAATGATAAATGCACCCTCGAGGGAATTGCAGGAAAGTCCTCTCCTTCTTCTTAAGTACTACTGGCTTCAGACTCACGTAGGAAATGTGTTGGTGTCTTTTTCACCTTCAAATTTAGGTGCAATCCTTTCCTCCTGGAACAGAAGCCCAGGGGGCGATTGGGTCTTCACAGATGCTTAGTAATTGGCTTAGTTTCTGTGGGTTAGCAACAGGACAGGTCAGAAATATTTTTTAATGAGAATGTGCATTTGTCACAACTGAAGCTGTGGTAAGAAAGGTCAGTTTCAATGAAATTCCAGACTTGAAACAGTTGAAAAGCAAAAATGGTTTGAAATCACTGAAAAAAAATTTTGGTTTTTTGTTCCATGAAACAAGACAAAAAATAAATGCATATATTAAAAGAAAGCATCTCAGAATTAGACAATGAAAAGAAACTTACAGAGCCCAGCTTTGTGGTGGGAAGGCTGTTAGAAAGCTGCTTAAAATTTCAATCTTTTGTCACTATTTAGACCAATGAAATTTACTTGCTTTTAAAATCAATGTCATTTTCGTGGGAAAAGGAAAGCATTCTTCTCACCCTGGAATGGAAATCTCAGGCTCTGCATAAGCTGTCATTTTAAAACCAGGCAAAGCTGCATTTGATATTGCTGAATTTTACTATGTTTATCTTCAGTTCATTAAAATTGACATTATATTGACAGTAGTAGAAAAAAAAAATTGAGAGGATCTATTCCTAAACATTTTTTCCCATTTTTTTCTAGGAATCACAGAGTAAAATAAATTATAATAAAATAAAACAAAACTTTAAAAAGTATCCTAGAAAAAAAAAAAAACAAACAAAAACAAAAACAAAGAAACACTCAAATCAAATGCATCATAATTTTCAATAACCATAAACTTGTTCATGAATATTCTTGAGTTTGTAATATGTTCATTTCAGTATCCCACCACAAGCATGGCTTTTGAAGGCTCAGACAAGAAGCAAATATTGTGTGCATGATCACAGAATCATGGAATCATTAAGGTTGGAAGAGACCACAAAGATTATCCAGTCCAACCATCCACCTACCCCCAGTGTTGCCCGCTAACCATGCCCCTTAGAACTACACCTACCCTCTCCCTATACACGTCCAGGGATGCTGACCCCATCACCTCCCTGGGCAGCCTCTTCCAATGCATCACCACTCCTCCTGGGAGGAGTTTTTTTCTAATATCCGACCTGACCCTCACCTGGCAAACTTGAGGCCATCCCCTCTCGTCCTATTGCTGTCACCTGGGAGAAGAGGCCAAGCCCCACCTTACCACAACCTCCTCTCAGGGAGCTGAAGAGAAGGTAAGGTAAAAAGTTCCATATTTTCCTGATATTTTTGAATAGAAATGCTATGTTTTATACCAGAACCTCTTACCTCAATGTGGTTGGCAGGAGCTCTGATGTAGATCCCTGCTGGTGACAGAGTCTCAATGTTGGATAAACCATCCGTTGCAGAAAGGCCAATCACTATGTTGTTTCTGATTCTGTTCCCCTTCTCCAGGCCACTTCCTTAAAAATAAAATACAATAGTAGTATTAGATGTGGAGGTTGGCAGCCCTGCCTGTGGCAGGGAGGTTGGAGCTTGATGATCCTTAGGCTCCCTTCCAACCCAACCATTCTACGATAATAAATAAATGGAGAAAAATATATATACCTGGACACCCTCTACAGTATATATCAGAGAACTTGCCTGCTTTGCTGGCATGGTACACCTGAGAATCAGCTTTGTTTGACTGTCCCTCGGTAAGTCATGGTCGCATCTGTGTTTAACACATGGCAAAAAATGGCTGTGACACATTCAGAGACTGCCATGACTAAAGCCAGCAATGGCAAGGGGATGGCTGTCTGCTTCAGAAATGTCAGAAGGCCACAAGCAAGATAAAATAGAATAGTTTTGTTGGAAGGGTTCTTCAAAGATTATCTAGTCCAACTGCCAACACTGATATCGACTCCATTAATGATCTCACCAAGATTTGTCCAACATCATAAATATTAAAAAAAAATAAAAAAGAACTTGCATTCTAATCAGACAGATACAGTCAGGGAAAGAAATAATGTCATATTCTACCAAAATGCAACGAAGATCACAATTCCACAATTTGAGCTGCAGAAAATACCTGATAAAGTTTTATATATTATCACTGCAGCCATGCTTTAAGCCAGGTTTATGGAGAAAATGAATAAAAAGAGTATGATAAATCATATTTTACAGCTTGGAAAAAAAAAAGAAAAAAAAAAGAGATTCCAAGTCATTCCACTTGTGGACACACAGGCAATGCTTCTGGCAGTGCTAAAATTAAAAGTTATCTCTCCTGTGTCTCCATCCATTGCCCCATATGTATATAAGTAAAAATTTAAACAGACCCTAAAAGCACCACTGCTACCCTACACATCAGTGGAGGTCCCCTACCCACAAAAGTGAAACGTGAGAAGGAGAAGTTGATCACTCAGTGATCACACAGCTCACAGTGACAGCGTGCACCACATCGGTACTGACACAGCAAGGAAAATATTCACATTTCCATCTGAACTACACCACAAAGAAACGTGCCACCCAATGGGGAATAGTGGACAGTCCTACGTACGGGTCAACTTCCAGTAATGACGCATCAGCACATGTCTCTCTGGTCTGGAAGCAGAATAAAAAGTGAGTCATTTCTACTTGACCCACATCAGGAGCAAATAACATCTATTTAGTTTTGTTCTGTTGAACTGAAATGATTCACTTTACCTGCTCTGGTTTATCCCAGTCATTACTACCCTAAATGTAAACAACAGAAGTACATTAGGGATTTTGGCTGTGGGAAGGGAGTAATCGTTTTCAGTCTTTCTCAGTCTTCTGAACATTTCTCCATTTTTGAACAACATCCATTTTGGAAATATTTCCTTTTCAGGTTGTGCTTACTACAAACAATGCTACTACTAAGCAGGGTCCTAAAGCAGTCCTTTTGAAAGCCATACAGTTTTGTGAGGTGGCAAAAAAGGTTTGGGCTTCCAAGCTGAGCCCTGGTATGTCAATTAATTCTAAGCCCAGAGCAACTTTTTATGACTGTCTTGCAAAACCCCTGAAAATAAGGGTTTTAGATGAAATCACTGAGGGAGTCCAATTCTGGAGCTGCAAACAGCCAGCTATAATAAATATTCCTTCACAGGCAACAAAATGATACATAAATTCATCCATCAGACCCTCTGGAGCTGCTGGCAGTGAAGCCATTAAAGACATCTTGGGGATAAGGTGTATTCAGGCTGAAACTTCAGAGGAAATGTTCAGCCCAGAGTCCTTTCAGTCAGACGTGTGTCCTGTCCTAGCACAAGGGAGCCATGGCAGCCCAGCAGGATGGAGATCTCATTCTGCTTCCCACGGCCTCAAGAGCTGCTGTGTGTGATGAGTGACCACATCTCTCTGCACCAGCTCTCCTCTTCTGCAAGATGTGTACAGTAGCTCTTCTTTTATGGGTCTCTTCTGTTTAAATCGTGATCTATCACATCCTATTATATTTATATATGGGATCGAGCATAGGGACTCTGTGTGTGTGTGGAACTGCAGGATCAGGACTGAAGGCTCTTTTTTAACCTCTCTTTCTCCTGAAATTGATCATTTTTTATCCTGTTCCTGACAGAAAACAAAACTCATGCTGCATCTTTAGGGATTCAGGCAACGTGAGATCCCAGCGGAAGATGCTGCGAGTGAGGCTCCTGACAGTTAGATCAGAGAAATATTTTGTTGTTTAACAGTTTTGTTGCTCCAAGCTCCAATTTATTTAAGTGCTAAATCCTCTGCTTAACTTTTAACATATGCTTTCACTCCATTATCTTTGATGTCAAATGACTGGAGTTAAAGGTAAGTATGCTCTTAAATGCCTCACTGAACTGGGGTCTTAAATATTGCATAATGGTGCTCTTCCACAGAGAGATACACCAGTTCCCTGAAAAGAAATTTCTTTCCATTTGTATTCAGTGAAATAAAAGGATACAGAGCAAGTGAAGACTGATCTGAACAAACATAGAGAATATGGCCAAACAGAAATAGTTGCTAGGAGTTGCATGAGGAAGAAGACTGAGAGATTTACTCCAGATTCACTAATAAGAGAAAATGTGGAAGATGTGATTAAAATCATGAGTGTGTAGTTAAGGATCCTTTCCTCCAAAGACATTTTCAAGGAAATGATCATAAGCAAACGCTGCTATTACATGTAGGATAGATACTTTCCTGCTTCACTTACCCAGTAGAAGCCCATGTCCTGAAATGTTAAAGAAGACATTACTGTCTACACTAAGGTTTGAGATCCCAGTCAGATGGAGCCCTTGGCCAAAGGAGTCCAAAAAACAGCAACCATGTATGTAAGAGTCTGGAAAGAAAAGAGGTTGGAGAATTTAATATTAGCTCCTACTCCTATGATGCTATGCAGTTAATCCTTTTTGCTTCCATGAGACTGACCAGTTGAAGCTGAAATTGGCTCATCTTTGCCAACAAGTGGGCATTGATGAAATAGCTGCAGTAGAAGAGAGGGGCCCCAAGCACAGAAACAGGTTACTCGAGGCATCTCGTGTTATGTGGGGGGAGAAGATCCAAATGAAAGGATCATGTGAGTGAGCTACATTATGAGCTGAGGTAACTGGGGGATTGAAGTGGGACTGAATGAAAGGAAGAATGTAGCAGAAGGCTGGGTATCTTATCCACCTTGGGTAGCCAGGCATGATGACCACCTTAATGTACTTCAGGATCATAGCCAGAACTGCCTTCTGACACCAGAAAGCCTAGATCATCATTAAATAATGAAGCTGGCATAGGGAAGACAAAGCTGTGAGTTAACTGAAGGGGAAGATCCAATCCAGAGTCTTTCAAACATTTGAGCCCATCTAACTCGCTCCCACCTCCACCAGTCTTCAGAGACCTTGTTGCCACTTCCACAGAGATTAATTTTGTGCTTACCAATCACCCAGTCAAAACAAGTGTTCCTTAACTTTCAGGTGATATAACTAAATATTGGTTTACGCTATGGAACATCCCTGAGTCAGCTCAGGACTCACTCATGGTATATTATGGCTTTCATTTCCAGAACTAGAAGCAGCACAGCGACTCGAAGACGTACCATAAAAATGAAATACTATTTAGAAAGGAGCTGTCAAAAACCACAAAGGAACCAAAACAATTTAAAGGACTCCATCAAGTGTTACTTGGTCTTAGTCTACAGGTGAAGCTCTCTCACTTTTCTCACGTTTACAGTCCTATGGTGTTAACTGACTCCAGAGCTAAGCAGGGTTTTGAGAATATCTTTCCCAGTTGGAAAGATGGATCTGTGAGATTGTTTGGGCTCATGTCCAGAGCAGCTGTCTCACCTGCCATCTGTGCATTGCCAGCAACTGTAAGGGCACTGCGTTGCTGCCAAAATGCTTGGCCCATGTGGTAGAACTGGACCCCCTCCACTTGCAGCTGACTCGTTGCTCCCTGGAAGGCTTCCACAATGACAACAGCTCCCAGGTCCCGAGACCCCAGCTGCCTCTCACTTCGCTTGTACAGACACCTGGAGCCACCTACAAGACAACACAGTAGGAACTATCAGTTTTACATATCTGCTGTGACAGTGGGACATGCAGAGTCCTTTGAGGCAACTCATGAGGCCCATCACACCGACTCAGAGAACTCCTGTTTCCTGCAGCGATCTTAAACACATGCCCAAAGACAAACAGCCACAGGCAAGCTTGCATGATACTCCCCTAAGTACTTCCACAGTTTCTCACCTCAGAGTCTGGACATTTTTAGAGGAAGGTGTATTAAAACCAGCAGGAAGCTGTGCTAGTTTTATGCTTAGGAAAGTTCCTTGTGTTCAATTTTAAATAGGCCTACGCACAGGGATGATGGATTTGACATTGATTTACCTTGGGTGAGGTTCCTGAAAAGGGGATTGGGCACGGCTGTACTGAACTGAGCTGAAATGAGAACATTTTGAAATTTCTTTAAAACCCTCTCCCTCCCAACTGCCCCCACAGACATGTGAGGAAACATTCGTACCCACAGACAGAAGATAAGGAAAGGAGATGATAGGGCTGCGGAAGGAATCGACATTCCTCAAAGGTGTCCTTTCCCCAGGTCTGTGCTCAGGATATTTTGGTTCAGGGGGATTCAGGCTATGAATGTGTAAATCGGTCCTGCTTACACTCAGCAATGCTCATTTTTCTTTTAAAGACGGTAAATTAACCACAAGAAACACTGCCCACTCATCTTCTGGTGACTCCTCTGAGAAATCCTCCTCTACTTTAATGCAAATAAAAACCTCAAACAGTTAGCACATTTCAGAGACTATATTTATGAGTTCCACACAAAATGGACCATAAATCCATGAGTAATATAAGCAGTTGGCTGCTGGATATCAAATGAAGTCTTGTGTCACAGTCTGAGTGCCCAAGGCATTTTATTTTTAAAGGGAGCCTTATACCTGGGTTGCCAGATAACCTAACTCTCCTTAAATTATAATCGCTGTGTCGGACTGCATTTCCTCACCTGCAGGTGTAAATCAGGAAGCCATCCGTCAAACTTCACTGTGCCTTACAAACATAAAACCAAAGGAGAATTGAGATACCTATTGTTTCACCACTGCTACTAAATGCTACAAGACGCTGTCACCTGTTTTTTTTTCCTCAGGATCCCCAAATAACATCATAATTTTTTACACTACAGAGTACAATAAGCATCAGGGTGCTTTGTTTTTCTTTCTTCTAAAAGTTTCTAAATAGTAAACACAATTAAAAATTTAATATATTATGTACACTGAAGTATGCTTTCAGAAGATACTTTCTTTGCTGTACCCTTAGGCTCAGGCAAAACTAAAGGGTCTTTCCCAAGATGGCTTGAAACAATAATGCAAAAACAGTACATCTGAGATGTTACAATGAAATGCACTTCAACTCCCAAGACTTCATACTTCAATGTCAAATGATGTTTGGAAAGATAAAACTGTTTTCCTGGCACCGATATGTCTCCGCTTTACTCTATTAAGAAGCATTTCTAACGCACAGTGATACCACAGTGTGATTTTAGAGAAGAAATTTTACTCTTGAGTACCTCTTAAGACCTCCTCACCTCTTGTGCCACCTGCTTCTGCACACTCTCTGACGTGGGAGATCCTCTCCTTCGTGACATTCCCTTGAACAACAACCCTTCTGCTAAGCAGTGCCACCACAGCAGTCAAAGGCAGGCTCTGGCCATTCACTCTTTCCTCTCCAACGTTGTGGGAGTACCTAGGGAAAGACAACAAAAGTACAGAAGCACCTGCAGCTGACAGATGGCAGGAATGATGTTGACCCTAAGCATCCAAATCCAACTTCAGCCCCTGTCTCACTGCTGACATCAAGAATTACCTCTATCTGTTACATCAGCATATACGGGCTAGATATATTTTTCCTTGGTTGACATTTATTTTCATCTTGTCTCACAAGTTCACAAATTCTCTTTACATTTGGTACTTATACACCAAAATATTTCAACATTTGAATTTCCTTCATCTTCTGAAAACATACTGTCAGTATTTTCTTCCTCAAGCCCCAAATATTTTTACACAGAAATGATACCATTGGCATTTATGGGTACTGGAATTAGGGTGCCATCAACATAGAGAAGATATTTCAACACTGGGACTCCAAGTTACAATGCAAGAAGTATAGTTTGGCCAAAGCCTTCATGTGTAGAAAATGAAGAGAGCGTAAAGAGCTAAACTAATGTTCAGTAGAAACAAAGAAGCAGTATTTCCAAACTGAAGTAATTCACTTTGAGTATTTTGTTAATTAACTTAAGCAATTCAGTAGAGAAGGGAAGGATTTTTTTTTTTAAAACAAAATCAGACACTTTCTGTGGAAAAAAAAAAAAAAAAAAAGCAATTACTCAAGAAAATAACTTTTCAGGAAAATTCTTAGCCCATTCTGTGCTAAGGCCACTGGACTGAACTAACCATTGGTGTTTTCTGATACAAAGGTCCATGGTTATGATACAGGATTTAAACATAGAATCATAGAATAATTAAGCTTGGAAAAGACCTCTAAGATCATCCAGTCCAACCACTCACCTACCACCAAAACTGCCCACTAAATCATGTCCCTTAGAGCCACCAGTGAGAATGCATTCAATATTTAATGTCTGCTAGCTTTGAGGTGAGCAAAGAACTGAAATATCTCTGACCGCTTCTGTTAAAAGGACTTACATATAGTTACTAAGTCCCACAGGAAACTGCAAATCCTCACCTAGACCATATTTTCTCCTGGTTTCACTTTTTGCTATTGAAACCCCGTTTCTCCTTGAAAAGATACCTGAGTGGTGACCTAAGGTAGAGCTCAGTGTTATTGATAGACTCAATAATGGCCACTTCTTCTTGCTGCTGTGCATCTCCAAGACCTGTCCTTCCCACCACAATTTCATCACCAGGTTCCCAATCAACAGGTTTCTGGAGCACTAATCGTAAGTCGTTAGCAAGAGCTGATGACTTCAAGTATGTGAAAGTGACTTTGGGCACCCAGCCTGGAAAAAAAAAAAAAGAAAAAGAAAAACTCAATATATATACAGATATATAAAAACAAAACAGAAAAAGGATTTGCCTTCTTAGAAAACACTGCTTCACTTGGATTATTCACTTCTCTTTGACTCCGTGTCAGAGAGATGGGAGTAATGCTATAAAACATGATATGTGCACATTCTTTTGAATCAGAAATGTTGCATTTTCCAAACAGTATCTTCATTTCATATCTTTTTGTCTTTATCAGTCCTGAACAGTAGAAAAACATGTTAGGAAGGAGTCTGCTCAAAAGGTTGCGGAGCTGAGGTTGTTTCATTCCATCTGAAGGCAAGAAACACTTCTAAAGCTCCTTCTATTACAAAGAACAGAGGAAAGCACTTTTTGCAGGGACAAAAACTATTTCAAATTATCAGATTCCTCTGTCAGGTATCCAAAATGAGATGCAACGAGTCAGGGCCTACAAATAACTTGCATTCACAGAAGTGCATAGTGAAAGATGACTACCTCTGCTTTTAAGAACTTGCAAGACTCACTGAGGATGGCTCAGCTAGCAACACCAGGTCATTTTCACATTGTCTCTCTGGAGAACCCAAAGCAAGGGCTCACTGCTTGAGAACCTGCCTTAACCATCTGACTGTGTCATACAGTGCAACCAGTTGGCTGCAAAATGAAGCACACAGCTCATATGTGTGGCATGCAGCAAGCCTGCTTTCAAACAGCTGACCAAAATAAAAATAAAAAATCAAACAAAAAAAAAGTGCTGATTGTCTTTTTTTTCCACTTGGTAGCTATGGTGGAGATTGGCAATCTGATTGGCCCAGCATGAAATAATGTGATGAACAGGATTCTGCAACTGCTTAGAAGTGTATCTCAATCTGTTTCCAGCTGAGATCACACACAGGCCTCCATGGGAAAAGCCTTCTCCACAGGCAGTCTGCAAAGCAGACACATAGTACGAGTGCACAAGTCAGTAGGACTTCAGGGTGAAGAAGAGCCCCTTGCATGAGCAGCCATAAGTCAGCTTTGAAAGGCAACAGAAAGGTAACAACTACAGATTCCCAAATCTCCTTCTCTTCACTGGACATTCTACCAAACTTGGGCACAACAAGACCCAGCAATGAAACTTCAGGACATTTTAACCTCCCTTCTTTGTTTCATGAGGTTTGCTTTAACTCTTACCTAGCGGGCTTTGGAGCGGATTGTTCCAGTGAGATCCAGCAACTGAACACCATCAGGGGAGAAAGCGTGAGCCTCACACACTCTCCTTTAGTATATTTTTCCTTCCCTCCTTTGCAATAGATCATAATTTACCTTTAGCCCTCAGCAAGTTACTGTCCTCCCTGGTTGTACTATAGAAAAGTAATAACACCAGAAACCACTAAGGGTAGAGGTTGCATCCAATAAGTCATTTTCAAATTATTTTAAGCAAGCTTCTCTCTCTCTCTCTCTCTCTCCATTTCCTGTTTCATGTTCTGGTTGCTTTCACTCTAGTGTCCCAATTCCTCTTTCTTTAATGAAGGTGGAAATAACAGGTAGCACCCCAAGTCAATGAATTCACAGCAGAATGAGAGAAGATAGAATCAAGCCTTCATACTCTGTGAACCTGAAGAATTTTTGAGTACCTGCTGTGTGTGTCAACGAGATGAAACACATCTAAACGTAGCTGAGATATCTCTAGTTGATTATTTTTCCTTTTTCTTAAAGTAGAATTGGAATTTCTCCACTTACAGCTAAGTAAATTTCCCAAACATCCCTTCTTCCAGTCCAGTGTTGATGCAGTATAAAGACTTGGAGGATACTGATACAAAGGGAAGAGGTAGAATATTTAAAGCAGTGAAAAAGGACATTTAAAGTGGTGAGAATGTGTGAACTCAAATAAGATGACGAATGAGAAAAAATAGCCATCTTTCAGCACAACAGCTGTTCTGTTTGCCACTGATCACTGTCTGGTCAAACAGTTGTGATGCTTTGAAAGGTGCCTCCTTGATGACCCCTTCTGATGATCTTGAGGAAAGCACTCATCTCCCTTCCACCAAACATCCTGGGATTGTAAGCACTGGATGAGGATGTTCCATAGAAGAGGCCTACCAATCAATCACACTGAAATAGCTTCAGTGTATTTTTTAGAATAAACTCGTGCTTATATGCCATCACCACCCGAGATAAGAGGAGAATATCAGAGAAAATACAGGTAGGTGCATATCCCACCCTTCATAAAGTTCTAGTGGCACCTTAGGCACATGCAAGAGGAGTCAGTATAGTAGTCATCAATTCAAGGAGAGCTGTACACTGTTGGAGGATCCCTTTTTCATCAGCTCCCTCTATTTATGCCGCTACACAGAGAATGCAAGTTTCTAAGAAACAAAAGGTAGCACATTTTTTCCCCTCTGCACAAAGAGCAGCACTTTGTACATCGCCCTTTTGAGCAAGCATAGCTGGTGCAGAGAAATGCTCTTGCCATCAGCTGACATGCATCTTTTTACTAGCAGCAGTCCCATCATTGTTATTCATTTACCTTCTTTTATTGAGTGAACCTCGTGAATTTTTAGGGCCTGCATAAAAACCAACAACTGACAGCAGCCATCTGCATGTTGAGCAGCAGACTATTTTTTTCTCTAGTTCTGGACATTTTGCTCATGTTCACGTGTTAGTGTGCATTTGTGTGCATCTGTGTGCATCTGTGGCCAGACACACAATTGCTTCCCATTGCATACATCTGTCACACACATACTACAGCAACCATTATAAAAATACTGCTGGTGCAAATCACTGTTCTGCATTCAAAACGAACTCCAATGGAAAAGGTCTCCTTCAGGCTTTTCCATTCCCAGGCTCAGAATTAAAAATCACTAAGGAGATTTTTTCCAAGTCTTCTTCTCCAGAAGGAAGAGTATTAAACGTATTCAAAATTTTTTCTTCTTTTTTTTTTTTATTTGACTTATTATTATGTTTCTTAAGCCTCCTTCTCTATCTTCCATATTCCAAAGTGCAACATTGCAACTTTCATCTCCAATAATTCCAAATATAGGTAAACGTGTCTCTGTGCTAGTACAGGCACAGGAGTACATTCAGCACAGTTGCTCTTCTGCATCTCATTTATTCTCTTGCAGTTTGCATCCACAGACAACACACTCATGTTCTTTACGCCACTGGCAACCAGAAGGCATCTCACACAGAATCACAGGAATTGGAAGGGAACTGAAGAGGTCATCAAGTCCAAGCCCCCTGCTAAAGCAGTTGCCTACAGTAGATCACACAGCTGGGAGTCCAGATGGGTCTGGAATGTCTCCATAGAAGACTCTACCACCTCTCTGGGCAGCCTGTTCCAGTGCTCCATCATCCTTATTGAAAAGAAGCTCTTCTTGTTCGTACGGAACCTCCTGTGCTCAAGTTTTAGGCCATTGCTCCTTGCCCTATCGCTACACACCAAGAGCCTGGCCTCATCCATTTGCCTCTCACCTCCCTGTAGATATTTATAAACCTTAGATCTCACTGCCTTGTGATTTATTGGAAAACAGATGCTCCTGCCCAGGAAACAAGACTTCCTGTGGCAGGCATTGTCACCCAACTTTAGGTATGCAAGGAGCAAACCTCCTAATTCTAGGGACCCAATCTCCTAACCAAGCCTGAGAGCAACCAATATGAGGTCCAGCCAGATTCAGGCAAAGCTGTATCCTGCATTGGCATACTGGTAGAAAACAGACTATTTAAATTAGTTTAAATGAGGACTGGCTCCATCCCTAAGCCTGCCATGAGACCAATGGCATTTCTCCCAGAAGCAGTTAAAATGTTTCAAACAATCATTTTTTCCTGCTCATACTGCATGGGACTGCAGGTTCTGAGCCCTTCTCCTACAGTGTCACAGGTCAGGATCTCATCTTCACTTCCATCTACCACAAATCAATCAACTTAGTTACAAACAAACTGTCTGTAGTGGTGACAAACTAGAGAGCTCTTTACACCTCTGGACAGTTTACTGGTGCTTTAAAGTTGAGCTAATGAGGTCTTGTGATACCACAAAAGGAATTTACAAGAATTGCAGGGCTCAGACACGCAATCTACTTACCATGACTATACAAGTCATAGTGCTGACAGACTGTCAATCTCTTGCAGCTACAGTGCAGATCTGTAGTGTAAATGAGAATAAGATCTTTCCATTTCCATGAATAAAGTGAAAAGAAACAGGCAGTTCACATTTTCCTCAAACAAAGGAATGTTGCAGGAGATGGAGGTAAAAATATAATTCAATAAATTATAGCCAAAAAAAAAAAGGCAAAAAAAAAAAGAAAAAACAAAACCCACAGTACAGTCTTTGGCAGCAAAAGACAATTTACTGCAGCATTTCAGGTGTCAAACTGCCTAAGGAATCCAGCTTCATCTCCACTGTCATAACCTCATATTAAAAAACTTTTCCTTATCCAAATTGAACTGCCCTTTCAAACTTAGCCTGGCCATTCCTGAAATTTCCAAATGTCAAAGCAATAAATGGCAGTGCAGCCATTGGGAAGAGTTGCTTCAGGAAACAGATTTTTAAAAAATATTTTGAGATCCAGAAAAGAGACTTTCTGTTGTTGCTGCTTCACAGTTAATAAAAATTAAAGCCATAAAAATAACATAAAACCTTCCTTACATTAAAAAGAATAGGACATATTTTTCAGAAAGCCTCCTTGGTCTGTGTTGCTACAGTTCCCTATGGACTTTATCTTTAAGTTGAACCTTTCTTTCAGTTGGACCTATCTTTAAGTTAGGGACGTGGAGTGATGAAATCATGTCAAGAATCACAGGACAGGTAAGATAGGGTAGATGGAGTGGAACGGGATGGAATGGAGTAGAACAGAACAGCACAGGATAGAATCACTCAGTTGGAAGGGATGTACAAAGACCATCGAGCCCAACTGCCCCACCACTTCAGGGCTACCCAAAAGTTAAAGCACGTTACTGAGGGCAATGTACCAGTGCCTCTTGCACACTGACAGCCATGGGGCATCAATCACCTCCCTACGAAGCCCATTTCAATATAAGAAGCCTATTCTGGCCTTAATGAAGATTTTCTTTAAAAACATTCCACTTGCCGGATCCCTAGCAGTGACTAGTCCAGGCAATGGACGTAAAGTGAACAGAATCTAGAAGTGAAGAAGGAGAGCTGTTTCACTCTGTTTTGCAGTTAGAGGATCGTGTTTTACTTCCTGCTATGCAGCTCTGAAAGGCAAGGATCATCTGTGCTCTGGAAGAGAGAGATCTCCTTTCATATCCACAGAGTCCTGCATAGCATTCTGATTTTTTTCTGTAGGAAATACCCTTGAAAATGACCTCGTCCTGCTGAATGCCAATGCCTGCAGGATTTTGAATGTGTTTTGTTTGTTCTTCTTCCTTCCAGCTGAATACTGAGAGGCAGATTTGGAGGGAAAGTTTCAACATTACATTCAAAGGTCTTAAAAATGCAACTATTTCGTGGCATAGAAAGATTCCACATTTGCACTAATCTACAGCTTCCCCTTTCTTCTGGCAAAAAACACAAGTTATACACAAGTTATACTCACTGCCCATTTCTCAGTCCCCTTCACATATCCCCACATTGTCTTCTTCTTTAAGATTAGCACTAAAAGATGTAGTGTGTGGTTCAAGTTTAAATTAAAGAGAGATGTGTTTCTGCTAGAATGAAAGGCAAGCTATGAAAGACACAGCACCTCTCTCTGAACTCAGTTTTACACAATCTGTTGTTTTCCCCCCCAGCCCCCGTCTACTGGGTCTTTAAAATCTAACGGTCAACTTACATTTATGAATAAGAAAGTGAAGGCAGAAGTCATTGTACATTAGTTACTCCATGGGAAGTGCCTAAGTGAAGTCTCCTACCCCCGGTGAACACAGGGGATCCAAGGCAGCTTTAGCCTTCTGTTCAGGAGCCATCTGCTTTAATGCATCATGTGCGAATCAACGTCTTGAAAGGAAAAATGCTATTTTGGAAAGCAGAAAGCCTCCTGCAACCACACGAAATAACTAACATCTGAGGAAAACTAACCCATGGAAGTGACCACAGAAAGGGAAAGAGGATTTGAACAAATTCTCTCATGTTGTCTATGATCTCTTAAACTCAACACAGATACACCCATACTTAATGGAGGAAAAACAAGAACCATTTGATTAAATGATTGCTTTCCTGAGGGATGAACAGGCTCTGGTGAACAGTGCACAGCTCACAGATGCTTTGTGTTTTATTATTGATTAAATGTGATTAAAGTGAATAATCAGCTCAACTGATTAAAAACAATTTTTGTCTGAAATAATCCTGGAAATGCTTAAGATTTCTTTGGTTTTAAGGAGCTCGAGATTTAAGAAGTGAAGAATTACCTACTACCATCTTCTACCAGCAGCATCCACTTGCATCTTTGCAGCAGGACTTTCCAATGACTTTAAGGGACTGAAATCATAGTGTCATAGAATCACATAATGGTTGGGTTGGAAGGGACCTTAAAGCCCACACAGTTCCAATCCCTGCCATGGGATGGCTTAAGGCTTTAAACAAAGTGTATGCAGCATATTATCAAATCCAAAGCGTAGCATCTTCCATCTAGTTGGGGAGGAATATGTTGTTAGGCAACACGCAGAGAACAGGTTCATATATTCATGCCCCGTATCTTCACAACCTTGGTACTGATAAGGTTTTAGGTAAATAGCAAGAATGCTACTCTTTGGGATGAGGCACAGTCTGCTTCACACAGTGCAATCATGACCTCATGGGATAAGAAATGGAACAGAATGGGAAACACCTTTAACATTTTTGCCTCCCATGGCAATGAGAGTGTTGGGAACAGGAAATTGAGCTATCACAAACGTTAGATGTCCTCAGCCACTGATGCAACATCACAGAATCACAGAATGGCCCGGGTTGGAAGGGACCTCAAGGATCATGAATCTTAAATCCTCTGCCATGTGCAGGGCCACCAACCTCCACATTTCACAGCAGCCCAGGCTGCCCAGGGCCCCATCCTGGCCTTGAACACCTCCAGGGATGGACGGGGCATCACAGCCTCTCCGGGCAGCTGTTCCAGCACCTCACCACTCTCATAGGAAAGGACTTCCCCCAGACATCCAACCTCAATCTTCCCTCTCTCAACTTCAAACCATTTCCCCTTGTCCTGCTGTTATCTCCCCTTTCAAAGAGTTGACATCCACACCTACGCTGCATCCCCACCCCATCCCTGCCAATGCTCAGCACAGCTGCTGCCTGCAACCCAGTTTCCCTGGAAAGGACAAAGGTGCAAGAACAGCCAAGGCCACCACGCGAACTTCTCTCCCAAAGCTTGTCAGAAGCACTTCTGAGGGAATAAAGTGTGAACAGAGCTGGAGACAGTGATAAATTTCCCTTCTGAACAATCAATAAAAGTCTCCCAGCTCCGCTCAGGCCCCTACTGCGGATACGAGGGCCATAATTACATTGTCAAAAAGTGGAGTTGCCCCAGCTGACCGAACCCCCCTGTAAGCCTGACGTGTGATTGACAGGCAGTTTATGGGTGGCACGATCTGACTGGCAGGGGAGTTGGCTAAAGCCAAAGGCAACACTGAAATTTCCCAGTCTGCTACAACCACCGGAGCAAAGGACTGCTGCTCGCCAGGGGATTGTGGGAAACCCTGAGTCATATTAACATATCAAAGTAAGAAGCTGACAGCGCTTACTAAACAATCTGAACTCAACCATAGCTGCAGAGCATCCCCCAAACTTCCCCGTCTGAAGGAGAACAGGAATTAAAATGCACTCAGCCCTGTCTTCACCACGACAGCTCTGAATTTGAAAGCCTGCTTGTTTAACGATTTTGATCTGCGATAACATACGTGTACGTGTAGATGTATATATATATCACATACATTGCTGAGCACGTCAGTTTCTTTCATATACACGTGTGATATGAAAGAGGCTGACATGCTCAACAGTTTGTTCTATACCACGGGCCAGACTGGTGCTAAATTGGAGCCAGAACAACGTATTTCTGTTTGATGTGAGCAATGTGAAGCCAGCAAAAGAATACACTTCTTTTGGTCTTATTTTCTACTGAGCTGCTACTGCTTCAGTGCTAAATTGTGGATTACATGGTCAGAATCAATCTTAATTGCAGCCAGGCACTGGGATAGTATGTCATGCAGAGCTTAGGAGTGGCTTCGTGGCTGGTCTTTGAGCTGTTCACTGCAGGGTACACCAAGGGTGTAAAACATCGTCGGAAATGCAGCTGTGCAGAGGGACCTGGACAGGCTGGAGAAATGGGCAGGCAGGAACCTCCTGCAGTTCAATAAGGGGAAGGAGAGGCTGTGAGAGCTGGGGCTGCTCAGCCCAGAGCTGGGGCAGCTCAGGGGGGTCCCACTGCAGCTGTAAATCCCCGCAAGACATGCAAGGGGATGGAGCTCTGCTCCACAATGCTTGGGGCAGCCCAGGGGCACAGGGCACAGCCTGGATGTGAGGAGCTGCCATCAGCAGCACTGCTGTGCTGGGCGGGTGCCAGAGCATTGGCACAGGGAGCAGAGAGCAGCGGGGGCTGCTCACTGGGGAGTCCCAAAAGCCAGGCATAGGGCAGGCTGAGAAGGGAAATGAGAAGCAGGACAAGCAGCCCAGCAGCAAGGAGATACTGTGCTCTCTTTCCCAAATTGCTAGACAGCAAAACAGCATGGAGAAGTCAAAGCTTTTGTAGTGCACTGACTACGTAAGGACAAAGTTCTGACTTTCTTACAGAGGTCAAATTAAGAAGGATGCTTGAAGCTAGCAGAAGAAGACACAGAAAACGACATACTGAAAACCATTACCAGGCAAATTCAAATCAGACATCTTAATATGTCTCTTAAAAAATAAAATAAAAACATGGATGATTAACCAAATCCCCTGGAACAAGCTTCCACAGAAAATGCTGGCTTCTGATTCCCTTGACGTCCTCAGACAAAGACCAAGCCTTTCTGGAAGGCATGCTTTAATCTAATGCGAGTTACCAAACCCAAAGCTGGGATAACTGTGTGAAACTCAATGGCCAGTAAAGGACAGTCAATTCAGCTTGGGTGATCTAATAGCACTTCTTCACGGAGCCCCCCTAGGAAATGGGATAGAAACACTCTGCCCTTCTGCTAAAGCCAGTTGACTGAAATTATTTAAGCCAATGGCAAGCACGAAATATTTCAGCCCTACTGTGACTCAACTAAAGGGTCAAGAGCACACGGTGTGGCTTTCAACACACGTCCAGGTGCATCCCCTGCCACCCCCAGCTTCCACTCCCCTCTTCTGCTTCAGAAAGGCATCTGCTGGAGGACTGCCCTCCAACAGCCAACCTCACCCGACCTCCCTGAGCTGCTGGGCACTGACAGGATCACCTCACACAGCACGGCTCTCTCCCTCTGTGTGCTCAGATTGTACCCCTCGGTGCCTTACATTATTTTTTGACTGAGAGCCATACGTGTCAGTAACGCTCAGATGGCAACATTTCTGCCCGTGGGCCTGGAGGGTGGAAGTTCAAGCCCTGCTGGAGGATACGGATGCCTACTGACATGAATGTTGACATGCAAGAACAGAAGGGAGGGAGATGAGGCGTTCAGACACGTTGGCTTTTTTTTCCCCTTTCTCCTTTCTAAGACATGCACTGCCTTTAAAAACAGCCCGTTAGTTGAGAGCTAAATGTGTGCATTTCACTAATACTCTAATTCATGCTGTTGGGACCTGAATTCCACATCCTGACTACAGCAACTAGAAATGTCTATTTAATATCAGTTTTTCACAGCCCTTTAAAAAAATCTGTGTGTCCAAATTCTTCTACCCCATGATATGAACCTGTATTCATCCACAAACCCATGCCAGTGTCAGTCCTTCTAGGCCCCTTGTCTATTCTACATGATAGGAATGCACACTTTTGCTCCGTGGGGTTTTCTTTCAGAGTAAATATGGTGGTTATAGCAGAGGACTGGGCATGAAGAAGAGGACTGAAGTTTTTAGCACTGCCACAGTTCTTCTGCATAGCTCTGGGCTTGTCACTTGTGACCACAACCTGTGCAGAACAGGTGTGACTGCGTGGAATGCCAGGAGATCAGGAAGAAGCACGGCTGGAGGATGGAGGAGAACAGGAAAACACACTGCTGGGAGTTCTGTGCTGCTGCTGCTGCTGCTGTGAAGAGAAGCAGTGTTCCCATACCAGCTGGCAAAGCTTGTCACTGGCTTTAGCACAGGACCTACCTGGTAGAGTACTTGCTATTGGCAGCCCCAAGAGAAGGAAACTTCCTAACTGTTATGGAGAGAGATAAGGAGAAAAGGATATCCCATTCTGGTAGCAGAGCAAACCCATGCGATACACAGCAGAGAAATGAACATCCAAGGGATGGATACTTTCATTTAAATGCATAAATCCAGGCCTCTTTCAAGCACCTAAGTGAGTGCTAAGGTTTCATAACTACTTGGAATCACAGAACCACAGAATCATGGAATCAAACAATACTTGATACCATCTAGCTTCTTCTTTGGGCTGAAATTTTCAAAATGACTCAGCTCCCAGTATGGCAGCTCTTATGGAAATACAGCACTTTTAAAGAGAAGGAAAAATGTACTCACCATGGATGGAAAGGGTCCCATTTCTCACTGCCAGGAACTTGGCCCCATATGGAAACAGTGGTGGGGAGTGGAGGCTTCCATAGAGATAGATGCGTGCTCTGTGATGGAAACGGGCTGTGGAAGATCCCACCCGGAGCTCTCCTCCATCAGATATCAGAATGTAATGAGCATGTAGTTCCACAGGTCCTGGACCAGTAAACACGAGTTTGCCACCTGAAGACAACAGAAGAGTAAAATGCAACCACTGACCACATGGTCAGTCATGATCATTGAATCACAGAACTGCAGAATCACTGAAGTTGGTAAAGACTCCAAAGGTCCCCAAATCCAACCTCATCCCACTCCCACCATGCCCATATCTCTGCAGTTCTCAAATACCTCCAGGGACAGTGACTCCACCACCTCTCTGGGCAGTGGAACTGCTTCTCTTTCTGAGACGAAATTGCTTCTATCCTAATGAGGTTAAAGATATGAGATTAAGGATGAAGATAACAATACTGCTTCCTACAAAAATCCAACCGTAGTCAGTCCTTCTCCCTTTGGACTGATCAGTTCTTTATAGAACTCTTTTAGTAATGAAGATCTTAGTTAACTTAGACCGTCTTTCACTTCTGCCACAGGCAGCATCTTTCTAGACCGAGCAAAACCACCATTAAATCTGGGCAAATATCTAAGTCTCTCCACTTCCAGTCCAAGGGAGTTAAGTTTGGAAACTCCCAGTCTTAACTCACTCACTCTCTAACTGTTAGAAGGGGATAATATTACTTAATTTGTGGATTACTTTGCAGATTACAAACTGCTTGTGACAGAGGGAGGCGAGAGCAAAGCTTAGGAACACAGGAATTGGCAACTTGCTTAGTTCAATTCAACTCTTCCAGTTGCTGTTCAAAACCAGATGCTTCCAAATACAATACAAGAAACTTCTCCTTGTTAGCTGGATGCGAAAAGATCTCCTCATTCCATAAAAGCCTCATTTGAATCCCTAATTAAAGGTTAGTTTTGCCCCAAAGCATAAGGTTTCACTCATCTTCCTGCCAACATTTTCCTTGTACAGTCTATTAGTAAAACTGGACAGGTTTTGTCAGTAATGTATATCTGATCCTTCAAATCTTTTTAATACTCATCTCAATAACTTCTTGAAGCCTTGAATTCTGTGGTCTACATACTACACAACACATGAAAAGGCATTTTCATCCTTTGGTTTCAACTCAAGTCTCTTTTCATTCTATCAAATGCCTCCTTTGTTCTTGCCTGGTGTGAGCTGGTAATCCCAGTCTATCATTTCAGAGCAGTTCACTCTGACATCCTTTCACAGCTTCCCTCCTATAAAGGACACTTCTGCTATCTTTACGGTGTATTTGCACAGAGTAGGCTCTCAGACAACTCATCCTTCTGCAGTTGGGATAGGTCTTCCTAGGTCAAACCATGCATCCCTGGAGCTTGTCCCAAAGCCTCACATCATATCTCCTTACAAAGGGTCTGTGAGCCTCCCAATCTTTCCCTTTACAAAGCAGCAGTTAAGGAATCTCATACCATGGCCAGAATCCTACTGTTGTTAGCAAGCTTCAATGTTGATCTTCATACCCATCAAACTGTTGGCTTCCCCATAAGATACTACGAGTCACAGAGATATGGGAGCTGCACAGCACTTCTCTGCCTTTCCCATTCCATTGCATCCACTCTTGCTGAGCACATTCTCCATACTCTATTTATTCTTGCATTGATGGGCTTTAATTGTTGAGCTTAATTTCTCACTCTCACAACAAAGCTAGTATTTGAATAAGAGCTCCCCATTCAGTATTTCCTTTGGAGACTTAAGTAGGTTCCAGATAAGTTTATACAGGGCATGCAGAGAAGAGATAAACCTCACATTTTCTTGCAAATAAGCACTACGAACCATGGGATTCCTCCCACAAACACCAGATTCCTGGTATATAAGCTGCCTGTTTCCCTAGACATACTTTTCTACACACAAATGCATTTCTGTTAAGCTTGCTTTGTTACAGCCATGTTGTATTTTCACAAACTGTACTGAGTAAACACTGATACAGCAGCATGAAATTCAGCTTGTTTCATTTAAAATGATGGAAGGTTTCTGACTTATTCTGAGGTACACCTGACACTTCTAGAAAAATGAAGTGTTGGCAGTACAGAAGCGTGCTCTGCTGAAATGGTATGCATTCACAGACTGGAGGGACCATTAGATCCTACCTCCTGCTGGTCTGTGCACATCACACTACTGACAAACTGAAGGAAGCGGAGACTCTGTGTTTGACTGCTGGATGCCCTCCAGAAATGCAGACAATCAATTAAGTGATTGGTGACATCATTCTACCATTTTCTAAGATCATTTTTTTTCCAGTGGCTAATCTCCCTTACTGGTCACAATTTCTGTTTTATTTCCAACCACAGATGAGCTCTCAGACAGCGGTTGCCTTTACGGCCTCCTGCGTTGCACTGCAGAGAGGTCTACAAAACAGCACTTCCTGCAAAGGTGTCAGCATGCAAACAGCAATTAAATCAAACCTCAGCCCTTGATCAGGCTGGTTATAAAGTTTCTAAGATTCTTGCTGCAAGGAATCATCTGTATCCTCTCCCATAGCCTGAACACTCAGGCTGGGCAGCCTGGTCTAGTATTGGATATGGAGGTTGGTGGCCTTCCTGCAGCAGGGGGTTGGAGCTTGATGATCCTTGAGGTCCCTTCCAACGAAGCTATTCTGTGATTCTATGAACACTCCTCCTGAAATGGGGAAGCCAGATTTCTTAATCCTTCCATCTCTTTATTATTCTCCTTGGTAGTCTCCACAGAGGCAATTCTTCTTTATCCCCACCTTCTGTACCTTCCTCATCACACAAAAAACTATACGACCTCCTTTTGTTACTTCATTTCAGCAGCTTCCTTGGCCACCTCAGCTCCTGATGGTTTTCATAGATACAGTTCTCTCTCACGCAGTCCCTTACTGAGTACCCACAGTTTTTGTTCCTTTCTGCCCAGCTGTGTACTCCACAGTGTAAATCTGTGCTTAGTTTGAATGGCACTCACAGATGTGATCGGTGATGGATCTCCATCTACTTGCAGGTGATTTACTTCTTCCAGGTGATCACACTACTACATTTGAACAAAACTACATTTGAACAAATTTGTGATTTTCTTAGAAGATGATTTAAAATTTTTTCGCCTTTCTGAGGGGAAACTTTTCTGTTCTGTACTTTCCCACGTACACTGAAATTAATATTCACAGACCACAGAATGCCTCTACCAGAATAAAACTGGCCCTGGTGCTTAAAGAATGTGTATTCCTGAAAGATACTATTTAACATCTTCTTCGGTAATAAATGGATTGCTGTTCCATCTTCCTCTTGTGATATAATTTACCATCCTGTTCCTTCCCACGCTGAGAACAGAAATATTTATTAAATATATTTGCCTTATAGCAGCAGCGTTAATAATTTTATCACTGCGATCGAGAAATGGAACTATAAATCACTGCGATTTATTTTATTCCTAACATAAAAAAGACATCTTCCCCAAGGTCTTTATTGACTTCCTATGCACTATTCCCACTGAAATATAGTCATTTCTGTTTCCACTTCTCTTCGTGTGATTTTTAATGAATATTTTAATTGTTGCTATGCTGCACCACTGAACTGGGAAGGCTGGTAGCCAGAGCTGTCCTGTCTTCTGATTGCAAAATCACACTTCTGCCTCAAATGACCTTCCCAAAAGTTTCCATACGCTTCAGGCACACGCTGTCCATTTAAAATTTTCAAGCTGTCCATAAGGCAGCTTAGAAATATTCAATTCCTCCTACAACCCTTTCTAGATCCTCTCTGTTGGATGGGAGAGATGGGGGAGCATCTCCTCCTGTAAGACTCCCGAGTTCTTTCCTGTCTGCAGCCTTTTCAGCACATCCCAAGGCAGCTGTTTGAAAATACCTGTTTCCCATAAGGTCTGGGATTTACCTTCCTTTTTCCCTACCTACCCTGGCTCTAGAGGTTCTGATGGGCACTTTTGTGTACAGCGTGGCTTTGGCATGTCAAGAGTTGCCCATCCTTATACAGCTCCTCACGAATGAACAGTCCTCTAAATCCTTTCTTTCCTTTCCTCAGGAAGTCCACTGTTCCATAGCATTAGGCTCACTACACGTCAGCTATCCTGAGCAATGGGCCCCTGCATCTATTCAAATATTTTCTATCTCCTTTGTGGATTTACAGGTGTCTGGTGAGCTTGGCAATTGGACGCTCTGTGACGGCCCTGCACACGTGTTGTTCCAGCACTTCTCAGTAGCAGCATCTCAGTTGCAAGCACTAATTCTGCTGTGCTTGGCCTGCAGTTCTGACCCTTTCTGGGGCACATCCTATTGGCTTTCCCTTTCTGGGTGAAGATTTGGTTGCGCTGGAACAAAAAGAGCTGGATTTCAAGCTGGGAGCTGTTGCCTGGCTCTTGAGATTCTCCTTCCCCAAGTGCAATGACAATCCAAAGCACACTTAGCAATGGGGCAAAGATTTGTCAGATCGTGACCACCAAAGGAGATTTGCTGTATGGGATGCTTTGGCTGTCCCTTAGCAGCAGCAGACAGATCCCTGTGTAATCACAGGAGCTGAGTGCATCAGCTCCAAGTGATGGCCACAACTTCATGCAGCTTCTGAAGCTTCTGAACTCCTCCAGAACAAAACACAAGGCACTGATGGGAAAAAAGTGTAAAAAGAAAAATTCAACTGCTGAAGATCTAAAAAAAAAAAAAAAAGAAAAAGAAAGCAATATCAGACAAAGGAAAAGAAAACATTAGTAGGGATTCATTTAGTCATTAAACAAGTCCAAGTGTAAAATATGTAAAATAAACTCCAGCCAAACTTACAAATACCTGTGTCAAAAATTTATACACGGTCCTTCCAACACTCAGCTCTCCATACTTCTTTGCTTTTCATCAGGTCAAAATAAATATACAGCTGCTGCTTTACAAGATTGTCTTCCCCTTTTTTAAAAGAAAATAAAAGTTATGCTTCCTTCTTTTATTGCACTTGACCCCTTCTCTGAAAGCAGAAAGGAAGAATATTGCTCAGCTGAGCCTTTGGCTGTGACCCTCAAATTGTTTGTTATGGCTGCACGGGAAAGCAAAGTCCTACATATGACCTTGAGGGTGATTTTATAAAAATCAATCAACTACTGTTATGATGGCCTCCCCGCCAAGCAAAATAAATACAATTAAAGCCATAATCACTTCTGTACAGTAATGTGCAAATTCAATGGGTCTCTTTAGGTGGAGTGAGGGAGAGAGGGGGCGGAATCTGTTGGGGTTATTTGATACTTTGTGAGAACATCAGAAGCACCATTCTTCTCAATTAACCCAGCAATTAGCCTCCACCTCTCCGCCTGGAAAAGAAATCTTTCTTTATCTGTCTTTACTCAAAAGAAAAAGAGGAGGGGAAAGAAAAAAAGCAAAAAACAAGGAAAAAACTGGAGGCAGCCTCGGAGAAAGGGAGAAACATCTGGACCAAATAACAAAAAATGGTAATATAATAATAATAGTAATAATAATGGTAAGGGGAGCATTATCTGCCATGTGAATAAGTGCTCCACCAGCGTATCAATGGTTGTACCAAGAGTCTTATCTTCTGAACTCACTGGGAAATGGTAGAAGGCACACATGGTAGGAAGTGGGAAGTTAATGTATCACCACTTAGTTGTCACGCAGCCCCAGCTGGCTCATGCAGTACCAAGTTGGGTCAAATTCACCATCCTGGTACCCAGAGCACTTAACCTTGGAACAAGGCTGTCCCACGTCCAAGTTTCTCCTTGCCTCGCAGAGTGTCACAGTGACACAGAGACTGATTCATGCTTTCAGACACGGGGGTTTATAACTCTTCTCAAAAACGTCCTTACCAAAAAAAAAATTCTTCTACTATTCACATTTTCATAGCGCGTAAGGGAGACGTTGACTTTCTCATTATTTTTTAGGCTGAGATTCAGAATGCTCCAGGGATTTACTGAACTTGGTGGGAAGCAAAGTCCCCATTCCAAAAGGCATCTTTACATGGAGGTTGGGCTTCTTTACCGTTAGCTTTTGAGGCAACACCTCAGCATGTGCTATCACAGCATTTGCAGAAGCGTTAAAGCAAGCAAATTGTAAGGAAGGTGCTGGAGAGTCTCCAGAGATTTGTTTTAAATCAGTAACAGAAAGTGTTAGGGAAATAACGACGGAAAAATTGTCCTGCATGTCAAGAGTGTGTCGTACCACTTCGATTAGCAGAAAACCCCTGCAGAAGAGGATATGCTGGCTGAAAGGCCATCTCCTCAAGAGGACTACTCCCTCCCAGCACCACAGAATCACAGCATCACAGAATCACAGAATGGTTGGGTTGGAAGGGACCTCAAGGATCATGAAGCTCCAACCCTCCTCCACATGTGCAGGGCCACCAACCTCCACATTTCATAGCAGCCCAGGCTGCCCAGGGCCCCATCCAACCTGGCCTTGAACACCTCCAGGGATGGATGGGGCATCCGCAGCCTCTCTGGGCAGCTGTTCCAGCACCTCACCACTCTCTCTGTAAAGAACTATGTATGACCTTAAATGTTACGTCTGGTGCATCCTTGTTGCAAGAAAAAGAAAAAAAAAAAAGCAACAACAACACAAAACATAGATCCTCCTCTGCATGGGAAGAGAAATACAGAGTTTACAGGCCTTCAGTGGGAACAACAGACTATTTCACAGACCTGTCGACAGGCTCACGTGGCATTTGGATGAGCCATAACAGTTTACTGCAAGCTGGACCAGTGTCGAGCAAGATGTGAAGAAGTTTGTCCTACTGGCTCCATCCCAAGGCTGCCTGAACCACAAGACCAAACCTCCCTATATAGGTTCCTTCACTCTCGTGATATACAGGTGCAGATCAAAACCAGCTATGTTTTTCCACCAGAACATCAATAATGCTACAAAGATAAACACATATTCCAACACTTTGTTAGATGGAGGCCTTCATCTGTCCGTGCGTGAGGAACCAGCAGCTGCTTGAGCGCTCTCAGATAGAATGGCCTGACCTGAGAGGTGGTGAAGTCACTCACTGTCCCTGGAGGTGTTCAAGAAACATTTAGCTGTGGGCACTAAGGGACATGGCTTAGTGGGGAAGAACTGGTGCTAGGCGGATGGTTGGACTGGGTGATTTTGGAGGTCTATTCCAACCTTGGTGAGTTTATGACTAAGCTGTCATGTAAGCCTTGAGAAGGCATCACACTAAGCACGAAAATGCAAGAAAAAAATCAGTCCTCAGGCTCTTATTTCAAGTCTACAGGTGATGGACACCTGTTGAGTCCTCCACCCTCAGCAAAAGAGGGGGACATCAGGGAAAGAACAGTTGTAGGGAGTAGAATTATTATTATGGTCTATCTGGGTGACCATCAGACCAGTGTGTTTCCACTTGCTATACTCCACCCACACTTATCTCAAGCTGATTTCTGGCACTTACATTTAAACACATCACTGATTTGCTGCTGGAACTTGTTCTTCTTAATGGAAGCCTGTTCTCACAGAAGAGCTATCTCAATGCACAGTTTGTTAAGGCATCAGAAGAAGAGGAGATACAGTGAAATTGAAATCTTCATGCAGTGCCCTGCTACACATTACTCTTCATCAGTACTTCTGTGCTTACAATACACACTTATGCCTTTGAAGATATTTATTTGCATTTAAGAGCTTTAAAAACCATCAGAATGGCCTGGGTTGAAAAGGACCACAATGATCATCTAGTTTCAACCCACTGCTATGTGCCAACCACCAGACCAGGCTGCCCAGAGCCACATCCAAAGGCTTAGATCCCTGCTGCATGGGATATTTCTGTACTACATATGGGTGTGTAAGGATGGAACTATTAATGGGACAATGTCATTGGGGGGGGGGCCTGCTTAGCATCTAGGGCAGATGCAGACAGATGCAGGACCTTTCCATCTTATACTTAGAAGCACCATCTACTTCTCCAACAGGGACACATTCCCCTTTCCCATGGCAGAAAACAGCTTTCAGCCCAGACCAGCATGCTCAGAACAAGTTTTTTTCCAGTCCGCTCCTCCCGCAACACCTTGGAGGAGTCTCAGGAGCTACTGAAGATGCAAAAAAATCTATTTCACCAACAAGCATGAGCCCTGGGAGTCTGGTGTGCATGCTGTCTATAATCCCATCCTAAACAGAACGGGAAAGGAAGACCTGCAGCCCATGGCCAAACACAAACCAGGGTTTATAGCTGAGAAAGAACCCAAAAAACCCCTCAAGTTGCTACAGATGGGCCTTAAAATCCTTTCTCTGGGGAACGTCCAGCTCTGTGGCTTGAATTCTAATGAATAACATTGAATTCCTGCTAAAATGGCACTAACATTCTAAAGAACTAATGCCTTGCATTTTTTTTTTTCCCATCAAAACAACAGAGACTTTAAGGTTCTGAGACTGTAATTCTTGCAGATTTGGTGCACCTCACTGTAACAACACAGAAAAATATCACAGCGGCAGGGAGAAACAGGGCTAACTACTCTTCCTTTTAAATCTCAATTAAAAAATACATTGGATGAAATTTCCCATTAGCTGGTACTATTTGTACATCCCATGTTCTTTCTTTAATTAAAAAACATGCTTATTGCAATACTGCCAGAATCGCTTTTACGGTATTTTAATTGTAATGTCTCTGCCTGATTAAAAAAAGAAAATATGAACTAGAAACTGCCTGCAAAAACTATCACAATGCATATTCCAAATGGGTTGAGTAAATGGCACAGAAAACACCACAGAGAAAATATTTTCTAACCTTGGCTACGGACAAGGGATTTTAAAATAGGTTTAAGGACAGAAAAACAGAGGAAAGATGTTATTCCATCTTTCAGTGAATTCATACCTAGTCTTTATCAGCACTGAAGCTGAAGAACTAGTGAAGCACTACTTATCTGACATGTATGCATGCAGATGTATCAGCTAATACTTGATGCTTTTTGCTAATAGCATCAAACTCTAGGAAAAAGTCAAGCAAAATCAGTATTTCCTTCCTCCTCAGGTCTGCATGCAGCACCCATTGCCCAGAGTGGGTGCTCTGCCCCTGCAGACAGCCAAGGTCAGGCTGGACGGGCTGTGAGCACTGATGGAGCTGTGGGTGTCCCTGCTCAGTGCAGGGACAGATGGCCTTGAAGGGTTCCTTCCAGCTCAAACCATTCTATGATTCTATGATTGACTGAAGTAACATTTTCCCTTTTTCCTACAATGCTGGCCATCTCAAGGTTGCCACTGCAAAACAAATGTATTGCTGAACGCCTGAGACCTTCAACCCCACCAGAAAATACCTGCAACATCGCACCAGAACTCACCGCCAAGCTAACCCTGGAAGAACAGCCAGCTTTTCCAGTCTCCAGCATTCCCTCGAGGCTGTCCTATTCAGTACTAAAACTTCAGATAAAGGTAGTAATATGTCTGAGGCATCAACCCACCAAAGACAAATCAGTTGCTCCAGTGGAAACTCTGTGTAAGGGAAATTTCCATCTGTCCTGGGTTATCATAAATATTACCATACTTGTGATGCCGAGATCACAACAATAACTGCAATCTGCTGAATTTACTAGTTAGCTACAATCTGTCTATCCTGTATCTCTTCCCCAATCAGTACTGTCTGAGCAGTTTTGCAGTCTGGATATTAAACATTCCACTGCTGATAATCACGTGTCCATGCTCTGCTTGTCACAGGGGAGGCAGAAACTGGTGGTCCTCATGGTAGTGGGCAGGATCCAGCTGCTTACATTAATTCTAAATGCTTAAAAACTATTGCTTTAGCCTCCAGATCTTCTGTGAAGACAATCTGGTCACTACCAATACCTCTACATGCATTTGTCTGGGTGCTAATAAAGCCAAAGCAGGGTCACCCAAAGGATGCACGTGCAGCTGATGTCCTTGTTATAACAATCTTTAAGCAATTTCTACACTGTTGAAACGATCGTGACGTCACCCTACACAAACTGTATCTGAAATCCTCGTGGCGTCTTAAAAATGAGAAATCTCCAGAAGTGGGCCTACATGTTTGGGATGTGTTTGCTGGATACACCACCTGGAGGGTAGGACGCAACAGCGTCTTTGCAAAAGAGCAGACTCTGTAGCTTTACAGGCTTTTTTCATCCATAAAGTCTGTTTCAGGTTGAGTGCACAGGAAGCCTGGTGCTGAGTCAAGAAAGCCAAAGGGAGCAGAACTACAATTTAATCCCATTCTCCAGCTCCAGCTACAGAAACACTTCAGCTCAGGCTTCAATCAAAGTGCGCTTCTACACTCGCCCGCAGGCCTGGGGTTTATTGTCATGCCCATTTTGCAGCTGGGGAAACTCGGCAATTATTTGACAAGTTCAGAGACTCAGGAGTTGTTACTCTAAGGGGATCACCTAACTGAGATCCTTCTTAAGATGGATATCTATCGTAGCTAAGATGAGCATGTCTTTGGTGATGTGTGTTTCTCTAGATCAATACAGGAACCTAAACAACTCCCCAGAGCTGGGCAACTTAAAGAAAGGTAAGGAAAGATGACTCCAGCTTGGTCTCACACCAAACAGACCTCAGGATATCTTGATTCTGTATTTAAACAAGGTTTCCCCAGCCCTATCTCAGTGATAAATCTGCCTTCAAGTAGGCCCAAAGCTCAACAGGCTTCTGCTGCAAGGCTGTGACCCACTTCTTAGAGAAGACAGAGGATGAGCTCCCAAATTCCTATGTGGATTGCCAGCCAAAAGTCTCAGAAAATCTGAGCTCTGATCTATCTCTTCAACTTCACACCCTAATCACACTGGGGTTAAGAAGCACCTTGCAACACCAAGCTTCACCATCTTCAATGGGGCAGAGAAGGGAAAAAAATCATACTAAAGCGTTCCTTACTTTTTCATCCTTACTGAATGATCTTGAAGGTCTTTTCCAACCTTGGTGATTCTATGATTCTATGATTCTATGATTCAATCATAAATTGTTAGTATATTTTTCGGTGTTCCTGTTTCTTTGCTTTCAGCAGGAACGATGCCCAGTGTAGCAGTTCTTGGCAATCGAGACTGATCAAGTTCAAGCTTCATTGGAAATATTCATGCAGTATGGATAAAACCTGTTAAAGATTATCTCTGTAGAATGATCATTCAAAATAATATCCCTGTATAGCTGTCAGATACGTGTTTTCCACTATCACCTCAGTGGAAAACCAGTCCCTTTAACATCCTTACAGTATTGAATTATTATTATCAGTGGAGTAGTCCTAGCTCCTAAAGCCTCTTTCCGTTGTCAAGGTTCACTTCAGCTTAATCTTGCATACAGGCTTAACTTTGAGCAAGCAGCTGCACCACAACAACTCATTCACTTAATACGTGCACCACAACTTTCACCACCAGGGCTTAATTTTAGGGATGAGCATCCTGTGTTATAGAATGGTTTGAGCAGGAAGGGACCCTTCGAGGCCACCTGCCCCACTGAGCAGGGACACCCACAGCTCCATCAGTGCTCATCCAGCCTGCCCCGGGCTGTCTGCAGGGACGGGGCACCACCGCCTCTCTGTGCAACCTGTGCCAGCACTTCACAACCTTTATCATAGAAATTTGTTCCTTACATCCAGCTCAAATCTCCCCTCCTTTAGCTTGAAGTCATTTCCCCCATCCTACCGCAACTTGCCCTGGGTTCCCCCCCCGCGCACTCCCACACCCTTCCACCAGCTCCAGGATCCAAACAGCATAAACGATACCATTTGCATACATACATACGAATTAAACTCTCCCCCGGCCCTTTGCACAGCCCGCCCTCGCCCCCCCCCCCCCCCCCCCCCCCCCCCTCCGAGGTGCAGCAGGTGCAGCACGGCGGTGGCGGCGCCCAGCAGCAGCGTCCTGCCCGCTTCCACCGTGACGTTGGCGCCATCTTGCGGCGGGCGGCCAGCGGGCCAGCTGGAAGCCTCGGCCCAGCGACCGCACAGCTGGAGGGCGGGCTGAGGGAAAAGAGAGGGAGAGGTTCAGAGCTCGTTCTCTTCCAGTCTGCGGGTCCCCAGGTGGATAAACCTTCACATTTGTAAGCAGCAGTTCTGCAGAAAACAAGGAACAGGTCTTTTCTCTGTCCAGAGCCAGGCTGGATGTGGCTCCGGGCAGCCTGGTCTGCTGGTTGGTGACCCTGCACACAGCAGATGTTGGAAGTGGATGAGCGCTGTGGTCCATTTCAACCCATGCCATTCCATGATTCTACAGCAGAGGAAGAAAGGCACACATTTTCCAGACACGCTGCTTATCAACTCAGCTGTAGCACGGAATTGCAGATGCCACAAATTCCTATCTGGCCCAACCTCAACCAACACTAGCAAAACACTGCAAGACACAGCTATGGAACAGTGGGATTCATCTGAACATGGCTTGAAGTCACTCTGACATCCCCCTGTACTTCCCAAGCCGCTCAGATGCCCCAGTTAACACTAGTGGGAGAACAGGGGTCTGAGGAATACAGCAGGTTATTCTTGCTAGCACCGTGGACTTAGTAACCTGATCGGTAGCTGTCTAACAAGAGTGTTGTTTGCTTTTAATGATAGTTCCTCTTTCTAGCTAGGCTATTCTAGACCACAGAATGCTCCCTGGGATGGAACACCTCTGCTATGAGGACAGGCTGAGAGAGCTGGGGCTGTGCAGCCTGGAGAAGAGAAAGTGCTGGGGAGAGCTGAGAGTGGCCAGTCAGTATCTGAAGGGGGGGTGTAAGAAACAAGGGGACAGACTCTTTAGGAGGGCCTGCTGTGATAAGATGAGGGAAATGGTTTCAAACTAAAAGAGGGGAGATTTAGATTGGATAAAAGGAAAAAGTTGTTTACAGTTACAGTAGTGAGGCAGTGGCACAGGTTGCCCAGAGAGGTGGTGGTGCCCCATCCCTGCAGACAGCCTGGATAAGCTATGTGCACTGATGGAGCTGTGGGTGTCCCTGCTCAGTGCAGGGAGTGCGACTTTAAGGGGCCCTTCCAACTCAAACCATTCTATGATTCTATGAACCTGCCTGAAAGGAGAAAAGGGATTTTGCTCGAAGCACTTAGAATTGCCACAGCACAGAAGAGAGTGTAGAGGGGCTACTGGGAAAGCAGCTCCACAGAAATCAAGGGAAGGCATCCGACCAATGGAGGAAAACCAGACAGCTGAAGCTTTTACTTGGTGACCCTTCTCTTGTAGCCCCACTGCCTTCCCTAAGATGAAAGAATATTTATAGAAAATCTTTGAGGACAATGCAGTCTCTCGTTACAGCCTTGGATAAATGGTGGTTACAGAAATGTAGAATCACTATGGATGTTGGAGAGGGTCCAGAGGAGAGCCACAGAGATGATCAGGGGATTGGAGCACCTCCACTACGAAGACAGGCTGAGGGAGCTGGGCTTGTTCAGCCTGAAGGAAAGAAGGCTGCAGGGTGACCTCATTGCAGCCTTCAGTACCTAAAGGGAGCCTACAAACAGGAGGGGAATCAACACTTTGAAAGGGTAGATAACAGCAGGACAACGGGAAATGGTTTAAGCTGAGTGAGGGATGATTTAGGTTGGATGTCAGGGGGAAGTTCTTTACAGAGAGAGTGGTGAGGTGCTGGCACAGCTGCCCAGAGAGGCTGTGATGCCCCGTCCATCCCTGGAGGTGTTCAAGGCCAGGTTGGATGGGGCCCTGGGCAGCCTGGGCTGGTATTAAACGTGGAGGTTGGTGGCCCTGCCTGTGGTGGGGGGTTGGAGCTTCATGATCCTTGAGGTCCGTTCCAACCCAACCATCCTGTGATTGTGTGATTATGGTTGGAAAAGACCTCTAAGATCATCCAGTCCAGGTCCTATTAAGCAGCCCATGGTCAAATAATACAAACTGAAATACACGCAGACTAACTGTACATTCCTCATCAAGCAGAGTGGGTAACAGACTCACAGCTCTGGAAATCCGCGCTCTGGTCTGTCCCAGTGATCTTGGGGATCCTCCTCACTTATCACACTGTTCTTGTCCAGCTGCCCTGAGCATGTTCTCAGGACTGCTGGGACATACTGGCTCACCTAAGACTCTAAAGGCAAAACAGTGAGACAGCCACTTCATCTGTTGAAGACCACATCTAAAACATCTCCATTGTGCAGAGATTCCAGCTTCTTCTGCCCACAGCTGAGCAGGATAAAAACATCCTTCCCCATTAGATTTTTCATGGACTCAATACTGCTTCTTTTTCCAGTTCTTTTGCACTGCTTGGCACTCAGCATCCAACCTATGGTTATTTAAACACTTATACAGAAGACTGAAGGGCAGCAGCAGCTGCAAGCACCGGAGTGATGGCTGAGTGCCCATCCCACCTGTGTGTTGAACGAAGCACAATGAGCCTGCAGAGCCAGGAAAGCTGCCTGCCAGTGGCCAGCAGTGGGCACTTTCCTCCCGTGCTTTTATCATTTGCAGCATGGAGCATGACAAATGGCAGGCAGACAGAAAGCCAGGATGGGAGAAAGAGGAACTGGAATGAAAGAAGCTCTGAATGATGAGGCCGGAGCTGATTGTGGCATCAAGGTGGTGGCTTCACACTCCATCCCAGCCTGGGACAAGTGAGAAATATATCCTCAGAGCTGCCTCAAACCCTTCTTTTGTACACACAGGGGTGATTTAGGCAAAGACTACTCTGAATACAACCAGGCCTCCATTCTGATCTGAATGGTTGGTTCAGGGTGACACACATTGTCTTGAAAAAGTTCTCAGTTAATGATAAAGGCCCTGTACAGCTCCCAGCCCCACATTCAATTCAGTTCAGGATCAGTTTTTTCAGCGAGACCTCAAAGCTGCCGTATTCCTGCAGAGTTCAGTAAGATCAGTAGATAGGCTGAGGCAAGAGACTCTTCTGGTGTCCTCCCCAAGGACATACGTATAACACAAACTGAACTTTTAAACTGGACTCCAGAATGTTGAAGGATGCACCCTCACATTTCTCCATAGGAAACCCGTTCTGACAACCAAGCCTGCAAAATAGCTCCCCTCCCATCAAAGCTCCCAAAGAGTGACTCATTTAATGATAAAATAATATTTCAGTAGTATAAAACAGAAGATGCACAGGCTCCTTGCAGTTCAGCACACTATCCTCTGCTTTCCTCTTGCACCTCGTTTTTCCATTCTAAGGCACATTTCTTTCCACTTCCTATTGCTGGCGGCTGCTGCTGTCAGCCAGCCCTGAGTTGCCTGCATGTCAACCTTGGGAACACCAGCTCTGAGTGCCCATTTCTCAGCTTGTGACTACCAGGGCCCGCAAACAGCAGCAGCAACTGCAACAAGTGGAAAAAAAATAGAGATATGTTTGCATTCCAACACGGGCTGGCAGACAAGTCACAAACAGAAGGGACCATAAGTCGTCATACCTTCAGTTTTTGATCTGAACTGTTGTGAATTACAAGCACTCTAATAGCACAACACAGCAGCTGGTGAGCTTTAACTGCCCTCCATCAAAATACAAGGTAACGTTTGGGATTTAAAAGGTTGAGAAACTCCCGTTTAGGCAGAACGTAGCCCATTTGATCTCAATTTGTGGTGACATTTCAATTTGTTCAGTTAAGTAAAGTCATAATAGAAGGACTGGATGCATTCAAGGCCAGGCTGGATGTGGCTCTGGGCAGCCTGGGCTGCTGGTTGGCGACCCTGCACATAGCAGGGGGTTGGAACTGGATGAGCATTGTGGGCCTTTGCACCCCAGGCCATTCTGTGATTCTATGACTGGTAAAAAGCACACAGAGCTGCATCCTCTGATCAGAAAAAAAATAATCAGAAACTTTAAAACCAAACCTGGAAGAAATGGTTGAGCTAAGCAGCACAGATGCTGCTTGCTGCTGTGCTCCATGCTCTCATTTTCTGGATCCAGCCTGTGTTTATCTAACACAGAGCCACAGAAAAAAGCAAACTGAGGTCAGGCAGGTTCCCCCAACTTCAGTAGCCAGCTTCATCCCTTCCCTAGATACAGCCACTAAGGCACAGAGCGTGACACCTCTCCAGCACTGAGATGACCATCAGTTCCATCCCCAGCATCCTTCCTGCTATGTACAACCACCGACAGCCAAAGGTTTCGAACTTCTGACAGACTGACACACATGGGGCAGCATTTTCCTTGGCGCTGACAGATCGCCATTTAGCCAGCGCGTATGGAGAGCAAGTGTTCCTGTCCTCAGTCACCACAGAGAGACACGGTTAACATTTGAAGTGATGGAGTACGGTGTGAATTTCCCCACCCTGCAGACTCAGGACTCCACACCACATTTAAAAACACTGTAATTTCAGTGATGGATACAGGGAGCTCACTTTCCGGGCTGTGAACTCTTGACAGCTGCTCAGTTTAATACAACAGGAAAAGATTTACAGCCCCACGCAACCCCTACCTACCTGAGGAAAGAAAAAAACCTGTATTAGGAGGAGACAAAAGAGGAGGGGAGGTATTTTATTACCCTAGATATCTTTTACAAGGGAAGTATTTCCAGCCATCTGCTCTAATTATTCCTCCTGTATTGGCCACCATCTTCATGCAACAATAGAAATAATTATCTCCTCAAGGGCAAGCAAAAAAAAAAATATTTACAGAAACAAACAAAAGTTGATTATTTTTAGCTCCTAGGGAAACAAGAAACAACAAGCTACTTCTTAATGAAGGAGCAATTAGGAAGGTGGATAGAACATCTATAATTAAAACAGACAAATTGGTGGAGGCTCCTCCCTCCTACACATGCTTGAAAGAGATGCAAATGCATTTGCTACAGTCAGTGGAGTCAGCATACAACGTGCTTCCCAACGCCCAAAGAAGCTGAACTTTCCTTTTGGCAGGATTCCTGCCTCATCTGCTCTTGGAAACTCAAACCCTGGACCAGATTAACGAACAGTGTTCACCACAACTGCAAAGTCATAGAAATTCTGTCGGTGTATCGTAGGTCTTTCACTGCACAGCCTGTATCCCTGAGACAAGCATGACAGGGACACTCTTTTATTCTGCTCTTCTATGTCTCCTGCATGCACGACATCAGTCAGTGTGAAAAGTATCCTTGATATAAATCAAAATCAAAAAGATGACTTCTGCAATCTTCTTTTCATTCCTGACAGCATACAAAGGGTTTGCTGAAGGCAAGAATGAAAGCAAACATAGAGCTGGGTGAGAAAGAAGGATTAGGGCTGTCCCAGAGAGTGCAGCAAGCACCTTACATTGTGAAACACACAGAAACACCCAACACTTGAGCAGCAGAAAGCAATGCCTTATTTGGCACACAAATAGATATTTACACAGTCTCACCAAAAAGAAGAGAATCCGGTTGACCGTGCCACGAAATCAAAGAGCACACAAACTGAAGATGATCAAGGGTAATGTGGAACGTAGAAGATCCCAAGACTTCTCCAAACGTTCCCAAGATGGAGGGGGTACAACTTAATTCTCATTACAGGAGCGGAGCAAAATGATCTGCTACCTGACAGGGAAGGGCTGCGATGGATAGCCCACCTCAGTTCTCTTAGCAAAAGCAGCACGTTCTTTTCTATCGTTTCTATGTCCTTTAATCAGGTTGCATTTGGAAAGTCCTTTGAAAGAACACCTGGGCAGAAAGGGGAGCATATTTTTACATCTCTTTTTTGTCCGGTCCTTCTTCCAAAGAAAGGCAGCCTCCTGGCCCCCAGGAATTCAGCAGTCTCCTATACTTGAGAAATTCCTTACTCAGTTCGATTCTGTGTGATGATATCATGAAAACAATGTGGAATGACCACTGATGTTCTTCTTCCCTGGATACCAGTGTTAAGACAGGCCCTGCTGCCAGTTTAGAAAAGAATAACAGGGTGGTAGTTAGTTTTCAGACATTGGTACAAACTGTGTTGGTAAAACAGTGAAGAATTTAACTGATAATCCAGAGATGTGAAAGGAAGTGCCCCTACAAACTATGTCACAGCAGAGACCACCTATGGCTTACCCAAGTGAGCAGACATTGGTAGCCAACTGTTCAACTAACGTTGACAGATGCCCGAATCATCTTCTTCCAGTAATTCTAAAATAAATGATATTAAAACAAAAAACACAACACAGTAATGGTTGTGCTCAAGTCACAACTCACTAAGGAGCTGTATTTACATTAAAAGTCAAAAGAAAGAAAGGAGGCTGTGGATGCCCCATCCCTGCAGGCATTCAAGGCCAGGCTGGATGTGGCTCTGGGCAGCCTGGGCTGCTGGTTGGTGACCTGCACACAGCAGGGGGTTGGGACTGGATGAGCATTGTGGGCCTTTTCAACCCAGGCCATTCTATGATTCTATATCTAAGGAACTGTACAGTAGGGGAAAAAAATCATTTCTGCCAAAATGAGCTCATTGCCTTATGAATGATGGTAGAACTGACGTAGACTTTAGCCAACTTATGCTTTCCCAAGACCAAAACATGATTTAAAAAAAAAAAAAAAAAAATTTAATGACTGTTTTCATCACATGTTGCTATTTAATTTCTCTATCCTTTATACCAGTTCTAAAATGCAGGTGATATTACCCAGCCCATGAAATTCACATAATGGCTCCTTCATTAATATTAAATGCATCAGGACTGGGCAGGTGGCTGGACATGAGCTGCACTCTCTAGTACTGTTAGGTCTTAACAAGACATCCTAAGCTCTGAATTACAACATAATAACTACTTTCTTCTTTTTTTCCCCCTGAATTTTAGCAGCCTTTCTGATTTCTGTTGAGCTGCATGAGTACAAGAAGAGAAGAATCTGGCTGGACATGTTCTCTATGGGACTGATGAATGACCTATTCTCTTTCCAACCATTACAGGATAAATCTGTTTACACACAAAAAATTGACCTGGGCCAACGAGGTGGGACTAGAACCAGGAAGCTGGCACGTCCCAGAGGTAAAAATGTATTTGCAGCCAACAGCATTAGTAACTCAAGACCAAAAACAAGCCACACTGTCATTAATTACTCAGACAGGGGCAGCCACAAAAGCAGTGAGAAGACCCAAAAGCCAACTGTAAATAGCTTGTCTAGCTGATTAGTTCAGAAAAAAAAATGAATGGGCAGTTTTGGAGGTCAGAGCCCATGGCACAAGTCAGTCTCAGCCCAATTTGCAAGTGGTCAATGGCATGAGAACGAGTTTAATTCTTATTTAAAAAAAAAAAAAAAAAAATTCTTTTCCAGCAGAGGAGTAATCAATGCAATTTCCAAGCACAGAAGGTAAGGCTCTTTGCACCAGAGGTATTTAATTAAGGACAAGAAATGTTAGTTTGATCTAACAGTGCTTTCGTAGGGCACTGAAAAGACATTGCTCTTGGAGGAAGGAGTGCATGGCTCACATGTAGCATGTATAGGTTTCTAACATCCAAGCACAAAAAGCTGGCCTGAAAGCAAAATACCAACTAACAGGAGGATTGGAAAGTCCCATGTCTATTTGAGTAAAATGCTGTTCTCATATCTCTTGGGGTTTTATGAAGCTTATGGTAGGATATTGGTCCTAGTATCAGAAATCTTAATTTCGAAGATAAAGGAGAGCACTGTGGAAGAAAATGACTTGGAGTGTATGACAGTTTTTCTCTGTGGTAGTAAAATCTGACCACGGTTGCTGGCTAAGATGCCCAAGCTGCACTGCAAGGGACCAAAGGGTCGGTGCAGGAGCAGCAGCTGCTGCCCAATGACTCAGAAAAGCACTGAGATTCATGAGAAAAAGTGGGGAATGCCTAAGCCTGGGTGGGAAAGTCTGGAGGGAAGCAGAGAAAGTTTTGGGCAGACACTAAACTGAAGAGGCAGAACAGAAGCACACCGTTAGATTTTTCCATATACCTAGCAAGGATGCAAGGATGCTCAACCAATGGAAAACGTTGACTCGGATGGAATGAAAAGCAAAGTTCCTATTTCCTTTCCAAAAAAAAACCAACAAAAAACCCAATCTGACTGTATCTTTCAGCAGCTTACTTCAGCACAGAGCAGTAGGAGGGAACACGCTGCACAAAGGCTACCAATTAGTACAGGCTGCCTTTATTTTAATCACGCACACTCACACATCCTTCTCTCCAATGAACAGGATGATACCTGGCACTTCACCCAAATCTAGCCCCTTCCATCCACAGACTCCCAAAATATGACAGATAGGCAACCTGTTAGGAAAACTATAGGTTACGATCTCTCCTTATTTCAAGGGAAACTGATGTATCTGCCAGTATATTTTGAAGCAGATTAGGTTGCTTCATTATCCTGTGATGAAAATTCATGGCTGACTGTAGTAGGTTTGGGAATCTGTTGAATCACTGCCGGAGCTTCATCAAAATATTTTGCCTGACCATTTTCACCTAAAATGTATTTTTTCAAGCAGATTCCACATTTGAGAGGGAGGACCTGGATGAGCACAAGGAAACAGCTTGAGGCTGTGCTCCATCCAACACAGGCTAGGATCTGATGCAGTCCAGCAGTCTGGCATCCTTGTCCCAGTGTAGTACCCCATGATACACCACAGGGTCCTCCAAGCTTAACTGGATAATCACAGAATCACAGAATGGTTGGGTTGGAAGGGACCTCAAGGATCATGAAGCTCCAATCCCACCACCACATGCAAAGCCAGTAACCCCCACATTTAATACCAGCCCAGGCTGCCCAGGGCCCCATCCTGGCCTTGAACACCTCCAGGGATTGATGGGGCATCCACAGCCTCTCTGGGCAGCTGTGCCAGCACCTCACCACTCTCTCTGTAAAGAACTTCCCCCTGACATCCAACCTAAATCTTCCCTCACTCAACTTAAACCATTTCCCCTTGTCCTGCTGTTATCAACCCTTTCAAAGAGTTGATTCCCCTCCTGTTTGTAGGCACCCTTTTGGTACTGAAAGGCTGCAATGAGGTCACCCCACAGCCTTCTTTTCTCCAGGCTGAACAAGCCCAGCTTCCTCAGCCTGTCTTTGTAGTAGAGGTGCTCCAGCCCCCTGATCATCTTTGTGGCTCTCCTCTGGACCCTCTCCAACAGCTCTGTCTTTCTTGTACTGGGGGATCTGGACGCAGTGCTGCAGATGGGGCCTCACAAGAGCAGAGTAGAGGGGGACAATCACCTCCCTGTCCCTGCTGGCCTCCCCTCTTCTGATGGAGCCAAGGATAGCATTTGCTCTTCAAGCTGTAAGAGCACACAAGATAAGAGCAGGTGTAACATATGTTTGGATGGTTGGACTGGATGATCTTGTAGGTCTTTCCAACTTCAGTGATGCTGTGATTCTATATCCTTGGTTGGAACTAGATGATCTTTAAGGTCTCTTCCAACCCAAGCCACTCTATGATTCTATCTTTCGAGATGTAGTCTGAAGCCTTGCAATGTCCCTTCAATCCTGTACCTGCCCAGCAGGGAGAGGATTTTGTCCTGCATGGCTGTTATTTCAGTAATGCAAGCTTTTTAAGTGTCTCATCCTAATCTGCAAGCTTTCAGAGTCCGCTTTCAAATGCAATGTCCTGTTTAGTTTTAGCACATCAACAACATGCTTTCTTAGCCTATCTGTATGCATTATCTAGTGCTGTAATGTATCATGAACTGAACTACAGCATCATTACAGGTAAGTGCTCAGGTTTAAATGCAAACATAATTGCATAATGTGGTACAGCCAGGAAGAATAATGCAGGAAATAGAGCCAGCTCCATCTGATAGTGCAATCTGACTGGGACGCTGGCCGTTCGGATCAAACGCACAGCCCAGATGGGGCAACCAAGAATAAAAGTGCTTTCCGTATCTTTATTGTCATCATCAAAAACACTTATCTGCCAGAAAGGTAAAAAGGTGAAGATGGGACTCTCACAGAAAAGGTCACATAAGCAATAGGGGAACTCTGGGTTATGATGGCTATGGAGATGTCACTCCTCAGTAAAGGTTACCTTTGGACTGCCACTTCAAGCTGAATTTTCCACTTCCTAATGGGATGCTGGGTGTTCAGTGGCATTTAAAATACTAGGTACATCCCACCTGTTTCCTTGCAGACAAAGGTGTCCGTTTAATTGCAGTGAATCCAGATGAAGCCCAAGATCTTAATCTGCAAGGAGCTGAACAAACATTCCTGATGCAAGACAACTTCCAAACAAGGAAATATCTAGACCAGAAACGCACCTTTCAATACATTAATCTAATAGAGTTAAAATTAGAATGGATTCTCCATGTAATAATGCTTCTATTTTTTTCCTCAACAGTTTGAGCTGACAGCAGCACACGACGGACAACTTCACCAGGGGTGCAGACAGCACCATTCCAGCAGCCTGAGCCAGCTGACATTCACTAAGAGCACTTTGCACTGTATTGCTGTGCCATGAACAACCACGCCTCAGCCAAAGAGCAGCATCACATATTGCGGGACAGAAGCCACTCTTGTCATTTCAACAGATTTCAGCCCAAAATTCATTTTAATCGGATAACGAGATGAGAGAGTGGCGTGCAAGAGTGCTCCTCGACTAATACATCGCACTCTGTACTGAGAGCCTTTTGAGTTCAAAGCACAAACTGCTGCTGTCTGAGCTATGAAGCCATCCTTGTGTCTTTTGGGGCTGGAACAGCTTATCATTGTTGGGAACAGATCCCTTGCAATGTGTCATGGCTTTTACTGTCTGCCCACCCACACACAACATTTGTCTGCCTCTACATCATCTGGCAGGATATCAAATTTAGGGGCTCTTTCCCAAGGAACCGTGGTGGCACATCCATACCCCAGTGCATTCAAGTGTTTAAGGTAGCATTTTCCCAAGGGCAGATTTGATTTCAGGCAGAGATGGGCACTGTTCTAAGGTACCTGAAAGAGTACATATCTACATGAAGTGAAAGCAAAGCATCTTGTGCAAACCCCAAAAGCCAGCTACCAGCTATCACCACCTGGAGAAATTTCTCAGAACTGCCAACAAAATTGTCACCCCACGATGTCTGCAACACCCAGAGCTGAAAACTAGAGAATCACTGAGGTTGGAAAAGACCTCTGAGATCACCAAGTCCAACCCCAGCCCACCCCCAACATGTCCACCGACCACCTCCCTCAGTGCCACATCCTCATGGCTCTTTAGCACCTCCAGGGACAGTGACCCCACCATCTCCCTGAGCAGTCTGCACCTCTCTTTCTCTTTCACCTTACTCTTTTTGCCCAGTATCCAACCTCAACACTAGGCCGTGCTGATGACCATTGAGTGCAGTCCTTCCTGCATGGGAAATCCCAATTTTTGCCTCATTGTCTGAGCCTTTGTCAGCTTTGAATTTTGGCATCAGTTCACTGGGAGAGGTATTCAAGACATCGAGGAGCTAAGTACCAGGATCAGGAAAACAGGGATAGACATTCACATTGAGTGAGCCATCTCTACAGTTAATAATGAATTTCTTAGGGAGCATTGACACACCACTCTCAGGCACATGGTCTGACTTTGGGTAGTGAAGTCCAGCCAGGAGCTGGCCTTCATGATCCTCAGTGGTCCCTTCCAACACAGGATATTCTATAACTCTGCAATTGCTTCCTGCCAGTTGTTTTGCACATCTTTAGCCAGTTCTGCATAGGTTAGCCTGAACATCCATAGCCATTCATGACATCCATGCCCACACGGGCCTGCTGTCCTCAACACCAAAAGCAAAATCTGCATTTTCCACACACCAGATACAAGGTAAGGAAGGAGGAAAAATGCTAATAAATGAGAATTAGAGTGAAAGAGTGTGTGTAAAAGAGAACCACAGTCCCTAAGTGATTTAAAAACTGAGCTTGACCTTCGATCAGAATCCCAAACCCAAAGAAGTTGTGTGAGAGCAGGAAAAAATCAATCAATAAGTCAAGTGGCATCCTCTTGCCTCAAGTTTATTCAAGGAAGTCGAATTTACTGAGCAACTCACAGTCTGTCTGTGGCTAAAATCACCTCTAATGAGCTCTGACACTTGAAATTTAACTGAATATGAGCTAACAGCTCCGAGCCCTGCATCACCCATGAATTCAACTGGGAACATTTTGTTAATGCCATTGCAGCCACTCCACCTGATGCTTCCCTACCCTGGGACTTCTGCTTTTCTTCACAGGATCCCCAGAGCACCTAGTATCCCCTGCTCCTTCCCAATCTGATGGTAATCGTTTGCTCGTTTTCATGAGGCAGCCTTACCATCCCTTAATGAAGTCCTTTGCTTTGCAGCTATCCCCAGGGACAGATTAGGAACTAGGGGTTTCCACCTATGGAGCTGCCAATCAAAGGAAAACACCCAGCACCTCCAAGGGGTTGTTAACTCAGTCCATCACCCGGCTGCTGACGACTCACCATGAAAACAGCCTGGTTTTACTAGCAGTCACATAAAATTAAGCCTGTTTTTAAAGACAGAATGAAGGCTGTCAGGTTAATTGTGGCAAAGTGCTCAAGCATGCTGGTTTTCCCTCTTGCTACAGCATTTTTAATTTATTTTTTTGTTAACGAATGTTTCTGAACTGAAATTCAGTCATCCTCCAGGTGTACACTTCTTTCTTGTTCTTTAGTCTGGGAAAAGCTTTGTTGTAGCACCAGCAGTAACAGAACAGGGAAAAGAAAAAAAAAAAACAACTGTAAAATACAAATACAAGTACTAATCATCCTTACTGCTTATGTCCAAGTCTGTACACAAAAGAAATTACGATTCAAGATGAAGTTCTCAGGTCCTTGTTATCCTCAGGACATAGCCCTTTTATTTTCTAAATGAAGCAAAACCCAGCTGTGTCGCCCACCAAATTCAACTCCCAAGACTTTTCCCCACCTTCCCTGCAAGTCTGATCTTATGGGTCAAACCACAACGAGGCACCAAGCTCAGGTCTTCAGAGCTACGTTCCTATAGGAGCAATGTTAGTATCCCAGCATCCCGCTCACGTTTAATGTCATAAAGGACACAGGCATTACATGTTTAGACTACAGTCTAGCAGAAAATATCAAGACAAAATACGAAAGAGCCCCTGGTCCTCCAGAAACCATAGGCTCAGAATAATCAACATCTGAATTACTGCCCTATATCCTTCTAGCGCTTGTCCAAACGATTTTATTCCCAGATAACTCTCACGTGTTTTTGTTCTGCACACGTCTGGAAATAAGCTGCAAATAAACAGGAATGACTTACAGAAGATGGAACCACCACAGCACCTCATGCATGCCAACAGTCATGTATAGGCTCAGAATGAACAAGATTATATCCAATCAATTTGGATGAGAGAACAGGGGAACCAAGAGGGAGGTTTAAAATGTGTTCAGGACTGGGTGTGCACATGTCAACCAAGGCCAACTGTGCAGCACCTTTCGTTGCCTACAACGGAGCACCAAATAAAATACAATTAGTGTTGATTACTGTCCAACTCTACCTAGATTTGGCATCTCAGTGCTTCAGACCTGAAGCTGGTCAAATTCAGTCTCAAATCTTCATTGTTAAACAGCACAAAGACATCTCCATCCCTGTTCCAAACATGGCCACGACCTTTCCAATGCCCCCATGCTAGCCGCAGCCACCCTACTAAAATCTCAGAGCTTTCAAAATGGAGCAGACAGTGCTCAGCCTTTTGCTGGATCCCAAACTAGACCCCAGAAACATCAAGTGTAGCAGAGTATGCTGTAGGACCAAGCTTCACACAAGAGTCCCAGATGCAACATCCAGTAGATGTTGGATGCTCTGGATCCAACTGGATGCTAAGGATCAGAAACAGGACACAAATTCAGACAGTGACACAGAGGACTATGCCAGCAGTGCAAGAGCTGTTTGGAGACATCTTCAAACCACATCACATCTAAGGAAAGCAAGACCCACTCATACATTAAACCAAACTCCCACACAAGAGAAGAACAAGCCTAGGCTAGGCTTACCCCAGAGGAGCACAACCTTTTCCATTCAAATTCACAAGGGTGAGATGGAAAAGCCTCCCTCCGAATCCATCCATAGCCCAAAGCCTGCATGCTTAGCATGGGACCAGCCACTAAACACCCTCAGCACCTTTCCCCCAAGTCAAGAGCAAGTTCTACAGATGGAGAACCAGAGCTGTGCCTCCACCACCTACCACTGTCCCTCTCCAAATCTACCAAAAACGCCAAAGGAGCCAATTAAAGTCTTTCATAATTAAACAGGAAAGTGGCAACAAGGCTTAATGTAAGAGTCTGCAAGAAAACAGAGAAAATTTGCTTGTAATCCTTTGGGAAGGCTTCCTTTCACTGCCCTGTAGAGTTGTGCATCTAAAATGACACTTTCTACTCTCAATCTGTTTTCCTTTTTGGGATGGAATAAATAGAGGGAAAAAAGAAAAATGGTTTTTCAACTCAATTCTGATTTCATGTGGGTCTGTATAAATAGGAGTGGAAAGGTGTCAGTGTGCTGTGGGTTATGGGGAGGTGGCATCCTTGGGGAGACAAGCAATAGCCAACAGGGCTCCTGTGCAACAGGGTGAGGAGTGCTCCAACTTCAACAATAATCTGTAACACTAGAAAGATGGTGGAATGAGGGAAATGGAATAACAGTAAAATAAAGGTGTGGGGGATAGAAGAAAAAAATATATAATTCAGCCATTGTTTTTTTGTTTTGGTTTGGTTTTTTAGCTGAGAACAGGAAAGGAAAGAGTTAAACCTCAAATCAGGAAGCAAAAAGTTAAAGCAAAAGAGAAAGAAGAAAAAAAAACCCACCAGAAGCAGATCTCCTAAATTTCCCATTGCAGCCCAAGGCTGATCCTATTAAAAGGAGAAAAAGAAAAAAGGGAAAAAAAAAAGAAAAAAGAAAAAGAAAGAAAAAGAAGAAAACAAAAAAACGAAAGAAGGAGAAGCAATTTCATTTATCCTTTTCCCGCACACCTAGGAGCAGATTTTTTTATTATTTATTTACCTCCCCTTTCAGGGCAAGGCCCTCATTTTCTTATTTCGTCCAACTGAGATTGTCCTCCTAGAATGACCTTTTCTTTCCCCCCTTTCTCTTTCACTCCTCCTTTCCTTCGTCCTCCCCCCTCCTCCTCCTCCTCGCTGCCTCCAGGCCATTGCCCTCATGCCAGTAACTAGATAACACACTCTATCAGAGATTTTTAAAAAAATCATTGCAAAGGCACTAGGGCTGATAGTGGCATCAATCCTAGCCTGACACAGGCTCGGGTCAACCATTTATCTCTTCACATTGCCTGTGGTTACTGTGGAGGCCATCTTGGTTCTCTACATCTTAACAACCTTGCAGATGGTCCCTCTCGCTGCTCTGATAGCATCTGCACCTCAAGACTGGCTTTCTGCTTTTGTTTGTGTTTATTTGTTACAGACTCCTCCACTCCCTTTCTGCAAATCCAACTTGGTTTGGTGTGTTCCTACCCCCACCTCTGAAAACATCCACGTCCAAGGCAGGAGGTTAAGAAACAGAGAACATAAGGGTGAGCTTGCTGGGTTGCTAGAAGTGAAGATTTACAAAAGAATATATACATCACATTTTAGAGAATATTCATCTGATCCAACTCTCGACTTCCCATCCATTCCCCAGACCAGAATGCATCCATCCTTGTAAGAGGCATATTTCACTCATATCCTGTTTAACCACTCTCAGTTTGGTGCAGCGGTTTTCCTCAAAGGGAAACGCTGGAAAAAAAGCAAAAAGAGGATCTTTCTCCTTTCTGACAACATTCAGCACTCCAAGAAAACAGGACAGATGAAGATGGATAAGCAAAGGACACAGAAGAGAGCATAAGAATGAGATGTGTTAGGGCTGTACCAATTTCTGGAGTTAAAGGATGAAGAAGCTTGAAAGACAACATTGCATCTTCAGCCTTAGGTAATGTTTCCTACTGAAGCTACTGGATCTATTTTGTGTGCATATATATGTATATTGGGAGGTGCTGTATGGAGCCAGGAGTCGGACTTGATAATCCTTTTGTGTCCCCTCTAACTCAGATTTTCTGTGAATCTGAGATTCTACATATTTCAATCATACATCTACAAGCAGAGGCAACCAACTGCAATCTTCTCATCCTCAAAGTGCACCCATCAGACAACAATGCAGGACAAGGACGGCACTAAAGTGATAGTGAAAGAATATCACGTATCAACTACACAGAGCACAAGAACCCTGCTGGTCCATCACCTGCAACCCTCACAGACACACAGCGTGGTCAGGGGATCTGGCATAGCATTGCTGAGAAAAATAAAGCAGCAGCCCTTTATGTCTGGCATGCTCTGTGCTTACACAGAACCTTATATACTTCCCAAGATGCTGTCTTGGAATCGCCACCTACATAAAGTACCAGATAACTCCAACATGCAAAATTGTCTCTTCTCCTTCCTCACTTGCAAATAATGATGCCCAGAGAGATGGTAAATGAGGAAAATAAGAACAAAAAAGAAGGATCTGGGCAGCCTGGTCTGGTGGTTGAAGACCCTGCCCATGTTAGGGGTGTTGAAACTAGATGATCCTTGAGGTCCTTTTCAACCCAAGCCGTTCCATGATTCTAAGAAAAAGTGTGGTTCTAAGATAAATAGGAATACAAGAGATTTGGAAATCTAGACCTAACTGTGCTAAATGGAATCTGAAAAGCAAGAGTGCCTTAAGTGACCATGCATTTCTCAGATGAAGCCTTTGCTTTTTTGTTGGTTCTGTTTTTTTCTCTCTGAGAAGCAAGCAGAGCAGTTATCCCAGTTTCAATCACTGAGCAAAGAAGTAAATGCTATTCTTACACCTCAAAACCTCTCCTTAATGCTGTGTTAAAAAACAAAGGCCAGTGTAGCAGACCCAGGCAGAACCAAAGTCCAAGAAGGCATCTGCACCTTGCAAGTTATTTTTCCATCAGCCCTCCATTTCTTAATGGAGACTCCTTGAGGGCTGGGTTGCAGAGGATTCACTGGCATACCCGTTTAGCTTCCCTATGACTGACTTAATGCACGTGGCATCTGCCCTCCAATGAACATTATATCACCCACCTGGGCCAGAAGAGGAAGGAGGAATCAGCACAGGGTAACTTTGCTCAAACAGCATGCTTACACGATGATTAGGTCTGGTCCACTGATCCGGAATAATATTCTGAAGGCTCACTAAGCATAATGGATTTGGAGACATCTAAGCCTGCCAAACCTTCCCATGAGCATCCTTTACACACTGTATCAGTGTTTTGCATGTCTCATCAGCGTCACGGTGGTTGACATCTCATTATGCAGCCAAGGTGGCAGTGGACAGGTACTGAGTGAGCATTAGAACTTCTCCCTTGCATTATTTAATTCATATCCTCCCATTATCCAGTGTATCACAAAGCTGTGAACTAATTAAGTCCTGTGGGATATACAGCCACACTTGGAATTTTTTTTCTTTTCTTGGGGGGGGGGGGGGGAGCCACACACACACTTTTCAGTAGTCTAAATTGCATTATATACAGATATAAAAATAATTCTGCAACTCTTCCTGAGATAATAATGGAGCAAGTTACAAACACTAATGATGCTGAATGCAGCGGTGGGGCAGAGGCCTGCTGCTTACTTTCTGTGACCTACTTAAGTTCTACGGTGGCAAGTATTTCCAATATAAATGGAGGAAAAGGGCCTGAGTCAGTCTCTAAAGAAATCCATTAACGTTATTTTGGAGGAGATATTTGGACATGGAAGAAATCCAAGGAATATGCCAAGCTGGTGAACTTCAGCCCAATGAAGCCTGCCAAGCAAGAGGTCTCCAGCCAGCAGCTTGAAAACTGCTGCAATCTGTGGGGTCCTCTAAATTCAAACACGAGCCCAGCTCATTCTGCACCCATGGCAAACAGAACAGAGTTGGAAGGATGGGTATTGCCCTGTATCTCCAGAAATACAGCTCTTTTCCTCAACTGAGGATCTTACCCATAATTCTTCCAAGAGGTTTAACCAAAACAGCAAATCTGAGGGACTGATTCAAGGCAGCAGCAGGAACAAGGTGAACAGGGTAGATACAGCCTTCTAACTTTGGATGACAGCTACAGCCCAATTTTCAAGCACAGATATGCAACAAGAGGTAGAAGAGCTCTTTCTCTGCAGAATTAGGCTTCATTATCTCATGCAGATCATCTGAAAGTTAAGCTTCCTAGACTTAAGTTCTTTTCAATTAAATACACCTTCATATCTATTTATAAAGAAAATGTTCTCCTCATAAGAAAGAGTGGTGATGCAGTGGCACAGCTGCCAGGGAGGTGGTGGGGTCACCATCCCTGGAGGTATTCCAGAACCGTGGGGATGCGGCACTGAGGGATGAGGGCGGTGGGCATGGTGGGGTGGGCTGGGGTTGGACTTGGGGATCACACAGAATCACACAGAATGGCCAGGGTTGGAAGGGATCCTGGAGGTCTTTTCCGACCTGAATGATTCTATGATGATTCTATGATGATTCTCTAGTATTCGGAGCTTCTTCATATCTGAGACAATAAGAAGTCTGATGAACAACCACTTCAATTACCTTCTGAGAAAGAGCTTGTTATGTTTGCTGAATTGTACAGAATTTTTCTGTTTGTGTCCACAAGAACTTGGAATTCAAACAGACGGTGAGGCAGCACCATGGAAATGCTTATAACATACGTGGAGGCACAGAGGCATTCACAACATGTTTTTATTCAAAGTCCATCTGGTATGGCTATGGTCTAACTCCTGGATGGGTTATGTTAGCTATTTCATGCAATTTTTAGTAATTCTGACACACAGATCTGGGGTGAATTCATGGGTTGATTCAGTCACTGCTCTGCAGAATGAAGGAAAGGAAAAATGAATCATTTCCAGTGCAAGGTTGTGGCTGGCCAAAGAAGATCAAGCTGATGGACCTGTCTCTGCCACTTGCCCTGAAGTAGGATCCTAATGCATGGATTCCTCTTCAATCACACCAGGTCCCTTCTGTGAGCTGCCACTAACAGGGCTGCTAAAAACATCATCTCTTTGCAGCTTGTGTTTCTCTTATTTCTACCCTATCTTCCAAATCCCAACTGATCATACTATTGATAACCACAGACAGGTCCTACTACATGTCTTACAGGTATTGAAGAAAAGAACGCCCTTTCCCCAGAGCTCGTATCCCTTAGACTCCAGCCTTTAATAACAAACATTCGGAGGTTTTATCCCATTTTCTGCCCTGCAACAAGTTTCTTCTCTTCTCTTACCAATGCCCACTCCATGCTCATGATAACACAAGACTATCAAGCTTTTCTGTCCTGCCTCTTTTCTCTTCTGCCACCCTGGAGCAAACAGTGCTCCACCACCATCTTGCCACCTCTGCCCCCATCCTGCCCAATAACTCAGCTGTTTTAAGGCACACCTGCCTGGGCATCATGCAGCTGGCAAAGGAATAAGCAAGAAAAAATAAAATGGAGAGCACAGTATCTGTGCTTTTGGCGTGCTTTGAGATCCTTTCATGGGAGTGCGATAGAAGTGCCAGATGTTATTATAAAGAGATGCATTCCTGTTACTCGTGCACAGAGTTGTGCTGCCTGCTAATAGCACCATTATCCTACTGCACGTGGTGCTATTAATGCATTTCACTGCTTGGTGCAGAACCTGGGGACCATTATTTCCACTGGAAAGGTAAGGCCAGTTCATATGACATGATTTAAATCTCTACAGTGAAGCATGCATATGCTGCACCAGGTCGTAAATCTTAACAGGATGCTGTCAGCAAGAAAAGGACCAAAATTGAAACCATTTATCTGAACTCCCCACCCATCCACCTCTGCTCACCCAGGCCAGTTTTGGAAAGAGGGATAAAATGATTCCAAATGCCTGCTGGGTTCATTAAGCAGCAGCAAATCCCAGGTCAGAAAGCACTGCTGGTTTCATCCTGTTCTCCCTCCGTTTGTTCAGGATGCTCAGCTCCTCGATTCACCCCAGCAGGGACAAACCTCACCACTTCTTCCTATTGTGGTTGCCACCTGAGCCAAAAAGACAGACTGTCACCATCTCATTGCTGAGACTAAGGGACTACCCAAAGCAGTGGGTGACAGCTCCTCTATGCTGTGGCTCCGCGATGCTGTGGCCTTTGCTCTGCAGCAGTAGAGACATCTTTTGCACACCTAAAGGAAAGTTGTTGTCTGACCTGACACTGGCCTAAGCATCCTTGTGCTGACCTCTTGCATTTCCTGACTAGAAATTTTTTTTGCTTGGCCTTCCCCATCACTGTGTGTGTTGTGAGTAGCAGAGCTAGCCAACAAGCACATGGGAGAGGAGTCATCCTGCAGAACATGGGAAGGTCAGGGCACTGTAAAGGCTGGCAACGCTAGGAGGGAAAAGGCTGCCTATGATGGTCCTTCCTGGGCCAAGGGGAGACTTAAAAATTATTTTTTTCCTTCTTTTTGTAAAGCAGAATAAAGGAATCACAGAATGGCCTGGGTTGCAAAGGCCCACAGCGCTCATCCAGTTCCAACCCCCTGCTTTGTGCAGGTCACCAACCAGCAGCCCAGGCTGCCCAGAGCCACATCCAGCCTGGCCTTGAATGCCTGCAGGGATGGGGCATCCACAGCCTCCTTGGGCAACCTGTGCCAGTGCCTCACCACGCTCTGGGGGAAAAACTTCCTCCTCATATCCAACCTAAACCTCCCCTGTCTCAGTTTAAAACCATTCCCCCTTGTCCTATCGCTATCCAGCAATGATATTTTAGGATGCTTGACTACAAGAGCAATATACATGTAAAATAGATTTACAGGGCAAATATTCAGAGATTCTCAGCTTATTAAAAGCTTCAGAATCTGATGCTGGAAACACACCAAAATCACTTGGACAGAACACTGCTGCTGCTCTGGGGCAGGGTGGTAAATACAGAATTCTCATTATGGATAGAGATAAAAATTACCACGAGAGCTTTAACATAAATCCTGAGCAAATGAATTTCATCTTCCCAGGTCTCACCTGTACTGGGAAGGCTGCATAATAATTTGATTTACCAGAGAAAAAACAGCATTTGTTCTCGTAAGCCAGGAGTGAAACTCTCCTCCCTTGTACCGGTAGAACTCCACCAACATCTCAGGAGCTGCTCATTTAGGATGATGACAGAGGGACATTGGGCAGTCACAGAACACGCAGCTGCTCTGAATTCCTTTTCACAAGAGGCACAACCCATAACTCCAGCTCAGCACCTCCAAAAGCACCGCAACATCCCAAGAGCTGTGAAAGGTTTGGGTTTGTAATCATATTTGTAGAGATTGAGCCATACAACGATGTTAGCTCAGAGTCATGAGTTTTTGTGATAAACACACTGTGGCTGTTTTGCTGCAACAGAGACCATCCTGTCTCAATTCTGGATATGAAAGAGAAGCAAAACCCACACGGAAGCAGAGCTGCACAAATGCTGAACGCTAAGTCCCTATAGGAAAGCTGAAACTCCGTGTCTCGTGGACAAGATTTCTGATCAAATAACAGAAAATAACACTTTTAGAACAGAATTGGCATTGATGCATCAAAAGGGAGAGTTTGTTTTTTTTTTTTAAAAACAGTACACACTGCCCAGAAAATAAGGTAAAGCTCATTTATGTCTCATAAAGCACGATTATCCATAGTTAACCATGAATACAGCTGCACAGCATTACAACTGCTATTCAAAGTTGGAAAGCTTTTAATATTATATATTGCTGCTGCTCAGCCTAAATTGTTTCTTCTTCTTTTTTTTTTTTTTTTTTGCCTCCTTTAAATGTACACAATATTACAAATTTAATTTTAAGCTGTTTGAATCAGTCTGTAAAAGAGATTTGATTATACCTGAGTGTTCTGGCCCCAGTTTTTCCATATCTCAGTAATCTTGGCGGTAATTGGCTGATTAGCTCCCTCACACTCCATCTCTGCCTCAGTTTCCATGGTAATGTTACAGGAGCTATTATAGATGAGAACTTCATCTCTTTCCACTTTAGGGCTGAAACGAGAAGGGAGGTTAAATGGGGTGTCATCAATCTTAATGAAATGCAATTATTTTTACTCTTATTAATCATTGCAAGCCATTAGCTTGTGGCAACTCCTGGCCACCATTTGTCAAACTTTGCAAATTTCTGTAATTTTGTTTCCATTCTTTTATTGTTTATTTGTTTTTCCCCCCTTTATCTGCACGCGCTTACGATAAAATACATGCATAAATATCTCTCAGTGATGCCTTTCTGCTCCTCCAAACTATCACAAACAGCAGCAAATGCCATTCTAGGACCAAGGAAGATAAGTGCAGACAACAGCAAGGGAATCAGCAGTGCTGGGATCAAAGATGGACTCCTACGTGGAGCAGGGTTTGCTCACGTCCCCCCTCCCCGTCCTACTCACACTTAGCAATAGGGAATGAATAACTTGCGACTCCCTTAGGGCAAGTGGAGAAATTGGAAAAGCCACACAACTGGCTAACTGGTCCCTAATTCCAACTGTGAAAAAATGAGCTCATTTAGGGGTTCCAATTCCTGCTACCCAGCTGATTGCAATGATGCTTTGTTGCTAGCATTGGAACATTAACTTAGTAAATTAATTAAACTTACTTAACAGCCCAGACTAAGCAGATTCGATATATGTGCCAGTTACACCAACAGACATTTGCTCCAAAGCTTCCCCTTGCACAGGAGGGGAAAGTAATAGAGAAAGTGGTGGGGAAGAGATATTTTTTCTGGGTCTTGCTACTGACAGCTGCTTACTTTGGTAGCGTTTTGTTACGAGGAGCTATAGGATCTAAGATCCCTCAAAGCGAGGGGAAGGCTTCCCCATTTACTTATGCAGACTTTGGAACACTTCAGTGCCACTCCTCCCTGCTTCCTTTGCCATCGTGCCTTCTTGTCACCCATCAAATACACAAATACACACCTGGCAACTCGTAGGAAGAAGAGCAGAAGCTTCAAATGCCGATTTAGAATCATAGAATGGCTTGGGTTGGAAGAGATCTTAAAGCCAACCCATGGTTCATGGAAAGGGACACCTCCCACAACCCAAGCTGCCCACAGCCCCATCCAGCCTGCCCCTGGGTGCTGCAGGGATGGGACATCCACAGCTCACCCATTCCAGTGCCTCACCACCCCATGTAAAGACTTTTACTCAACAAAATAGAGGATCAGGTGGGTAGAGTCAGGATTTTCAGGAGTTTCCAGCATCCTGAAAGATCCAACTAACAGCATTTGCTGACACACCGAAGTCATGAGCCAAACTGCTATCTAAGTCAACCCAACAGCCAGAGCTTCCTTGAGAGCACAGCGATCAGGATCATTTGGTGAACCTGAATTTTTAAAGCTGGGCTGGGTATGATGGCTCACTGAGCAAACAAGGAGCTGCTCTAACTGCAGATAGGGGCCTTTGTTCTGTTGCCCCTTTTTTTTAGGGCAGGAGGAGGTTAATGCGCTAAAGGACGCAGCCAGAGTCGCAGCAGCAACAGAAAAAAAGAAAAGCTTCCTGCAAGTAGCTGAACCTTTTTAACAGTGAATTTTTATTTCTATATTTAAATGAACCTTTCCCTCTGCTGTATCAATAATCAAAAGCCAGCCGTAGGGAACTACACTCGCTTTTGATAGCAACACTTTGAGAACTGCTCTTGTCCTGCGCGATAATTCAATGGACTGGGCTATCTTTCAAGACTGCAGAGTACTTCTTTTTCATGCTACAAGAAAAAGCTGCATCTTTAAATAACCAACTATTTTAAAGGGAGAAGGGGCATGTTTTCGGCTCACACAGCTCAGTTGGCAACTTGACGCTAATTGAAGTCAATGGAGAGGAACTCCAAGTGGTAATCATAGAATCACAGAGTCTTAGAATGGCCTGGGTTGCAAAGGCCCACAGTGCTCATCCAGTTCCAACCCCTTCTGTGTGCAGGGTCACCAACCAGCAGCCCAGGCTGCCCAGAGCCACATCCAGCCTGGCCTTGAATGCCTGCAGGGATGGGGCATCCACAGCCTCCTTGTAGGCAAAGAGCCAACTCCTTGCTGTCCTTGAAGAAGTGCACCCGTATCTGTGATGCAGGACGATGTTAAGGAATGGCACGGCTTTACAAGAAGGTGCAATTTGTGACAGAGAATCAAGGGAGCCATTCACCCAGCAGCAATGTTAACAGACAGTTGCCCTTTTCTTTTCCTAAGGAATATGCATTTGCCACTAGGTGGGCATAAAGTACAGACTACAATAGAAGAAACTTTGTTCAAAACACCTAAAACTAGTAAGAGAGAACAGGAAAGACTGAACGTGTAGTTAAGTCAGCCATGCTTTCTGTGCTTTAGTTCCCATCCTGGATGAATGTCTGAACTGCTGAACCTTTCTGCAGAACTCATTCATTTGTTTTTTTATTATTATTTTCACTTACAAGTATTAGTTAGAGCAACCAGCATGCATTATTTCAGGAATTCCCCAAAAAGATTCCTTCAATCACTTTCAAACCCTTTGCCACAAACTGCACTTAATATTTGAAAATTGAATGTTTACTGAAATTAAGTTTGGAAACACAATTTCAAGAGCTCTGAGATAGATCATTTGGTTCACTTCAACTCCCTTCCTCTATTTTTCCCCAGATTTTCAGATCAAGAAACTCATCCTCATCAGCCCTCCTTCCCTGTCCTTTCCCACTGTCAGCAAAACCCACTTTAGAAATGGACTCACCAGAAAAACACACTGATGTGCTGGAAAATTCCTTTTGAGCCCATACTTGAAACTCTACACAAAGTATGAGTGTGAACACAGTAGGAGGGAAATTTAGTGACAACTTAAAAAGGTTTAAGTTCGAAAAAAGCAAAAACAGTAGGTAAAAGGGTGATTGATTTGATCTAGAACCTGAAGAGATGTTAAACTCTTTCTGGGACATAGACAATTAAAAAGGGCAAAAACATTGTGAAGAAAAATAATGAAGCACTCATAAAATGAACTGTGTGACTTTCCATCACACGATAAACCCAGGTTCAGACCTCCCACCCCCTTCACTCCACTGACACCAGGATGAAGCAGCAGAACTGGAGAAATGCAAACCAGGAAAATGAACAAAAAGAACCATCATAATAATTCCCCCAATACAGATTTGTAATCAGTAAAGAGCTGAGCATAATTCTGAAAGCAGTAAGTGAAAGCAGTAATCATGGGCTGCCTCATCACTCTCAAGTCTGAGTTACCTGGTGCCCTTCTACGACGGCATAACTGCATCAGTGGACAAGGGAAGAGCCACTGATGTTATCTATCTCAACTCCAGTAAGGCCTCTGACATGGTACCCCACAACATCCTTCTCTCCAAATTGGAGAGATATGGATTTGATGGGTAGACTGTTTGATGGATGAAGATCTGGCTGTGAGATTGTATCCAAAGAGTGGTGGCCAATGGCTCAACCTCTGAATGAAAATCAGTGATGAGTGAGGAGTCAATACTGGGACTGGTGCTCTCTAACATCATCACTGACATCAGCGTGGGGTCGAGTGCACCCTCAGCAGTCTGTGGGTGACACCAAGCTGTGAGGTGCTGTTGACACACCCAAGGGACAGGATGCCATCCAGAGCAACCTAGACAGGCTGAGAAATGGGCACAGGTGAACCTCATGAGGTTCAGCAAATCCAAGTGCAAGGTTTGAAACTGGATCACGGCAACACCTGCTGTCAGTACAAGCTGGGGGATGTAAGGAATGAGCACAGCCCGGACAGCAAGGGCCAGGGAGCACTGGTGGTGGACATGAGCCAGCACTGTGCCCTCACAGCAGTTGTGATGGGACCAGGAGAAATGGCTTCAAACTAAAAGAGGGGAGATTTAAACTGGATACAAGGAAGAAGGTTGTTATGATGAGAGTAATTAAGCACCGGCACAGGTTGCACAGAGAGGCAGTCGTGCCCCATCCCTGCAGACAGCCAAGGTCAGGCTGGATGGGCTGTGAGCACTGATGGAGCTGTGGGTGTCCCTGCTCAGTGCAGGGAGTGGGACAGATGGCCTTGAAAGGGCCCTTCCAACTCAAACCATTCTATGATTACCTGCCTTGGAGTTACCCTGCTCATAGCAAAAGGAAAGCAAAGCTCAGCAAGGCAAGGCAAGGCAAGGCCCCTGAAATTTCTTGTTTTGAAGCTAAATCGATCATCTTAATTTCAAGTTGCTCCCTCCTATCCCTTAAGTTTCTCTTGTTCTTGTGTCCCCTAATACACCCATCCTCCCCATCTCCCAGGATGATATCAGACACTACCAAGGCACAGTGAGGCTTTGGACACACCAGCTGTCCAGCTGTACATATCCACTGCCTGGCCTGCAGCTTGCTGACAATGTGCAGATTAGGGTAGAATTCTACTTTCCCCTCCCTCAAAAGGAAACTAATTTCTTCCTGCCCAGCTGAGATTTTCTCTAAACTGGCAAGAATTCCATAATTCTTAACACATCCAATCCTTATGAAACCCAGCTCGAGTTTATCAGAGCTCAAAAGCTGATGGGGTAAAAATGACAAACTGACAGGCAGATGCTATAACTGTATTACTGCTGTCCAGTATTCACCAATTCTTCTCACCTCAACACAGGGCATCCAGAAATCCCTTGATGACTCGTAACACTACTGGTGGCATAAGAACCAGATAAGGATGAGGATCAAAACTCTGCAACGCCACTGAAGTAGCTGGACTGCACCAACGATCACTCCCCATTGAAATAAAGCATACACAGCACTGCAACGATATTCTAATTCCCTATTTAAGGGCTTAAGTGTCTTTTGCAGAGTGCAATTCATCTATTTATTCCTTACTCCGAGCCTTTCACTCCTGGAAGTACACGCTCTGCAGGTATAGGTCTCTACAGCTCTATCAAAGGCAAAGGTAACAATTCACACTTCCAGGCAACTTGGTCTTGGATTTGCAAAACCCAACCACCCCTTGCTGAGCAAATGTTGCACAGCCTGCTGAATTTTCTCTGCAACTTTTTACTCATGAAACTGCTTGGAGAGAGGAAGGGGAGGGGAAAAAAAATACAAAGGCTTCTGCTTTTCATAATGCCTAATCTTTTTCCCCATTGGCATCCACCAGATGTTGCTTTGGATCAGAAGATAAATATTAAAATCTAAGAAGGAACAAAGCAGGCTGTTTACGAGATGGATTTTCTGATGTTTCTCAAACCCTTTAAAAAAGACGGGAGAGGAGGGGAGGGGGGCGAATAGAAATGCTTTGATAGACACAAGGAATGAATTTCACGACCCAGCAGAGCTCTCTAGCGGTCTCAAGGCTAAATTGCTCTGCTGGCAGCAGCCTAAGAGTTAGGAAGCACATCCTGATGTCAACCCGAGAATTAGGAATTATCTCCTGCAGTCCATCGTTTGGCAGGGGCGGTGAATACCTTCTGGGTAGAACTAACCTGGCAACGAGTCCAGCAATGCGGCTCTGGGAAGGGCCGGTGTCCCCCTGCTGCTGCTGAGCTTGGCTCTCCCCACACAGGTACAGGTAGGACCCGGGTCCTTGCTGGCGGTAGGAGCCCACCATGACTTGGACATCACATTCGATAATGGTGGATCTGTCCTCTTGGCAGTTGGCAGAAGAGTGGGTCAGGCTGCAGAGAAAGGCCAAGGACGCTGCGAAGACAGGAAGGGAACGAATCACGGAATGGCTTAAGTTGGAAAAAAGCTTAAACCCCCCCAGACCCAATCCTGCGAGGGACTTTTTGTTAAAACCCCCATCTGGAACCAACTACACTTCTCCTTGTTGAGGGGTACCAGGGACAGGCGAAGCAGTGCCCAGATGTGGCACCAGGCTGGGACATCTACTGCCTCCCTTCCAAGAATGGGATGAGGGGATCATAGAATCCTAGAGCGGCCTGGGTTGCAAAGGAACACAATGATCACCCTAGTTCCAACCCCCTGCTGTGTGCAGGTCGCCAACCAGCAGCCCAGGCTGCCCAGAGCCACATCCAGCCTGGCCTTGAATGCCTGCAGGGATGGGGCATCCACAGCCTCCTTGGGCAACCTGTTCCAGTGCCTCACCACCCTCTGTCCAGATACTTCCCAAAACAGGCCCAGCATGGCAAAACCCTCTGCCAGGGCACATTTGCTGCCCTTCGGTGAAGCTGTGGGATCTCAAGAAGGAGAGCAAAAGAGCTGCCCTTGGGCCAGCCATCCCATCACAGCACCCCAGAGAGGAGGACATGCTGACCCCGGTGTGATTTGAACACACAGCCTTCTGATCTGGAGTCAGACGCGCTACCATTGCGCCACGAGGTCAGGGACAATCACCCAGAGCAGCCCACAGGTCACTGATGTTAAGCAGATGTTGGCTACATGTGTCACTGCTTCCCCTCGTGCATCCCAGCCTCCGGTTTGGTACATCTTTCTGGGGGCGAACTGCTTCCCAGCAGCTCCCTGTTTCACGCGGTGTGCCTGAACATAACTCCCGTTGTATGACAAGGATCCACATCTCTGGGATTGAAAGATCTGAAATCCAGACGCAGATTTAGTGACTGTTGTACAGCCTGGAGGACTTCTAGGGCACTTGGGTGAATGGGGGGACCAGTTTAGCACCATGGGTATGCTAAGAGGTGTGATGGGAGCGGCTGCTTTGCTTTGAAATGGATTTAAGGAAAAAGATGTGACCAGAAATTAAGTTTTCCTATTGCAAAATCTAGAAGGGAAAAAAAAAAAAAAAAAAAACCCACAAAAAAACTTTCAAAAATATGAACCATTATTTGGAATAATAAGAAAAAGATTGCCTGCATCTTCACAAAATTTGCACTGATAGTTCTCGCAACCAAAAAAGACCCCTTCCTCAAAGATCTCAGGAACAAGAGACAGAGCTAACAGGCAGAGAATCCTAAAGGAGTGGTGATATCATGCCTATATTGCTACTTTTATTGTCCAGAAACTATGCCTAGAGACAGCTGAGCAGTCTATAAGACTGCTAAGTCTAAGTCTATAAGTTCCCAAAGAAGCCTCATGCTTTCTTGAAGGCCTGGCTGCCATTGCCAGGTGTATTTCAAACAGTCCTACCTGCACCTGTGTTTTGGCAAATGACTATCAGACTATCTGAAGGACTAAATGCTGCAATTAACTCGCCTTTGCAGTATTTTTATCTGCAGTAAAACAAATTCATTAAAGGAATTCCTTCTCATTCTGTAAGAGGGTAAGGCTCGTTCTGCCTTACTAGCGGTAGGAAAGGCTGTGACACAACCAGATGTGGTCGTGGAGATGATACAACTGGATTTGATGTCTAACCAACAACGGCAATAATAAAGGACGTACACTCCTTAAACACACCTAGAACAACCTAGAAAGGGACTTCATTTCCATACACTACTGCTTCCGTCCATTGGATGTTGATACCACTACTTGTGTCCATTTCTCATCCCTTCCTTGAGGATTTACGAGGTTCTGATATTTCCACATTACCCTTCCCAATTAGGAAGAAGTCTTCCTCTGACCACTAAATGCAAATAACCCTTGGTAGCAGAAAGCTGCCATTCTCTCCTGCAACAAGAGAAATAAATAAATACCAATTCAAGATGGTAACACACTTAGCATATCCTGGAAGTGCATAGTCTACTCATTCCAGGATGCCTCTCCCTGCTTAATTCGTAAGTGTCTGAATCCCAGAATAAAGCTTCTTTATGCTTTATCTATCCTGTAAATACAGAACCCACTGATCACATGTTACACAATCCCATCACCAAGATTAATGCATTCATCCCATCAGAGCATCTTTTCTGAGGTCAGACATGATGGCAGCCAAAACTCTGTGTGTCAGGGATGGGTTAAGGACCGGCTGCCCCCAGCCCTCTCTTTGAAGGATGCTCTGGCTTAAGCCAGGATCCTGGGCTGTTCAGCACCAGGGCTTTGTTCTGGGTCGCTGTTTAATAACAACTGTTGGACATGTGATGAGGCTAAACCCCACAGGAGATCCAAGGGCAGCTGCAGATTGATTGAACAACTGCCCAAAGAGTCCCGGTGCCAAACCACACATCTATGCACCGCTCTCATAGCTGGCAGCAGAGCGCAACGTTAACTTCCACTCAGCAGAGAGAAAAAGCAGGTTACGAATGAAAGAAATAAAAAGTGAAAATAAAGGCAAAAGGAAAGGGAGAGGAAAAAGAGAGACCTTCTAAGGTCATCAAGTCCAGCCTCTCCCTATGAAGAATTGCTCCCTACGAGACATTCATTTTGCACAGCCGGGTTTCAGAAGTCCCAAGAGGTGACTTGGCAAGCATCTATTCCACTGCCTGATAGATCTCACTGTCAGAACACTCTTGCCATGTAATCAATATGCTTCCCCCAACCCCCGCCCCCCTTTCTTAATTTCATTTCCAGATTTGAAGGGCAGAAGGCACCATTTGGACGCTTTGGTTTGATATCTTCAATAAACGTGAGAGACCCTTGCCTCTACTCACATTTCAATTGCTACAGCACTTCCTCTTCAGGCCCTCTGCACCTATATGTGCAAATCTCCCCATTTCCCTCATTATATTCCCTGTGGTCCTACTCAATGGATCCCCTTGGTACACTTCATTGCTGCATCCAAAGCTACTTCCCCTCATTCCTTCTGCTCCAAACAAGGAGCTCCAATAAGCCACGTCTCTCTTCCTTTTAAACCAGCCTCATTTCATTCATTCCTAGTTTTTAATCTAAACCATCTTCTCTAAGCATCCACTTCTACCAGTGTGACATGACTATTGGCAGGTCAGAGATTTGCTCACAAGGATCCTACATAAAAAAGCCTGGGCTTGCATTCTTACTTCTTGTGCTCTGAATGAAGCACACTGAAGTACTTCCTACGCCCAGGTTGTACCAATGGTCAACCCAAAAACTCTCTACAAGCCCTTTTCTTAAGGGAAGACCCCATGAGACAGACTCATGGATGACCAGTGGTTCCTCACACCTTAGAAAAACATCTGTTTAATGGGGAAAAAAAGTCCCATTGCCCATCTGCAGAGGGTTTGACCATATAAGAAAGCCAGATGGACCAGCTAAGGACTCCCACATGAACATATCTCGTCGTGGACAGGTTGAACACAACACGCTCCACCACTAAGAAGGGAAGAGAGCTTCCCTGACATCCCCAAGCTATGCAGGGAAGGCATTTCCACTTCATGATGTGTTCCAACAGGAGAAACACAGCTCGATCTCTCATTTAGCATCCCCTGGGCTAAGTGAAGAGCTGGGAAATGGCAACTAAGCTTCACACCTGGCTGCAGCAGCCCCTGCACTGAAGGGACCTTATAAGCCCAGGACCACTCCCTGTGCTCCTCTTCATGGCTCACATCCATAGGAATCCCTTTGCCACCTCTTTCACATGGAGGAAGCTACAAAAGAAAGGATGTGAGAGCTGCAAGTGGCAAACTCCTCCATGCACATGGCAGCAGGTAAAGAATGTGATGAGACTGCACGTAATACCCTAAACTGTTGGGGATGTAAGACACAAAATATTAGGGGGAAGGTAGCCTAGAAAGCAACACTAAACAACACTAATGTTATAAATAAATGTGCAGCCACATGCACACAGCCTACATACATCTCTCAGTGACTGCAAATAGCCTAGTAAACCCACAAAGGACTTTTTTTAACTGGGAGAAAAAAATCCTGTAAGTGCATTGACATACATTACAGAAAATAATTTAGTAACTCAGCTGCTGAGATGAGTAAAGTGCAAAAACCACAGCAGGTGACAGAGGGGGGGTGACTTCTAAGCGGACCTAAACATGTGTCCCTTTGCTTGGGGAGGTATCACTCCCTTTGCATCTTCTCATCCAAAAACCTCAGCCAGCAAGTGGGCAGCAATCAGCATTCACTTGCTGACATCTCGTGTTGGGAAAAAGAACTGCAGAGCTGCCTGCAAGATGGATTTCCCCAGGCTCCCCCCTCTGCCGCCTTATCCCCCAGTGAATTTTGAACACAGTTATTAATGCTTTTACAGTTAGGATCAGTTTGACTACATTTTGGTTCTGCTGTTCTTCCTGCAATGCCTAAAATGCCTTGTTTTATATGCTGGTTTTTTTTTATATTGTTCAGCTTTGTTTTTTTTTTCATGCTGTTTGCACTCCAGCTTATGAACTATACACGGATCCCTGTTGATTGTCTTAGCTTTGGTTTGGGATTCTCCACAGCTTAACATCTTTTTCTTTTTTTTCTTTCTTTTTTAATATATAATGGTATTTCCCAGGGATCAGCAAAGTAAACAATTCTGAAAGACAAGAGAAACTTCTGGATTTCATAATAACTGAGGGTGACACGATGGTGATGCGTTGACAGTTGGACTAGATTATCTTAGTGGTCTTTTCCAACCTTAACAATTCAGTGATTCTATGAAAGAGATTTTAGGACACCTCTCACCCCAACCCCTGCCCACAGCAATGCTGAATTTCACGTTGTTCACTTAAGTTTCTCAGCAGCTGATCAAGTCAACTTCTGACTGTTCCCAAGGATGGAGTCTTCACACCTTTGAGGAGAACCTTGGCAATCTAACCTCATGGAAACCTTCAAAGCCACTTTTCTTCCAGGTCCCCACATGAGATCTCTGGTCATTTGGACAGCCACAGAATCACAAGGATTTCTGTAGATCTCCAGATTTTCCTCCCAGCATCAAATCTATGGAGCTGCTAAGATCTGTTCCACCACTACTGCAATGCTGCAGCACCAAGGTAGTCACTCTATACATAGTGCTTAGGGAACTGAATACATAGAAGCACAGGATCATAGAATATCCCAAGTTAGAAAGGACCCATGTGGATCGTTGAGTCCAACTCCAGCCTCCAGATAGCACCACTCAAAAATCAGAGTTTATATATCATGATGGGATTTAAAAATCTTAAATACTGCCTCTTGCCAGCATTAGGAGCTTAGTAACGTGCTGCCAGAGCGAGGAAATACGCCTTGTTCAAGCATGTGCCCGTTTGGAAGAGTTTTCTCCAAAACTGAGGCAGTTATTTCTCTTTGAGAGAGACAGAACTGGCAACATTCCCTATTGCGCTGCCTCTCTCCTGTTAAATAGGATGCTCTACCTGAGGGATGATCTCATGTTGCTCTCAAGGAATTCAAATCCTCAACTCCGGCTTTCCAAAGGTATGAATTGGCCACAGTGTATCATTCACACTTCCAGACATTCACCTTGTTCCACCAAACTCATATCCCACTGAAGCTGTCCCATCATATAGCCAAAAGCCACAGAAAAGACATTTAAGGTAGCTTGAATCACAGAGCGGCTTTGGTTGGAAGGGACCTCAAGGATCATCAAGTTCCAACCCTTTTGGTTCTGGGCCATAAAGAACTGCTGTCACTTCACACCTCACACACAGCCATGAAGCATGTGTGGCAGCTCGGGCCACAAATGGATCCAAAGCCCAGGGCCACAGATGCAAAAACATCCCTAACACCAACAGACTTCAGAACAAACTCAAAAAACAGAAGCTTATGTTGGTTCCTCACTTCTCTCCAGAGCTGATTCTACTTTCTTTTCCCACAGGATAACGTACACTGCAACCACACTCCCTTTTGGGTCAAAATATGGTTTTAGGGAGTATTTTTAACACAAAGCCAGATTTTATGTCTAAGCTGACCTTGTAAGCGTGGTGCAAGGCAGCTAAGGCTCGTTGTCGTTTCATTGCCCAGCATTTCACAGGGGCTGCCACAGATGGTGACCAAAGTCTGCCCTGGGGAAAATCCAGTTCCATGCAGGTGAACCACTCCTCCATTCAAGCCACCTTGGAGAAGAACAGAAAATGAGATGTAAGACATAGCCCAGTAGCTACCAATCAACAGGAACAGTTCTATCAAATCAAAACTTTTGCTGTCATGCAAAAAAAAGTAAAAATAATCACATCCATCACCACCAATAATCCATCACACAGCACCTCTTGGAGGAAGAACCATTTGTGACTCACCCCAGTTGCAACGCACAGCTGTCACCATCAGCTGAGAGATGAAGGTCAGGTTGGAGGAAGCCCAGCCTTTGGGGACATGCAGGCCCACCACAGGGTATTCACCAGCAGGGAGCAGAGGAGGAGAGCACTGCAGCTCCGAGTGAGTGATGGTGACACCCCTACAAGCAGAGTCTCCAACAAATACATGGATGGCATCCATCTCCATGACCTGTGACATATTTATTGTTAATAGGAGGCCAGTCACAACAAATGAAAGGAAAGCTGGTGTAGACTCCTCACTGTAACTAACTTCTCCAATATCATAGGAGATGCCATCTACTGTCAACCTCAGTGCCCTAGCGCCATTGCCTGGGGGCACCGTGCACTGGATGGCTATACAGGTGACATTGAGGATGAGGCATGGTTGCTGACCAATGAGAACAGATGTCCTGCTCTTTCCTTTCAGTGCTGCACCTGCAAAAGTGAGCAGGCCTCCACCATTGGTACTGAAGTTTTGGGGGTAAAACTGGTGGACTTGAGGCGTGATGGTGAGAACACTGGATGTATTTCTGAAGCAAGCTTGACCACTTCTTCTGTTGGATATAGAGATGTTATGCTCCCCTGGGGCAATGCAGTCCATCTGGCACCTGATGCTGGTCTCATTCCAGAAAGTGACCTCGCAGACAGCCTGGTCATTCACGTGCACCACAGGGCTGTCATCTGGCCACTCCAGTCTCTGCCCTTTGATGGTCACATCGGTGTACATCCCACTGGTCTCCCAGGTCACCGCATCTACAAGGGGAGTTGACTGCTCGTGAAGGTGGAGCGTACAATCCCCAAGGCAGACACTGCTGATTCCATTGACAGTCACCGTGACATTAAGAGCCCAAGACACCTCAGCCCACCACTGGTAAGGCAAAAGGTGTGTCCCTGAAAGGACCATGCACTTAATGCTATTGTTGTCAGAGCTCTGGAGCTCACAGGAATAATTACCATCCAGGCTGACCTGTCCCAGCTCTCTTCTGGATCTTAAAGCAATCCCTGATATAGTAAGTAACATCCCACCACAAACAGACCCTTCTGATGGGAATATGGAGGTTATCCGTGGAGTTACTGTGATGGTCTGCAGCCTTGCTGTCACATGAGAATACCCAAGCTGTCTCTGGATAACCTGGATAGGGTATATCCCAGGTTCCAGGTTGCTCAGTGGTAAAGAGCATTCATAAAACATTGCAGACTCATTGCCACGTCGCAGCTCAAGCTCACACTCGCTGTCTCCCAGCTTAGCCACAGATCCAGTGATGTTTACCCCCTGGATGCTCAAGAACAGGCTACTCTCCAAAATTTCCAGTTCAACTGTGGTAACCAGAGGTGTCAAAGCTCTTTGGTAATTAAAGGTGATGCTTTTTGCAGCAGGAACATTTTGAAATGAGCTATTGCTAATGAGTATATTTACTCTGACAGGGACATCTTGAGAAACTTCATTAGAGAAATCAGCAGCTGGCGGGGTCAGACACCAAATGGTCTCTTCTGCCAAGCGGGTAACCAGACAGGTTTGTTCATTTACTGAAACAGAAACCAGGGACCGATTTTGGCTAAAGCCCAGCCCTGAGATTGTGAGCAGCGTTCCACCTTAGGAGAGAAAAAACAGAAAACAAAAAAAAGAATATTAAGTGCAAGAAGGGAATGAATGACTGTGAACTGTCTGTGTGCTGAGGATAAGAACAGCACTCAAGTAGCAATCCGGATTTTTTAGGAAGTGATGAGAAAGATGCAAAACCTTCAGCATTCCTAAGTTAATTCCACACCTCTAAGCCCACAGCAGCCTCACAAAGCCAGCTGAAACATCTCTCCATCTCCGTTTAGTTAGCCTCTCAGTGCCCTGCCTGCTTAAGCCCTTCACAAAACTGCAGCCAAGAGTTAACCAGTGGTTACCTTCCAATGTACCCCCTAAAAATGAAAAGAAGGGTGCAATACTTTTTTTCTTAACGCAGTTAACTCTTCAGAAGTAACAGCCCTTGCCCTCTAAGCTCAAACTAATCTCTTTTCTTTAAAGGCTGGGAATGGAATCTGGGGAGGACCTGAAGTCACCTCACAGAAATTTCTGTCTTCTCTACACGAGCTCCAAAGGGTCCATGTAATATTCACCAAATGGATTCAACTCTCCTCCACCCCGCAGGCAAACGACAAAATAGGATAACCCAAAATCTGTGCTTCGAGATCTTGAGTGAAATTTTTGTGTTTACTTCAGTGATAATTTGCTCTGAAACACAGTTAAATGATTTCCAGTGTTAAAGTATGGAATAGGATTAATCAATATTTCATTTTTGACTAAAGTTAACACTGAAAAAGGCTTTTTTGTGTGTTCAAGTTCAGGAAAATAGGTATCTCTTTTGGGATAGACTGAAAAGAGTGCTTGCTTGAAACCAGGATTGCGCCCTACCATCCAATTAACTTCCATGCATAAAGTCATGAAAGATGGAGGCGTAATGACTGAAAGTTACAGCATGCATGAGTCAGGTGTGGGTGTGCTTTGTTTCCCCAAAGGGAACATGCAAAGACTTGGGGAAATCAAACCCAAAGCACAGGGACCCCTGAGCCAGCCAACCAGATCGAGGGATGCTCGCTGAAATCCCACGTTCCCAGGCTGCTGCAGTCTGATGTCTGCATAATAAAGAGTCACAGATTTAAGACACCCTCATTTAAACTGATGTGAAACGGGACGCCCTTTCCAGCCCTGCAGGGAAACTGTGCCCTTGACCCCTTTAACCTCCGTAAGTGGCTGCAGATGTACTGCCTTTATTTACCCAGGAAAGAGCCGCAACACGGCTCGATGCTGAAGACCTCCGAGATGTAGTGGATTAATGGCTCAACCCTGCAAAACAAGCAACACAGAAGGTTTGGGGGTTTTGCTTTCTTTCTGGAACATCTTTGATTTCTTAAACTGGAAGAGGGCAGATTTAGACTAGATATTAGCAAGAAACCCATTACTGTGAGGGTGGTGACACACTGGAACTGGTTGCCCAGTGAAGCTGTGGATGCCCCCTCCCTGGAAGCCAGGCTGAACGGGGCTGTGAGGAACCTGGTCCAGAGGGAGGTGTCCCTGCCAATAGCAGGGGGTTAGAACTGGGTGATCTCTTCCAACCCAAAGCATTTTATGATTCTATTATGAATATTGTCTCATGGCAACCTGTGGGCCAAGCGCAGTTCATACAGCACAGTGAACTGCCTATCAGAACCAACCAGAACGTGGAGTTTTCTGCTAAACAGATCCCAGCATAGCCATGTCAACAGATGCAAGAGCTCCAAAGATCCCAGCTGCCTTTCTTTCCCTGCTCCTCCCTTGGGAAGTAGACTGAGGAAAAACCAGGTATAACCTCCAAAAAGGCACTCAGACAGGGGTGTAGCTTTGCTTTCCCTCTTCAAATGAGCCCTAAGATACCAAACAGGATGGAGAAGAAACTTTATATCTTAAGGGAAATGTGCACATTCACACACCTGTTTGAAGCAATAGCAACGCCATTGATGATAACAGAAACGTTGTACCATCCCACAGCCAAGGCTGGAAGCGTCACATTAAGACCACTGTCCATCTGCACCTGGATCTGTGCCCACACGCCCCCAATTTGGACCTTGATATCTGACCCTCGGTAGTTCGCAAATGAGGATATTCCAATCTGAAGCTCCTGACCCCCTGCAAATGGGAGAAATGATGAAATTATTTCAGTAGCAATGGTTAGTTTAGCGCATAAAACCATTAGGTGCAGTCATGTCCATCAGCCAAAACCCAGAAACTGGAAGACTGCAGTCTTCGTGTTCTATTAATTCCTTTGCTTTCTCAATAAGATCATCAGATATTAATAGTGTGAACTTGGCTATATTCACCTAAAGCCTAAATATCTATTGATAGATATTTAAGGTAAGATCCATGCCCTCAATACAGATATCCTAAACATCCACACCTTGCTAGAGCCAAATCCAGACTTTCTGCAGCTCATAGACTGGAGCTGAGTGAGGGATTGTTCCAAAATCCCTGCAAAGATTCAGACCACTCTTTTCAGCACTATGAGAGTATCTAAACTTCAATGGAATCTCCTACAACTAACTGAAAATTTCCTTAGGGGCCTAAAATCAGATGTCCGTGCACGCTCCATAGCACCTTGTTTGCAGGAAACAGGTCAGTCTCCCCAGTTTAAGTTCTGTTGTGAGATGAATTATACTGAAGATAGAGGTCATTTTGCCTTGTTTTTTTCTGTAGTAATAGAAAAGGACAAGGACTGTGGGGAAGGGAATTTTGTAACACAAATTCCTCCTGAAATAGCTTAAAAATTTAGGCTGGCACGTATCAGTCCAAATAAAGGCTCTGAGATAGCTTTCTCATCAGCGAGGAGAAACAGAGTCTTTGTGGCATAACTCACCTTCTTTTAAGGAAGATTTCCAAAGGAGCAGTAGTGAATCCTACCACAAAACTGCCAATTTCTCTTCACTGACCACATAATGAGCACAGGCTGGTTAGAGATGTGTTCAGGAGATGAATCACATCCCTTTCTCACCTCCGGAAGACATGGATTCAACTCCACAGAAGCAAGCACACACAGGACAGAAGGGGTCTTCCAGCCTAACTCCCTACAGACAATCCTGAATTCAGACAGAGGATGCTAAAATCTCCTTACCATGCACACCAGCAGGTAGCCTGACATGCTCATCTACACACAGAATATCTACCCAGGGTCAGCTCTCTCAGAGCAGCCCCATTTTCACCCATTCCTCTTCCTCCCTGAGCTCACTTGACATAAGAAGTTGACCATGCCACATGTCACACGGTTATCCCAGCCACACAGGGATGGATAAGCTGCTTTATTAAGACAAAGGGAGAGCATAAAAAGAACTTTTGTAGGTTAATTCATCCTAAAGCTTCAGATCCGAGTAGCAATTTTGACTACCAAGCACAGACTGAGACCACTTGGCTCTAACACAGCCTCCCCAGCAGGCACGATCACTGCAGCCTCAGAGAATCCTCTCCTTTCCACAAAGCAGGAGAAAAGCTCCTCTGAGAAGTCATGGAAAGGAGCGCTCTTCCATTCAGCATGCACAGAGTCAAAGTTTGAAAGCCTGTGAAGCTGAATATATTAATAACATGAACTCTTTGGACTCTTGGTCAATTGTCAGCTAAATCCTAGATGCCTGGAAGGCATCGGTGTAATTTATTTATTCTTTTTATTATATAGGAGGAAAATTATATTAAAAGCTGAAGCTGTGGAGGTTCTGAATAGAAGATTGAACCGAGTCCCAGCATCGTTCAGGAGACACTATAACATTAAGGAGTTCCTTGCACCTGGGCTGCCCACGGCTAGAACAATCTCCCCTTGGTGCTATCGTATCTGAATAATATTCAGATGATAAAGGACGTTTTCTCTTACTTATGCATTCTGAAGTAATAGGAAATGACAAGGGCATTGGGGAAAGGGATAGAAATGTCAGGTGTGCAGCAGGCACTGCGTCTTGTTGCCATCACAGCTGTCTCGCCCCCTGCATCCATGCCAACTCTCTGAGCTGGAAGGAGCTTTGTTAAGATATGCATTAAGAAATTGGAAAAAGAAACTTCAGAGTGTAGCCTTGTAGGAATGGAAGTGGGACACATTTAAAAAAAACAAAACAACAAAAAAAAACCCCACAATATTTCTGTTCTCTTCTTAGTTTCCCAGAGGGAGGTATCCCTGCCTATAGCAGAGAATTGGAACTAGATGATCTTGAAAGTCCCTTCCAATCCAAACCATCCTATGGCTCTTACTGTTTTTCCTACAAAGGGAGAGGAGAGAACAGCTGAGGTCAGGTTGGGTTCTTCAGCCTCACGCTATTAGAAACCAGGCCTGGATGTCCCTGAGTCCCAGACCACAGACTTGCCTTAGCCAGCACAAAGAAGGAAGACTGTGGCCAAACTCCTGCTCATTTCTCTTTTGACAGCACTGAGAATCAAACCCTAGATTGCAGCACGCCTCCCTGGACGGGCAAAGTACAGAAAAGATTGGTCTGTGTATGATTGATGTATAATATTAGAATAGTAGGATCCCACATCTCTAGCCATGGTGGGAAGCCTACTGCTCAATCCATTGGTAATAAAACAGGTTCTGCCTGACAGGAGACTTTGCAGTGTCTACAGAAGCTGTGAAAGAAATAAAGAAACAGCTTCAAATCACAGAATTGTAGGGGTTGGAAGGGACCTCTCGAGATCATTGAGTCCAACCCCCAGGTGCCAACAGGAAAATAGAGGTTCCATTTCCTAACTCGGTGTTTTTTTTCCTGTTAACCAGTTCTGTGCTAATTGTCAGGGCACAGAAAGCTAAATACACCTACAAAAAGCCCTGGAAGAAGGCAAAAGGATTTCAGTTTGGGGGATGCTTGGTCCAAGATCATTTCAGTCAACTCTAAAGGTGGCAGCTGAGCTGGTGATGGTTTGTGTCTTAAAGAGAGTATTTAAATCTAGTAATCAGCACCTCTGTCTTGTTGCTGTCATTTTAAACTCAATTTGAAGCTATTAAAGCAAGAGTCTATGGAACGAGTCAGGAAGAAAGAGGCATCACCCTCTGACTACGGCCCACTTGTTAGGGTCCTGGAGAAGTACATTCTCTAGCACCCATTTATCTAGCCATTGCTGAACCTGGTACCAAGAATGGATGAGTGGGGCCATTCCAGAGCAAAGCCAGAGAAATATAACTTTGGAAGAGCATCATAGCACACTTAGCACTGAGAACATGACGCATATTAAACTAAGGCAAGCAACTCATTATCCCAGGCTGGATGGGGCTCTGAGCACCTGTTGGAGCTGTAGGTATCCCTACAGGGAGTGGAACCAGATGGCCTTTAAGGGTCTACTTCCAACACTCATGATTCTATAGTCTTATGTAAGCTAGAGAAAAAATACAAAGCAGGCAGGAGTGACCAGAACTTGCAGAGGACATATGGGCAACAAGTTAGAAAAAACCAACAGGGAAGAGCTTAGTACCACTAAACTCCCTACACCTCAATCGCCTCCATCCAGCCAGCACTGGCAATAACAACAGGGCTGCAGATGATGCCTGACACATCTATAAACACTTTTCACCTGCTAAGCCACTTCTGTTTCTGCTCAGTGATACAACTGCAGGGTTTAAGGAAGGGTCATACTGGAACAAGTTGGTGAATGCTGTTGATTGGTACCCAGAAACTAGTGTCACATGGACAGCAGCATCTTCTGCCCCCTGGAAACAGAAGCAAAGAAAGCATCAGGAAAAAGACTGAACCAATAAAAGAAAAATAATTATTTCCTATGTTCGTGTATCTCCCACACCCAGTAAGTCAGGCACACGGCGTTCCCAAATTTGTACATGCATTAGACTTGCAATCTGTTGGTGTTTCTGATTGCTCCACTCAGTTTCATAAATCAAACACTGTTGTTAATTAGGCTGGTCTAAACTGTAGGTGGAGTCTGGGCTCAAATTTCCCACAGCCAGGACTTGGCTGATGAACTACCATCTGCTTAGGCCAGGGCTATGTAAAAGGCTTGTAGGCTATCATTTAACTGACTGTATCCCAAAAATACGTGGTTTCTTACCTGGGAGGGAACTTTACATTCAATTTGTGTTGAACTTCTGGTATCCTCCAAAACTGGGCAAGGCTGAGATCCAAACAACACCAGGTCTACCCCTTCCAGACCAGTGCCCCTGAGAGCCACTCTCAGTCCTCCTACAAAACCAATTATTTTTAATTACATGAAAGATGTGGAATAGTCTCCTTATCATGCAGAAGATCCTTAATTACTAGGTGACTACAGAAGGGAGTCTGATCTGGGGATGATCATCTTCCACCTTGTTTTGCCCTAAGTTGCCTCTTTCACCCACGATCCTTCTTCTCTGTTATTTACCCTTCCTGTCTATTACTTGAATTGTGGTCCACGATACACAAGAGAACTGTTTATTTCTCAGTTTGTCTTTTAATGACATACTTATTTAAGCCAGCAAGGTCTGGTCTGTGATCTCACACCCAGCCCAAGAATGAAATCAGAAAGAAAGGAAGGAGCGCTAAGAACAAAAAATGAGCTTGACACAGCAGGTGCTTTCACAGTTCAAAAAGCTGCCAAGCACCCTGCTGCCAGAAAAGCCTCAAGCGTGAGATTAGGAAATTTCACATAGATGGGAACTTGGCAGAGGTTGGGACTTTGCAGAGTTGGGAGGAAAGTTAGAGGGCTCTCTAAACCGTCAGAGAAATCTGGAAGTATCTCCTAGGATTTCCCTAACTGGAAGCAGAGCTGGTAAACAGCAATCAGGTACTCTGTCAGGAAGCTCCTTCCATTCAGAGGCCTGGAGCAGCTCCTGTGAGGAAAGGTTGAAGGAACTGTGCTTGTTTAGCTTGGAGTAGAGAAGGCTGCGGGGAGACCTCATGGTGGCCTTCCAGTGCTTGAAGGGAGCGGATAAACAGGAGGGGGAACAGCTGTGTGTGAGGGTGGATGGTGATGGAACAAGGGGGAATGGTTTTAAACTGAGACAGGGCAGGTTTTGGTTGGATATGAGGAGGAAGTTTTTCCCCCAGAGGGTGGTAAGGCACTGGAACAGGTTGCCCAAGGAGGTCACCACTGGGACCAATGACATTTTGACAAGCTCGATCTGATGCATCAAAATACAAGATGTTCCCAGCCTCATAGAATTGTATGAATTTGAAGGGACCTTGAAAGGTCACCTAGCACAACTCTAGTCCAAGCCATCCCCAGCAACACTAAGTCAGAAATAGGAGTATCTCAAAACTGAAGCCACTTGGCTCCTGTGATTGTTGCCAGATAAGGAGACTCAGATTTAGAGTACGGATTCCATGCGTGTTGTTTCAAGACTAATGCTCTTAAGTTTTGATGTCTACACTTATATCCATATGCAATGAAATACTGCATATGTGCACTTTACGATAAGATTGAAGAGAGGTATTTTAAATGGAAGAAATTAAAAACACAGATGGAAGCTGTAATTCTTTCCAATTATAAACGTTCAAGGCATATGTAATGTAAGATAGCATTATACTTGCTTTCTTTTTAATGAGTGACAGATCACTGTAATTTGGAGAGGAGTCATATTGTCATGGAAGAAAATGAGAAGAAAGAACTAAGCACTAAAACTTGTCCTTGTTTTTTTCCTTTGTTCTTCATATGAATTAGAGTGATTCTCAACCTGATATGATGTTCATTAGGGAAAACAAATAGGAAAGAAAAGGACAAGGATGCACCCCAACAAGAAGAGAGGTGACTGGTGTCTTAATTGTCACCTTAAGAACTCGCACATTCTTTCAAGTCCGTCCCATGTGTCAGCCAATATGTTCACAGACAACAGTCCCACTCTGCCAGTTACTCCACAGTGACCAAACATGGCACAATTCAGCTTTCTAAGCCACGTGGTACCAGCATGACCAATACTCCTGCTCTGTGATGTGTGTTAACACAAACTCAAAGTGGCTCACTAACAGAGCTAAGAGGTTTGCCAACAAAACCTGGGTAAACTTCTATTGACAGATGACACATCATACCATTTCTAGGTATATTCCTAGCTGCTTGAAAGTAAGTTCAGCCGTTTTACAGCTAGGCCAGATGAATTCTGACACTTGTAATACATCAAAAAGATATAGGAAGATGAGCCATGAAACTCCGGTACCCTTCTCAGTTGATGGAAGGAACATACCTGAACTTAAATTTACTATTCATGAGTAAAACTGCTAGGGGATGTGTTGCTTGACCTCACAGACAACCCAAGAAAGATGTCATTTTTGCAAGAAATTTACCCCAGTACTTTGTGGTACACACTGTATCCCCAGCTGTATTATGTTTTCTTCTATCAGACAAAGACCTTGGTAGAGGAAACGTGATAGAAAAAAACAAGTTGTGAAAAGCAAGACACAGAAAGCAGACATCCCCTCAGAGCTCATCTGACATTCAGACCTACCAATTTCTGATGCTCTGGGAGGTTCAATGGCAACCAGCCTGGGCTCAACTCTTAGGAAGATGCCTTCTCCTGTGCTGGCATTGAGTGCAAAGCCATAAGGCCTCACTAGTAATGTCAGCTGGTGGACTCCAAGTGGCAACCTCTCCATCACGCAGACCACTTTGGTTTGATCTGACATTATGATGTAGCAAGTTGTGTTCTTCACCTGTACCTGCAAGGTTGTGTTCTCCTCAGAGAAACCAACTCCCCTGATAACTACTGTGGCCTGGAATCCGTCATCTGAAGGAATATAATCAAATAAGCTCATTAATTTTGGAGCATCAATGCACAGGATTTATTTCTAAGCAACAGGTAAGAGCTTCGATCAACTTCATGAACATATATTGGAAACCACAGCACTGTTGATCTTCTCATTGCCATCCATCATGCCTATTCCTGCACGCCCTTGCCCAGCTACTCCTTTTTGTGTATTTTTATTAAAAATAAAGGTGCTAATAGACTTGGTGCTGCCTTTAGCACCAAGTTTATTGCTGTTCCTCTTCCCTTTGAGCCTCTAATATCTTGCCTCTGCAAAACTGTGTTAGTGCTACATACTTTAAGACTTGAACTCATCAGAAGTGCTGAATTTGGAAATACAATTTCCCTAAAAACAGAAGTTTCCAAAAGAATACACACATCAGCATTTGGCAGACCTTTCCCATAGCCATCTCCCCTCCCCACTTTGTGCAGACCCAAAGCCCCATTACCTGCTGAATACTCCACATCACTGACTAAGGGTGTCGCTTCCTGGCTGAACTGGAAAGAGCAGGAACCAGAACAGTTTGCTGGGACATCATTCACCACCACCACCACCTGGAGATGGAGAAGAAGGTTATTCTGAAGTGGTGTTTTCTAAAACCACAGCTGTTCAGCACTGGCACAAGTTTCATTGCATGGCTTGCTAGGGTTTATCTTAGGTAAAGCAGCACATGGTTTTGGAAGCAGCCCATCTCACCTCTCTGAAACCCACAGCTCCTCTTCTTCCAGTCACCCACTGAAGACCCCACTTGCCATACCCCAGTTCTATCCATCCCACTTTGGGAACAAGGCTTTTAACACCTTGTAGTGCTAATTATAACTAATCTCAGATTGCTCAGCAAGCACCTCTCAATTTTTATTTCCTCACAGTGCGTGCTAAATCAAGACAGCTGGGCTGTAACTTTGAGAACTAACATCAGCTTCACTCTCAGAAGACTCAAGTGGCAAAGCACAGAACATAGAAGAGCCCTCTTGTTTTCTCTCACAGGCATTAGGTGTGTGCCAGGAGGGTACACCACTACCTGCAAATAACAAAAAAAAGTAGCTTCCAAGAAAAAAGAAATTAAAAAAGGAGGATGACCTAACCGCAGGCGCTGCTGAAGCCCAGCAGCAGGGCTTTGAGCACATCCAGCCTTGCACAGTTCTCACTGCAGCACCCTGCAGTCTTTGCTGGAGGCGAAGGCAGCCGTGTGAATCTACCTGCAGCACATCTGTCTGCTCAGCAGATCTGTTCAGCCAAGAAGCTCTACCTGCTCCCTTTTTCTTACAAATCAAGAATTGAGATCCAGAGATTGAAGGACCTGCCCAATCCACACACTAATACCAGGCATCCTGTTCATTTTACCCAACAGCATAGAGGCTGGCATGCTGCAGATAAATACAGCATCAGTCCCAACTATGATGGCAGCACTACAGGACCCAGCAGGGGTGGGATTCCAGGGGATGTCAGTCCCTGAGCACTGCCTCCAAAGAAATAAACTCTTCTCACTTGCAATAGCTCCTAAGGAAGGTATTGCTCCACAGAAGAGAGAGCATGAACCCACTGCTTTATGGGGAATCACAAAGCAGATCTCTGAAACGATTTAGCAGCAGTACTGAGTACCTGAAAACCAGCCAGACTCCTGACCTACAGGATCCAGGTGAACCAGTGGGAAATGTGGCACAGCGTTAACCCACCTGTGTTTTGTTATTGGAGGTAGCAAGCATGTCCCCAAATATTGGCCCAATAAAGACACCCCCATCATAAACCACACGACTGGAAACAGCTGGCTTCAGACCACTGAGGTTTTCAGCAGAGACCTGGCGAAGAAAAGGATGTCAGATTCTTGCTTTTTTCCAACCAGTGTGATGTATGACCATTCCCACAGCCCTTATACACAGCTGCTATAAGGTGGGAAATAGCTCTTGGAAATCTGTTCTTGAGCTGCTTCTATTGCTTCTGTCTTCATATCTGAGTCTTCATTTCCCAAGTCTGCACAACATTTTCCCAACCCCACCCTGAGCACAGGACCCCATTGCTTCTTGGAAGCTAAATTCACATTTGTAGGATACGAATACACAACAGAATAAAATTTCTTCTCATGGGAGAAAGAATTTCAGTCTGTGGCTATATTCAAAGCAGACCGTTCTACCTGAAGCAAAACTTTAACTTCCATGGTTGGACTCTATGATCTTTAAGGTCTTTTCCAACCTGAGTGATTCTATGAATTTAATATGATCAACCTCAGGATGGGACACAGTGAAACAGATCTCCCTCTGAGACCTTAGAGAATCAGACATTAACCCAGTGTGAATAAAAATTCCTGGAAAAGGCAAATTTTTGGTACAGAAATTATACCACAATCTAATCTGCAATTAAGCAACTGCTGTTGCTTAATCTCCCACAGGTGCTTGCATAAAAGGAAACTGAGAGAATGAATTGGCCATGACAAAAGACGACAAATGGGGTTCAAAATGGACATTACCAAAAGAAATGACCGTACATTGATAACATTGGGCAGGTCCCCAGCTTTTGTTCTCCAGGTGAGAGTCCAGATGCTTTCATAGCAAGTCTCTGAGTCTTTGGTCACAATGAAGTCACTAGTGTTGAAGTATGGGGCTGTAGAACTGTCTGTGTTGGTTTGCAGAAGCCTGCGGAGCTGGTGGGAGGAGATGTGCACGGAAACATCTGCAAAAGACAAAGCTGTGGATATCGTCATCCCTATGAGAGCACATCTGTCTGCTCACAGAAAATAAAGATGTTTTCATTTTTCATACAAGGTTGTGATGGTTTAAACCTCTGTAACTGCAAGAGAAAAAAAAAATCAGCAGGGAAAAGTTTAATGGATTCCAAATGCCATTATTAAATAACTAAGAAAATCTAGCAAACATTCTCCAGTTGATCCTGTTTCACCAGAAAGCTAAGTCAGGGATATAGAAATGATGAGGGGCCTGCAGCATCTCCTACATGAGGAAAGATTGAGAGCTTGAGAGCCCTGAGGCTGTTCAGCCTGAAGAAAAGACTGAGGAGGGATCTTATCAATGCTTATCGATATCTCAAGCGTGGGAGTCAAGCCAGGCTCTTTTCAGTGGTGTCCAGTGACAGAACAAAGGGCAGTGGGCACAAACTGGGACATAGGAGTTCCACATGAACACAAGGACGTGATTCTGTAATACTTTTCATACTTGGCAATCTAAATATTTGGAAGGCATGATATTTCACGGTGCGTGTCATTTTCCTTCAAAAGAGACAGGTCAGAAACTTCCTAGATGAAACTAGATAGTTCAATTCCAAAAAACAGCAAATTATATCTTATTTCTTCTGACATAAGTACCCATGGGCATCCAATGCTACAGAAATAATAGAACTCAAATGATTCATTAAAAAAAAAAAAAAAAAAAAAAAAGGCACAGGCTACCCAGAGAGGCGGTGGTGCCCCATCCCTGCAGACAGCCAAGGTCAGGCTGGATGGGCTGTGAGCACTGGTGGAGCTGTGGGTGTCCCTGCTCAGTGCAGGGAGTGGGACAGATGGCCTTGAAAGAGCCCTAACAACTCTAAGGATTCTCAGATAAACGGATTACAATTTTTTAAAGGGGGATCTTCAAAGCAAGGCAGCAGGGAGATAGCCTGCTGCAGAAGTACCTTAAGCAACAACACGGAGAAAAGTAATTTCATTATTAACAATCCCACAGCTCACATCCAGAAATACTGCCCTGCGTATAATCCTTCACTCCTGTCTGGAAGATGATCAGATGCAAAGGTGCAACAACCACAGTGTGTTTGACTTGTCAGCCTGTTCCCTGAGCATTTCCAGGGCTCAGTGTTCACAAATCATAGAATCAAAGAATCACCAAGGTTGGAAAAGACCACTGAGACAATCCAGTCCAACCATCAACCCACCACCATGGTGCCACGTCCTCAGAAGCATGAGGAAAATTTGGTGGCAGGACAGGGACCAGGTACTTGGTCACTCTTAGCAATTTGCCATGACAAGTGCAGGAGAAATGAAAAATACTGGCTGTAGATCCTTTGTACCTCAAGATCTGCCAGGTTGCCATGCTTTCCCTTTTGTATTTGCCTTAGAGCAAAGACAAGTCCACGATCTGTACTCACACCGTACCTTACCTGATATCACTGTGCTTCCCAGGCGTACGCAGAAGGTCCCTCCAAGAGGTGGAGATGACACCTGGAGCATCTGAATGGTGATGCTGACTCTCACATCCTCTGTGGAGACGTAGAGGTGGCCGTCCTCCTCAGAGCCCTCACAGAGCACTGCACCTCTGTGTGAGAGAGGGCAACGTGAAGGCACCAGTGTTCAGAGCCTCCACTCGAGAGAGCCTGGATGTAAGGACTCCTGAAGGACCCACGGAGAGGATGGTCACTCATCTAACAGACGCGGGTGCTTCAGTGATGTGGGCATTGCAAACAGAAAAGTTTGCAACAGAAAACATCACAACAGAAAGTGATGGAAACTTCTTTTTTTTTTTTTTTTTTTTTTTAATAATTGTGATGGAACAAAGAGCTCAGGCAGCACCAAGCACATGGGATTCCTGCCCCCAAATGGGAGCATTTTAATGCAAGCTGGGCAGCTATAATGTGAAGCTTCCCTGCTTTAACCTTCCTCAAGACATAGAATCACAGAATGGTTTGGGTTGGAAGGGACCTCAAGGATCATGAAGCTCCAACCCCCCACCACAGGCAGGGCCACCAACCTCCCCATTTCATACCAGCCCAGGCTGCCCAGGGCCCCATCCTGGCCTTGAACACCTCCAGGGATGGACGGGGCATCCACAGCCTCTCTGGGCAGCTGTTCCAGCACCTCACCATTCTCTCTGTATAGAACTTCTCCCTGGCATCCAACCTAAATCTTCCCTCACTCAACTTCAAACCATTTCCCCTTGTCCTGCTGTTATCTACCCTTATAAAGAGTTGATTCCCCTCCCCTCTGTAGGCTCCCTTTAGGTACTGAAGGCTGCCATGAGGTCACCCCGCTCTTCTCCAGGCTGAACAAGCCCAGCTCCCTCAGCCTGTTTTCATAGAGGAGATGCTCACTGCAAGCAGAGTTTGCTATTTCATATTAGAAATCATCCAAAGCCTAATTTTCCATAACTTAAAATATTTCCTACCACGCCAATAAAATTCTCTCCCTTTCTTTTTCCCACCCAAGAAAAAAAGGACTTCATGTGGTACAACGATGCCACCGTGTGGTTACGAGCACAGAGAACAACTCATGTCTCCCAGCTCAGCCGAAATCCTGCAGAGCCAATTTCACGAATCTGTATCTCAAAGGAGCACTGGGTCTTCTGTCTGACCTGCAGCAGCCAGTTTAGAGCACAGCACGTTTAGATCATACTCCTCCTGATCCCAGGAGGGTGCATTAAAGCACCACACAGCAGTTAAAGAAAAAACAGTTTGGTTTTGAAGATACCCAAAGAGCAGCACACCCATTTTTAAAGCTTGTGATCATTTCCATCTTCTATCTACCTGGCGTCAGCATCACACCTCAGTTTCTCCTACGCCTCCCTCTGAGATGCAGAACTAAGCCCTTCTTCCTGATGAGAGGGACTGTAATCAATTTATCTCTTAATCCTCTTTTCTGATAAGCTGAACACATCGAGCCTCCTACACCTTTCCCTCCAAGGCATATTCCTCAGTTCCATAATCATGCTTATGGCTTTCTTTCCCAGTTCTTCTAAAGCCCTTTGACAAATGCACTCAGTGCTGCACATAGCATTCCAATGCCAGCCTCATGAAGGCTGCACACAGAATTAAAAACATCCCTTCTCCCTCGATTGCACCTTTACTCAAACACAAACCTCAGATATCTCCCTTCATTCTCATCCTTGTCTTCACCGTTGGTGGTTTGTGCCAAAATAACACACCTGACATTGGCGATTACACTCTGCTTTTCAAGGTGAGACTTTTCAAAGACAAACCTTTCTATGCTGTGCTAGTTCATAGAATCACAGAATCACCAAGGCTGGGAAAGACCTCCAAGATCATCCAGCCCAACCATTCACCTACCCCCACTAAACCATGTCCCCTCAGGACAACATCTAAACATTGACTTTGGGGTGAATTAACTGAGCTGAACCAACTGCTCACAGTGGAAGGTTTAGAGGTTGCATCATTCCAGTCTCTACCTTGCATTGGCCCTGGTCCCATCAGGTCATTCCCAACTCAGCAGAATACAAAAGCCCTGTAGAAGTTGGATTCTTTGCCAGTTTGGCCCTTGAAAGCTGTTCTCTGATCTGTTTAACCTGTGCTTCTGCCTCAAATGTATTAGGGGACTCTGAGAACAGAAACCATCCCAGTAAACAAGCACAGAAGAAGGGTCTACATTGCTCAACATGGCAACTGGTGTCAGAGTTACTGGGAGAGAACGCCTTGATCTCCATGAAGGGCTAAGGTTTCTCTATAGCCCAACATCCTTGGTAGCTCGTATTTACTTTAGGGACTACTGTGCATTTTACAGCTACAGAAATGGTGAAGAGCCTGGGGCATCTCCCTTTTGAGGAAAAGCTGAGAGTCCTGGGGCTGTTCAGCCTGGACAAGAGAAGGCTTGGAGGAATTTTATCAATGCTTCTAAATAAAGGGTATTACATGGATGAGGCCAGGTTCTTTTTGGTGGTGCCCAGTAAGGACAAGGCACAAACTGGAACACGGAAAGACTGGATCTTCTTTACTGTGTGAGTGACAGCAATGTCAGAGGCTGTCCAGAGAGCCTGTGCAGTCTCCTTCCCTGGAGGTATTCAAAATCCACCTGGACACTTTGCTATGCAACCCAGGGAAATTGCTTTAGCAAGGGGTGGGCTAGATGATCTCCAGAGGTCTCTTCCAATCCCCACTATTCTGTGATATCCCAGGGCATATGGAACACCTTTAGTTAGGCAACTGACAGCCAATCACACAACAGAACCTCAACACCAGAGACAGATACCCTCATTAAGACACCTACAATGCATGTTCAAGTTATGTCCACCATTTAGGAGCTTGAAAACATTGCAGACATCTTAGGGAAGAGGCATCTCACGTGCATTGTGGACATCTTAGTGAAGCTATCTGAGCAGAGCCTGAACAAAGAGAGGAAAATGCCAAAGGGAGTACAAGGATTTCTACACTGGACCAGACTTACTCCGCACAGCCTCTGAGATGATAAAGGGCTCCATGGGAATTCATAATGATTGTTACAGGATATGAAAGAATCACACTGCTCCTACCTTAGGGAGAGAAGAGGCAGACTTGCACCACAGCCAGACACCAGCCAGGACACATTGTAAGTAGGAGAAGACCCCACCACAGTTACTGCTTCTATTATCCGCCCACCCAGCCGACGCGGTTTGGAATCCCTCTGAGAAACTGAAAGGAAAAAGAGCATCACCATCCACCAGTCAGGAGAACTGATGTAATCACGCCTGGCTTATTTCCATTTTAGAGCCGGTATCTCGTTGGTTTGGGGAAGAAGTGCTTTTTGTTTGAGCAACAGCATTCAAGAGTTACATTTACAGAAATATTTCCAAATAAAACAAGAGTGTTGATGTTTGGCAATTAGTTCTTGATATCTTTTTCTGCAAAAATTAATAAAAAAAAAAAAAAAGGAAGAAGATCTGTGCCTGTTATGAAACAGCCTTCCCCTTCAAAATAGTTTTAACTGGCTCTGTCATTAAAGCTTTCTATGAAGGAACACGGAAACATCCAGGTTGTGGATGCCCCATCCCTGCAGGCATTCAAGGCCAGGCTGGATGTGGCTCTGGGCAGCCTGGGCTGCTGGTTGGAGACCCTGCACACAGCAGGGGGTTGGGACTGGATGAGCACTGTGGGCCTTTGCAACCCAGGCCATGCTGTGATACAATTCTGTGACTGCAACATTCACAGGAAAGAATAAATGGGTTCCTTTACCAGTCACAGCTCTGTCTGTGATGATGACTTCATCAAGGTAGAACAATCCAGCGGTTTCCTTCTGCTGGATGCTCAGCAAGTCAATCTGATGTACAAACACCGGGGTGTTGATGAGAAGGTCCTGGAGAGGCACAGAGCGACTCACACACCCTGTCCAGAGGTCAGTGCAGGAGAACATCCAGCTGGAAGACACCAAGGTGGTACAGCCTTTGTTTTATTTCTGGGTAGTTACAGTGAATGAATTTGGAGATGAACTCAGATGATGCTATTATTACCTGCACACAACATCTGATCACTCAACAAGTCTCTCTGGAAGATATAAAGCATTAGATCCCTGCTTCAGCATCCTCCTCTACAGAGATCAATACCAAGCTTAGGCCCCTTGAAAATTCCAGACAACTAATCAAGGTCCCTATTTCTTTCCATCATGTAGTAATGTCACGTGAACCCCCCTCCTGCTTTCCAGAGGTACACACACAGCCCACACCCAGCCTTACAGAACACAGAAAGAAATGAAAGGACCCAATCGATAAGCATAGCATGGTGACCTGCAGGTAATCCAGGAGGCTCCTGGGATGTATCAGGGATAATTTCTTGAGCCAGGTAATAGACAGCCCCATCTAGGGGGATGCAGTACTGGACCTACTGCTCACCAGCAGCAGTGAACTGGCTGGTGACATCAGGATTGAAGTTTGCACTGGGACGTGCTGGTCAAACTGGAGAGCAAGAAGAACATGCACAGGCAGTGGAAGCATGACAAGTATCCTGGGAAGAGTACAGGGACGCTGCTAGCCTGTGTGGGACAGGGTGAGGAAGACAAAGGCCCAATCCAGAAATGTGAAGGATGATTATCCCTGCAGACAGCCAAGGTCAGGTTGGACAGAGCTCTGAGCACTGATGGAGCTGTGGGTGTCCATGCTCAGTGCAGGAACCTGGACAGATGGCCCTTAAAGGTCTCTTCCAAGTCAAGCAATCCTGTGATTCTATGAAAGCTAAGATTCCAATTTCACTTTCTGAAGTTCTTCAGATTGCTGGTTTGGATTTTTTTTTTTTTAATTATTATTTTTTGTTTGCTTAAGATGTTTTCTTAAGATGTGCCTGCCCCCAACTTCACACTGCCCATAGTGCTCCCCATCAGTGGCGTTTTGCACCCATATATTGTAGTTGAAAAACAGAAAGTCAAGAGCTACACCAACTTTCTAATGGTACCACAAGTCCCCTGGAAAAAACAAAAACAACAACAACAAAAAACAACTTCATTTTTATCTCACATCAGAAAATCCACTGAATGATGCAAAAAAAAAAAAGAAAAAAAAAAAAAACCACCACCCAAAACAAAACAGGAAGTTAATGTCTACAAACTCTCCAGGCCAGTGTACATTACTATGGTGAAATAGTAATGTGCCTATCTCTTCATATAGTCCTCAAAAACAACAGAAGCACATTCCAGGTATGTCAGCACAGGGACAGAGCATCCATGTTTGCCCCATCTGACAATTCATTTTGCACAGAATCACAGAAACACCAAGGTTGGAAAAGACCTATAAAACCATCCAGTCCAACCATCGTTTTAGACAAACAAGAACTTGCTGCTCCCCATTCTCCCAGAACACCCTCTTACTTTGGAAAATGTCATCTCTGTGCACTGTGTCTGGATACCTTGTGGGGTCAGTGCCATTGAAATCCCACTGGCAGGTGAGGTTTCTTTCCACTGAAGATAAGGAAAGGTTGGTGTAGGACACTGAGATATGAAGGACGTTGCTCATGTGGCCTTTATGTGCAAAACAAACCTGCAAAGAAAATGAAGAAAAATGTTTTCACGTAAACATAGCAGTGTTTATAATTACAATTTACTCAGCAAGAGCAGGCACTTACATATGTGTACTCAGTAAGGTCATATATTTGTAGAGATGATGGAGAAGCTTTCACCAGCTGGCTTGGGCTGCGAGCACTGAACCTCCCGCAGAAGGGCTCTGTTCCATAGACAACACGTTCTGTGGTGACAGAGTTTTCTGTACCTGAAGGAAAAAACAACAGGATGAGAGGCTTAAAAAGGCTTCAGAGAACAGGTACAGTCAAAGTTTTCATGGAAACGACAAAAATAGAGGTCCAAAACAATTGCATCTAATAGTTCTGCTTCTCAGTGTTCTGCCTAGATAAGTTATGAACATTCACAGGGCATTGATCCTTAGTTTAAGGCAGGATAGATCACAGAATTGCTGCAAAAGACCTCAAAGATCATCAAGTCCAACCACAACCTGAGCATGCTACACTAATCATTACATTCCAATGCTGACCAGAAAAACCTTGTGGAAAATGCTACCATCTTAAGCCAGATAGAGTACGACTGATTGAAACCACTTTTCCTTTTCAAAAAACACTCAGGCAAAATTAGAGATTGATACATTTAAGCAGCTGAGAATCTGCCCTCACTTTTTCAACTTCTGTTCCATTGAGTTATCAACCTTGTTACCAAAAACCTGCTAGGATTTCTCATTTCTAGTGTAAAAGAGGCTTTTTCCTACAGCAGAGACTGATAAATCATCTTTTCTGTCAAAATGAGAGAAAAAAACCCTGCCATTTGAGGTCAGTAGTCTTAAATATATAAATAAAGAGAAAATACATAAAAGAGGCAACCGTGGTTCTTGACACAAAGGGTGTTGGAGCTGTTGACATCACTGCTGGTAGATACATTGAATACAGTGACACCCATGGGAAAAAAACATGCTCACAAAAGTCATAGAGCTGAAAATACTTCATAGAATTGTAGAATCATCAAGGTTGGAAATGATCTCATCCGGTTCAATCATCCACCTACCACCAACGTTGCCCACTAAACCACGTTCCTCAGGACAACATTTCTTGAACACCTCCTGGGATGCTGACCCTACCACCTCCCCTGGCAGCCTATTCCAGTGTTCAACCACTATTCCAAAGAAGAATTATTTCCTAATATCCAGTCTGATCCTCCCCTGGCACAACTCTTTTGTTGGCAAGATTGGAGCACTTGAGATCACATAATTAGACAAAAAACGTCCAGTTGATGTTTCCATTTTTTTGCCTAATGCTTCCCTCTCTCTCCAGTTTAATTAATTCCTTTCCTTAGCTGAGATGAATCAGTCACCAAACATACATATTCCTGGCTGGGTCCTGTTCTCTCTGTCTACACTGAATACAAGGATGTACTGTGAGGTCCCTAGGCAATCATTGACTTCCTGGCATATTTTACTATATTTTACTGCTATCAGAGATATAAATTGGAATGAGTTTCTGATGTAATACTTTAGTATCAGGAAAAATGTATTTTTATTATTATTATTTATATAACACTTGCCTGAATGTAAAGTGTAGCACAGATTTTCACTTTTTCAGTCATTGGGAAGCACCAAAAGCAAAAGACTCATCATCAGGCTATAGCCTGAGCTGTCGCTTTGGGCTGCTCCAGATCTGCTTCCCCAGCACACATTATGAAACATGAATAATTTCACATGCCCAAAGATTTGTCTTTTCTGCCTGTACTCCTAATGGTTCCAACACTGACACATAACCTGCTCTGATCAGCTTCTTGCTGTATGATTTTGTCACGAAAATTATTGCAGAAAGACTCTTATTAATACATCGATCACGTTTGTAAATATTAGTTCTATGTAATATGTCTCATTAGAATAAATACAAATAAATCCAGTAAAAGCATAAAATTACTTCTGTTGAAGGTTTTGAGTACATTTACATCAGAAAATGACTCCCACATTAAATACTTATTTGTTACATTACTACCTTGTTTCTCAAAGCCATTATGGAAGAGTATTTTAGCAGCAGTTGGCTCAATGTCACACCCAACTGAAAGAAGTTCCTCTATTGCTGCTTGGACCTTTAAAAACAAAAAGTGAGAAGTGGTCACAGTACAGTGATGCCTGGCTCATTCCAGTAGAGCTTCCACACTGTCCCAGCTGCATGGATTCTATTCAGCTCAGTACAGACAGAGCCTGAACTTCCAGGTCTAAAATCCTTTAGGGTGAGACACTTACCTGAAGAGCAGTGGAATTTGTGTGGATCATTCTGCGGGGTGCATTGCTCCAGGAGATACTGAACCATCCCGTGCCAGACACAGTCAGCATCTGCCAAGTGAAGAAACAAACAGATGAGAACAGGTACGATTCTCACAAAGAGGTCAAGTCTGCTATGTGGATTTCCTACCAAGGAGGAACTAATAGCAAACATTGCCCTTTCAAAGCTTCTGTAATAAATTTAATAATAAAGAATCCCTTCTTAAACTGTGCTTGCTCTCCATGGACTCTCCTGACATGTGCCTGGGGTTCCTGTTCCCAAATTAACCAGGAGCACGAGGGATACGTGACCTGCATGGACGGACTGATAGCCACAGATGGTCCTGACCACAGCCCTGAGGTTGCCCAGAGCTGTGGTGCCCCAACCCTGGAGGTGCTCAAGGCCATGGATGGGTCCTGGGCAGCCTGGGCTGGTGGGGGGCACTCAGCCCATGGCAACATGGTTGGAACTAGATGATCATTCATGTCCCTTCCAACCCAAGCTATTCTAGGATTCTATGACAACTTCCACACTATTGAGCACTGAAAGCTGAAAGTTTATATCACCCAATTGCAACACGGAGCTGATCATAAACCCTTTGAGTGTGCTGTCAACTAGTGACAACTAGTGAAACTACCCCCAAACTGTCATGACTTAGCATCAAGAACAAAGTAACAAGCAAGGCAAAAGCAGACTGCACTTTACGTGTGGGCAAATTATAATGTACCATAAAAATACCCACCTGGCAGTGAGTGTGAAAGTCACGAACACCTTCAGCTGCATGGCAGTATTTATCAGTGAAATCAGCAGGCCAACAAAAAGTGGGAACGCACTGCCATGCGTGACAACATCTTTACCATTAGGATCATTGCATCAGGGTTAGTCTACATCCCATGAAATTCTTCAGGTCAAAAGGGGCCTCTGGAGGCCATCTAGGCCAAAGTCCCTTTCCAACAGGGGTCAAGTACCCAGCACTGACCTGTACATCTGGAAGATACAAGGCACGAGCCCGAATTTCATGTCTCTCAATGTAGTAGTTGTTCACCACCTGGGGATTCAGCCAGGTGTTGTGTATCTGGACTCCAACTCTCATCCCATTGCTGGGTGCCTTTCCATGATGCAATGCTTCCAAGTAGTACCTCAGGCCAGCAGTTAGCTCAAATTTCTGGGATTTTGGCTGCCAACTCTCGCTCCAGTTCTTCACCCACTTTCCAGACCATTCCAAATTGCCAGCTGGGAGAGCAGCAATTCTCACCTGTGTCCAGATGAATCAAATCACTCATAATTTCACAATACCAAAACACTGTACGTTCAGCTCCAAAACCAGAGCTGACAGCAGTGGCTTGATGTTTCAATACATTCTTTCCTATTCTACAGCAAAAAGCCATCACCTCAAAGATCTTCAATTTAGGGCTCAACATAAACAAGACAATTCTTATGGTTGTCCATAAAAGCCCCACTAACAATTATTCGTGTAGATTTTCATAGATGACTTCAGTTCTCTAGCTCACAAGCCTGGAACACAGATGAAAATGTCTGCAGGAAAAGACATCTGAAGACTCTAGAGACAATGGCATACGTTTCATGAGACAAATGGCCCATAGGGCCAGGTGTAAAATGTCAAATAACAGCACAGAAAGTGTCACTCTGCAACAGATGCATAATAGGGACCAACGAGGCAATCCGTGCTGGGCTAATCCCCCACTTGAAATGTCCTTAATTAATGCCCTTCCCTGTCATGGCTGCTTTATTTTTCTCCCTGCTAAGAGTAATACCTTATGCTGTGGGTCTTGGGATGGACTCAAGTATAGAGATGCCGGACCATCTGCCTGGATCCAGAAGGTGTAATTGTTGGTCTGAGGAGCCACAAAAAATCCACGAAGCCTGGAGCTAAGCAAAAGCAGAACACCCATAACATACACAAGAGTTACTGTAAAATCCCCACCACCCAGCAACCAACCTCCACATGTATACTGAGAACATGAAGATAAGCATGGCTTTATTGTAGGCAACATCTTTTCTATGTGTTTCTTCTCAAGCAAAGTCTTATTTCTCAACAGGCAGGAAAAGGCTCAAAATCTCTCAGGATCAACTGAGAAAAGTACAGAAGTGATAGAAAAATGGAAATTTCCAGCGCATTGCAAAGCCATTCCTAGGCACATCCCAAGAGGCACCAACATGGCTCAAACATCTTCATGGAACTGAGGACAATCTATGGCTGCAGTTGCCAACAAGGGCTATGGATGTGACCAAATCTCCAACCCAAGGCAGCCTCTAAGTAGAATCCCTTCTATCTTGACAGCAATCTCTTTCATGCTATTTCACAGCACATCTAGGCCAAGCAGAACACCAAGGGAAAGCAAAAAAGGGAGGAAATAAAGTACTTTGCTGAATATGTTGAGCTTCAAAAGGACCTCAGAGCAGAGGGTTTTCTTTGATTTGTGGGAGCTATGAAGTCAGGCTCTGCTGAAAAGAGCTGTCATGTGTTACTGCTACACCTTACACTATTAAAGGTGATTGCCACAGCTTCATATCCTTTTAAGATCACCGAGTACCTGAAGGACTGCTTTGCTGCAGACAGAAATCTTACTGGGGATTGGGCACTAGGTACAAACTGCCATCTATATCCAGGCCCTGCTTCTGTCAGATCAGAGGCGTCATCCCAGACTTCAAAGAGAAGCCCCCGATTTCCTACAAAGTTAAAAGAGAAGTGTTCTCAGCAGCAGCCAACAACAATCCCAGAGCACATATGCTAGAATTGGTGGTGCAAGGAGGCTAATTAATAACCAATTAATAAATTGGCTCCATCTGTGGGGTACTTTTTTTTTTTTTCCTTCACTTTTTATTCTATGAGGTAGAATACTGTTCCCATTTTAGGAAATTCATTGTGCCTTGAAATCCTCCACCGGTAAGAACAAAAATTTGCCAAGACCAATCTACTTCCAAAAAAAACCTAACATGACTGCTCTCAGAGGAAGAAATACCAAACTGATCCATAGTCAACAAAAGTCAAGCATCATTATGCGCACAGTAATTTCCCACTGCAATGTTCTACCCAGGCAACGTACCCAGAAGTCTCTACAGCAGCTCTAGCTCCCCATTCTGTCCCCTAAGCATTCATTCATACTTTTCCCCCCTCATTTTTCCCAGCTCTATAGGGCTGACCCATCTGCACCCAGAGGGCTGAGCTTTCAACTTTGGCTTTCCTTGCTATGAACCTAAGATAAACTAGCTTAGTGTTCTGGAAAAACAAGTGTCTTGGTGATTTCTCTCTGTTTCTACGCGTGTTGGTCTGTTGGGACTTTTGGTTATGAGAACACTGTACCTGGCTGGGGGGCACCAAGCATCCTGCTCCTGCCCACAGCCTCAGTGGTGCAGATGATTTGCCGGGGAGAAACACGCTTGACTTTACAGGGGACGCCTGGGCAGCAAGAAAAGGAGACAAATGTGCCATAGACAGTTGGAAATGCATGAGCTCCAGAATAATCAGAGGACCATTACAACTGGAAAAGACCTCCAAAACCACCAAGTCCAACTCCAGCTCACCCCCACCCATGCCCAATGACCACGACCCTCAGTGCCACATCTCCACAGCTCCTGAGCACCTCCAGGGATGGTGACACCACCTCTCCCTGGGCAGCCTGTATCAATAAACCAACTTTCATTTCCAAAAGACAGCAGTGAGTTGCTAGAAGCCTCTATTTGTACTGTCAACCAAGAAAAATCATTCCTTCCCATAGCCCAAATAGACTTTCCTTGATGCTGAGTACAACTCCCATGTTATCACTGCACATGAAGACCAGTTGGGTCGAATGGGCTTTGCATGTTTACAAAAACCCTCAGCTCATTTCTCCTGTTACCTGCAGCAGTGACCTGCACGGGCTCCTCAAAAAAATCCCCTGTAATGGTGAGGTCAGTTCCTCCTGCAAGACTTCCAGTCGCTGGGAACACAGAGGCTATTTCTGCAGAGGAAGGAAAAGGGGGATCCGAAAACAAGCGCAGGAAAGATGAACCCCAGCCCTATTTCTGTCAAAGCCAGCAGTGCACTTGCACTCTTTCCAACTGGAACAAACTCCTGTGAATCAAACAGGCTTCACTGATCCTTCACTGCGATTTCGGCAGCCGCTGAGATTACAGCAGGAATGAACCACTCAGTAACTTGGCCACACAACAGGGAAATACTAGAATGCCTGGGCTGTGACTTAGCAGTGACTGCATCTGTCATGCTCAGATTGTAAACCGTATCTTCTGTGCTACTGAGGAGCTCTGGAAAGAAAAGTGACATTAAGTGCTTTAATCCTTTTGACCTTGCCCGATTCGTTTCCCAGTTTAGCCCATAGGTTTAGGTGTCACTGCACTTTCCAGCTGTCCCACAGGGATGAATGCAGGGAGGTGAACAGATGGTGGATATCTACATTGGGGCTATGAGAATCTTACAGGATCTCATCTTTATTACAGTCACCCCATTCCACACTGGAAACCTATTTTTCTCTTTGTTGAAGTTTACTCACTTTTCACTCACACGTCCTAATTTAAACAAACTTTTTTCTTTTTTTTATTTTTTTATTTTTTTCTCAATTTTTTCACTTTCATTTAACTTCACTTTGGCAGCATTAACTATTGGCTACTGCAGTACTGCCTATTGGAAAGCCCTGGCAGACCTCATTTCTCCAGGTACTCTGCTAACAATTAATTCCACACATAGTTATTCCATTTGTAAGTAAGGATATAAAATTACCCTCTTTTACAAAGTGTTTTGAATATATAGGTGAAACAAGTTGTATGCTATAAACAATATACAAAATCCATTTACGTATTGGCTACACTCTTTAAAAAAAAAAAAAAGAATAAATTGTTATCTCCTGAACCATGCTCCCAAGATACAGCCTATAAGGTAATTACTATTATTATATTAATTTCAGCCCCTTGACAGGTCAAAACAAAGGCAAACAATGGCAAAAGCATGGTGGGACCTCTCCCCATAGCCAGAGATGTCATGTGAAAGTTATTAAGTGTCTTGGTCCACATCTTTTTAAAATAATAGGGCAGCAACCTGCTGTTCACCAGCCTTTAATCCAGAGCCCAACTCTTGGAGTGACTGAACATCACCTCGCAGCTGGTGAAGTGAACTAGCCTATCCAAAGGCCTACATTACAGGTTTTATGGCCAGCACTGCATTCTTACCAAACAGTATGACATAAGGGGGAAGGTGATATAAAGTCCCTTTGGATCCAACACGCCAAGTCTGCTGGTGCTCTGACAATACAAGGAATAACGACAGCAGCTCCATTCCAAACCCTGGCTGACTCTCAGATTAGGCTGTCCGAAAGAGTGTTCAAAGACATCCTTAAGAGGACCACAAACTCACTGGAGATTAAGAACACAGCCCATGGCAGCACACCCAACCTCAGCATATAAAGCTGGGATAGCTGAAATTCTTGGCCTGCAGCTTTGTGTAGTCAGCCCACCACCAAACTTACCACACCAGTAGAACTACATGTTAAAATGAGGTCACATTGGTAAGAGCAACAACCAGGTGTCCTCCTTAGACAACAGTGGCACTGCCATGGCACAGTGCAAGCAGTGGGGTGGGTCAGTGCAATACCTGAATGCGTTTGGTACAAGAAAAGCTCCTGCTTGGCACTGATGAGCCAAGCATCTTTGTCTATCACTGACCTGCAAGAGAGAGAGCTGTGTTAGAGATCCCCGGCCCTTTCAGTTAGTGCAGACCTTCCTTTGGCAAGGTTGGACACTTTTATTTTCAGTTGGACTTGGATTATGTCTCTTTTGGGCACACAGAGATGCCTTGGGGGAGGAACACACTTCCTTTTCATTCCTAATCTGATGGTCATCTTCTCAAACCACCAAAACCTCACATCTAAAGAATGAAACACAAGTTTTGATTAAATTTTACGCATTCATCCTGGACTCAGAAATGTAGCTGTGCCCCGTATGAAACTATAGGGGAAAAAAAAGAAAAAAAAGGATCTTTTACTCACTTTCCTTTGTTAAACACTGAGAAGCTGACATTGTGGGACCCTAGGGGAGAGAAAAGAAACATGCTTTTATGACAAAAACATGGAGAGCTTTAGTAAGAGACATCCTACCAAACCTTGTCCAGACATCCTGCCCCCTTTCTCTTCCTTATGCTTTTCTTATAACAGTACAGTTGTGTTGATTTCAGCTGACCTGCTTGCAATTTAAGAAAGAAATTCCTCAGTGTGCACCACAAGAGTCCAAAAAATCTTGGAAGTAAAAGCAAAAAAATAAAAATAAACCCAATAATCCCTTGAAACTGTCTGGAAGCCTTTATGTGGTGCACATCCATTACTGCTGCATCACCTCAGGAAAGCTCCAGGAGTAGGATTCAACTCACAACTCAAGACATCTAAATTCCTATTCCCACATGTAACTGGGGCTGAATTCAGTGGCTTATATACAGGTTTCAAGAACCACCCGAAATTCCCTGGGAGTATTGGAGAAATTGCTCAGCATTGACAGATGTGGCACAGGACCTACAGGAGATCCTTCTCTTCCAGTGGAGTGTCTGGAGGCAATATTCAATCACATTTCAACTGAATTGAACACCAAAGTAGGAAGCTTCCAGACTTAGATTATACTACATTGTGTGGATCTGCTCTTACATATCTGAATCTGCAAGCTGAACATCAGGGCAAAAATTCCTTTCAGATCCTGTGGATCCTATCCGATCTCACTTGCCATGCCAGGAAGGTGAGAATCTCCTTCAAGACCCCCATTATCTCTTAAGCCCATCATACAAGATGAAATAAATAACAAAGGAAAAAATAATGGCTCCCCTAGAGCTGCAGGAGTAGCAGAATTATGATCTCTCCCACACACCCCAACACTTTCACCAACCTATGTGGTTCCCTTCCACCCGACACTGCATGGTTCCCAGTCCTTCTTTTGTGTGAATGGAATAGCTGTGGAGAAACAAAGGGCTTTGATGAGCCTTGGGGGCAAAACAAATCAAACCACAGTGAGAAGCATCTAATAAAAAATGCAAGCTTTCACATCTGGGTTAGTTATGCTCACTTCCCTTTAGAAACAAGGGAGAAGAGACCATTGGTAGCTTAGGTCGATGCATCCCATCACTCCAATTTGCACCTTTTATCCTTGTTTTGATAAGGTGACCCCACTGGTGACTTGCAAAAATCCCATTTTAAATATGAGCTGGAGCAGAAAGCCTTGGCTTCTAAACTCGAGAAGGGCAATTTAAACCCATGCCTCTGGAAGGAGAGGACCTACATAGGACAGAGGGAGCTGATGTCTGAGCAGGAGATCAGAGATTGCTAGCAAGATGAGAAACAGCATCAAATAGGAAAACAGCTCGGGGAGGTCAGGAGGACATCAATGATACAATGACTTGATCTGTACAAATTTAAACTATAATTCGTCCAACCGCATACAGAACAAGTTGGCTACATATGTGGTTTTCACATTTTAAACCCATTCCTTATCAGCAACAGAAAGGATTTCCTGCTTGGGGAATGCAGGCAGCACAGTTGGCACTGAGCTGCAGAGAATGCGTGCAGGCTGCTCACAGAACTGCTCTCCTATGGGCAGGGAAACTCTTCCTGATATCCAAGGTCCAACCAGCACCTCCCTTGCTGCACTAAGAGCTGGATCCTCAAAAGGATTTGAAAGCCCAACTTCCAAGCATATCAATGGGATTTTGGTAACCAAACCCTATTCCAAGCCTGGTTTGCAAGGATTTGTGAAGTGATCACACTCACCCATTTCTAAACAGTGGAAGAGTCGGAGGACCAGACCTAGATCAGCACCAAACTTCTGATTTGTACAACTGAGGACCTAACTTTAAAACACAGTCTGCACTGGGGATAGGCAATAAATGAGTATTTCCAGAGATACTGCACACCTCCTCCCACTCTTAAAACTCAACTGTACCAGTAGAATAGACTATGGGCTTTTTTTTCAGGCAAAAGCTCCCAGAAAAGACAGCACTTTCTGATGCCTCTCTTAATTGCTCTGCATGCCCCTAGTCTGCAAGTAGGAATGAGTAGCAATTAAGCAAGCTATGCTGGTGCTATATCAAGCTTTGGGAGCCATGGAACAACAAGTTCCATCATCAACAGAACAATTTGCATTTAAGTTCCCCTCCTGGGAGGCAGGAGGAATTTTACAACCCAATAAGAGGGCTCACTGAGAAGCCTTGGCACTGATTTCACTGGCTTTTTCCTCATTTCCTCGTAGCAACAGCATTGCTTTTCCAGAGCTCACAGACACTAAGAGAAGCACACCAGAAAAATATGGGCTGAGCTGTGTTTGCTGTGTCACATTCTCACCACAGCAGCATAGAAATACCATCCTGTGATAGTGAGCTTTGCACTCAGTGTTGTCCTTCAGGAGTGCAGAGGGTAAGCAGAACAGCATCTGCCTTTTCCTCAGCCCTTTTCCTGGCAGATGTGGTTGCCAAGCCACTCTCCATCATATTTGAAAAGTCACAGCTGTCAGGCAAAGTCCACACTGACTGGAAAAAGGGAAGCATCACTCCTATTTACAAGAAAGGGAGAAAGGAAGTCCTGAGGAGCTACAGGCCAGTGAGCCTTGTATCCGTGCCTGGGAAGATCATGGAGCAGATCCTCCTGGAACACATTATGGCTCATGAGGGTTGAGCAGGTGATCTGAGACAGCCAGCATGGCTTCACCAAGGGAAGGTTGTGCCTGACCAGTCTAGGGGCTTTTTGTGATGGAATGGTGGCATTGATGGACAAAGGGGAGGCAAGTGTTGTTGTTTATCTGGACTTGCACAAGGCCTTTGACATGATCCTGCACTATGTTCTTACCACTAAATTGGAGAGATACGGATTTGAAGTCTGGACTGTTTGAAGAATAAAGAATTGGTTGGATGGTCATAACCAGAGGGTTGCAACTACAGCGAGCCAGCAGCCCTCACCCACTCTATCTGACTGGTCAGCTTCCCACAGTCCTTCTTCACATTATGCCAAAACTGAGAAGTTCACTGAAAAGCCAAGAAACTCTTGATGTACAAGGCGTGCTGAGGCCTTACACCAACACAAACCCAAAGTAGGTCAACAACTGACATGTTTCCTGCTTGCCCGTCAGCAAAAGAGCAGAGGCTGGTCCATCCATCTCCTTCTGCCACAAGGACAGCTGGTCTAGGGAAAACAAGAAAGAAAGATGAGACATAAGACAGCTTCCCCAGGGAGGTGACTGAGTCACCATTCCTGGATGTGCCTAAAAACCACTTGGATACGGTGCTCAGGGACACGATTTAGCAGAGGGTTGTTAGATTTAGGGTAGTTAGGGTAGCATGGTTAGCTTGCAGTTGGTCTTTAAGGTCTTTTCCAACCTGAGCAATTCTGTGATTCTATGAAACTGTGATTCTGTTAAAATCAGCAACCAGTATTTTCAGAAGGGTCAGGAATTCTCCCTCACTTGTATCTAGCCTTTATTAACCTAGAAAACAGGATGAGCCCAGATTGTTTGGTTGTGTGTATATATTATTTGTGCATATGTAGATTGCTCCAAAAGCAATGCCTCCTATTTATTTCTGTGGAAACTATCACAGCTACAAAGAACACAATAACACTTTGACAGAGCCAACTCTCAGCTACAAAATGCTAATTTGAAAACAATTGCTAGCATTAACCATTCATTTTCAGTAGAGATGAACAAGAGCCTGCATTCCATGCCCACAAGAATCTGCACCAGCAGAGGTGACCCAGTGTTGTTGTTTCCATTGCTGAACCACACCACCCACCCCTCACTGTGCTCACACCCACTGGTCCATAAACACTTAGCAAGCATCAATGAGTTTTAGTGGGTGCAATTTTTTCTGCATGGAAGAATTCAGTGAAACACCTTTACTTCATATGTACTTCCATGTCAGATGCTATTCTGTCAGATTGTCCCTCTGCTGCTGTCTGTCACGCAGCAATAAAATGCAGTGAGATATTGGTAGGAAGGTTCAAACTCTACTGCCATACCAGCAACATCTGCCTCTGACGTCATAGACCAACATGATAAAATAGGAGGCATTACTTTCAGAGCTGCCTTCATATATATTCCATATATATACACACACACATACATATATATATATATATATATATATATATATATACATACACACACACACACTTTGCCCTGTAAAGCACACTAAATACTGCATGCTCATAAGGATCATGATAATACTGCATGCTCATAAGGATCATGATAAAACCCACCTTCAAGACACCAATGCTAACCTTGGGCAACACAAAGCATTGACAGTTTGGGTCCCAGATAGACCCTTACCTTCCAGAAGCACCAGGCAGCACAATACAGCACTGGGCTGGTACAACCACAGTGCTTCAAGATGGAGCCCAGTCATTTCTTTATTTCATCAACAGAAGATATTATAAAGATAGATGACTTCAAAACAGTCAAATTCCTAACATGAAATTCGCGTATCCCCACCTAATAGGGGAAAAAACTTCCACTAGAGAGGAGGAATAAATTCACAGTAATTAGTATAACAAGCAAAAGATGGTAATGTTTCTTGAAGAGGTAAAAGCAATTAAGGCAAATAAGTAATTGAAAACCTCTCGTGAGGTTTTCACTTTGCTAGGATCCGCACCTGTGACAGCGTACTCCCCTTCATTTTCCTCCCTCAGCCTGGCTGTTATGCCCCAGGCCTTGCTCAGGCAGAGAGTGAACACAGTACTGATAACACTGAAGGTCTTGCCAAGACCTGCAGTGACCACAGACCTGCCTTAAACTACAGGGTGAAAGAACTGATGGCAGATATGTGGTCAGCATATATCAAACACTACGAGTCAACCACCTTACCCTATCAGTACTAAGCAGCCCAAGAGCCCCTTGAGCTCTCCTGTATGGCAGCCAACTGCATGAAAGGATCTCCCCTTGAGTAGGAACACTCTTGGAGTTACCCTTATGCAAAGATCCCTTGTACCTCACCATCAAGAGGCTCCCTACCAATGCAAATCCTCATCAAATGACTAGAAGTTTAAGATTTGTTAGCTCCAGAAAGGTTACACGTCAGGTTGACTGTGCCCTCAAACAGTTGACCAAATCCATGACTAGGAGTGGCTCCAGCTGCATCTGGCTCCTTTTACCTCCATGTTTCAAGGAGTTCAGAAAGCAAAGAGGTCCACTCCTCACCATCCTAGTTACAAAAGCAAGCCTTGTTCAAGTGCTATATTGCACCAGTAAACACATTCCTGCCTCTTTCTTATGAGCGTATAGTTTCCATCTGCAATGCTACTAAGGATGAACAGAAAAATAATCACTGCTGCAAAAATGATTAATTCATCCCTGGACCACTGTATGCTATATAAAGCCTGAAAAGACAAAAGTGATGCTTTTAGAACATCACAAAAAAAAAAAAGTTTTTTTTCCTCCATCTGAATATGTGTTACTGAGTGGCAGATGGCTCCGGTCAAGTGCAAGTCTCCACCTGGAACATACTTGGTAACACAGACCAAAAATGGGCAAAGTATTCATGTGAAACCGGGATGTAAACCTGCCTGGTGTGCCAAGACTCCAAGGCCATTTCCTTTTTAGCTATGGGGAGGTCGAGCTGTAAATGAGTAATCCAGCAGTAGAGCACGCAGGCACACCAGCCTGTCTTCCCACAAATAGAAGACTTCACAGGTCCACTGGAGGCAGGTAAAACAGTAATGAATATCAAACAAAAGGATGCTAATGTGTATCCAGTGAGGGCTGATAAATGGGTGCAACAGGTATGGCAGGAATCTGCTCTGGGCTTTCATTCGCAGTGGCAAAGAGCTGAGTTGCTTAGCAAGGAACTTTTCCAATCAACCTGATGGCTAGTTGCAAAAACACAGAATCACAGAATGGCCTGGGTTACAAAGGAGCACAATGCTCATCCAGTTCCAACCCCCTGCTGTGTGCAGGTCACCAACCAGCAGCCCAGGCTGCCCAGAGCCACATCCAGCCTGGCCTTGAATGCCTGCAGGGATGGGGCATCCACAGCCTCCTTGGGCAACCTGTTCCAGTGAACATTTATTTACTGGTCAAGTTTATGCTGCTTTCTCTCAAGAAAATTTTGAAAGTCTACCCACTTTGCTCTGTTGAGTGCAACCCTTGAAGCAGCAGAACACAAATTCAAACCTCCCTTGAAAACAGAGAAGTGACCAGAGAGGTTTTGAAGCAATGGAAAAACAAAGCTTTCTGCCCCCAGACACTTCTGCTTTTGTCTTGTGACTCACTAGAGTGTCTCCTTCAAACTAACAGTATTTCTAGAAATGCAAATGGAAGGGAAAATTTATTTAACTTGAAGATTCTGACATTATTTTAATTAGTTAAATTTTAATTTGCTAGCCAAAATAAAATCTACAGCAACCAGATGCAATTACAGTAAATTCACACTGAGCTGTGATTGACTGTGCTGCCAGTAAACAAACCAACTAGCTTAATGGACCAGTTGCAATTAGATTAACAAAGTTTGCTGGAGCCCAACTCATGAGCTGCAATAAAGCACAGAAGCAGTAAATGGCAATTCTGGGCCAACTGGTTGCAATTTATTGTTCTTGCAGAGTGCAGTAGAAGAAAACAATTTAGAGGGACTTTGACAGGTAGCAGCTCATATATAATTACCCATCAATATAATCCACATTGAAGTCCAGGGTCTCATATCTCCCAGCAATTGTCTTCCCATAGATCTCTATTAAATTTCCTGTTGAAGAGGAAATGGAAGCAGAAGGGCGTCTTTTAAAAGTGGGGTATTTACATTTGCAGATTTTGTGAGCTGAACAAAAGAAATTCCAGAAGAAATTCTTTGCAAAGCAATGCAGAGAGGTGCCCATTTGGCTGCACCTATATCTACTCTCTATCCAAGTTCAAGGTGACTGTTAATTCCCCTTAGCCCAAAACACACCTTTCTCACTGAAAAAAAATTGTTATTATTTTTTCCCCAGCAAAACTCTGGTATTTGACTTTGAAGGCATTTCCTCAACATTTATCAACCAAATGCTGCTGCAGAACACCACAAAGCAGCCAAAGGGGCATTGTTAACATGCACTGGGTGTTAGTGCATAAAGTCCATTCTCACTGTGCTGTGCACAGCAGCCACTTCACCTTTAGGACAAGCTATTCAACGCACTAGAACGCGTGCTGAAAATTAAGTCCTTAAAGCAGGGTCTAAAGTAAGAGCAACAATATCAAAGTTTAGCATACAGTACAACAAAGGAAAACTTACAGCAAATAAGCAGTTTAAACCAAAATCAATTCAGAGAGCAAAATTTTAACCTGCATATCTACACTGTCGATAAATACGTAGATCCTGTGATGTCTGCTGTTTTCTGAGCCCACCATAGGCAGCAGAGACCTAATTCGTGTGGTCAGTGTGATCAGAAAGGACAATTCAGCTCGCCCCAACACCACCATCTGGCCAGTTGGATCACTCTCAACACTCCACCGACTATGCTGGGTACCAGGTTAATTCAGCTGTCAGCACGGATAGCTTAAATCATCTGATACGCCCTATCCTCACTCTGAGGGTCCAGAAAGGAATGAGTCTTTCTGGTCCTGCAGCATATCCGCAAGCTTCACATAGCTTTGTTTTTCTCAGCTAGTGCTGAACACTTGGCATTACTTATGTTGGAAGCCTAGCATCCAGCTAAGAAACCTGTATACACACACTGTACTACAAGGCATGCAAATCTAGAGCTGAACTCCACCTGAAAACACTTAAAACCAAGGGTGGACTTCAACTGATGAGCAATTAAGTGCACTACCCATCTCTCTTGTATGCAGGGGAACAGACCCCTTCTGCAAACCCATTTTCCTGGTCAGCATGAGCTTGGGCATTACATTCTGAAGAAGCCTGTGTTAAATCCAGCAAGACAGAACTCTCATAATAATAATAAAGATGGGATGGAACATCAAATAATAAGTAAAGTGGTCCCCAGCCTGAAGAAAGGTCCCTTACCTGGGATGCCAGATGGCGGGCTAATTTGGTAAACCACAGGAGTCTGCAGAGCAGAAAACTGCAAGTAGAAAGTTGTAGTTAAACAGCAGTCATTCTCACAGCAGCCCAACAAGCTCTGATTACGCACTGTTCACAACACAGTTGGCAACCACACTGCAGAGACTCGTGCTTCAGGACTGGATCTTAAGAGCAGAATCCTGCTCCGAGAATGGAACAACTTCTTCCCCCTTTGTGCTCAGAGCCTGGCTTGCTGCTCTTTCTGCATCCTCCTTGTGCTCCAGTTGTCTGGTCTACTTTGAGTCAGTCCCAGAAGATATGGTTTAACACTACCAAAATTTCTAAGCCATGTTCTTTCAGACCTTCATTTCACCTAGCATTGTGGCATAATTCTTCCCACCAGCAGCATACTCTTCAAAGCTGTTTCTGCTTCACAGTACTGGGGAACTTCAGCTAGGCTTTAACGAGCCTATCAGTTGCTTAAACAGTGTAGCCAAGGAAATACTTACACTGATCCTTATTAACACAGTATAACACATCACAGTGCCCACAGGACAGAATTCCTTGTCCTCTAAGGAAGAAAGGAAATACTAAGGAAGAAAGGAAAGGAAATACTAAGGAAGTAGATTATGGGGTTCTACATTGTCCAAAAACAAAGCCTAATAGTAAGCAGTTATCAAGCAATCTTCTTAGACACAGCAGGCCTTTGCAAGTGGAAGAAGGCTGTCCTCAGCATCCTGAAGTAGCTGAGACATAAACAACCAAACCCAGCACTAACTTAGGCTGCACCTTTAAGAAGCCCTGCTGACCTCTTCTTCCAGGTTACGCTAAAAATCTGCAAGCGTTTTGCTTGTTTTTAAGAAACTGACTCTAGGAGCTTTTGCCTACACCAACACTAATCCTATTCAAACAGCGGTGTGCAAGAGCACTGTTCATCTGCCAAGGGGCCAGAAGTACTCATGGCCGTCCACATGCTGATAACTCACATGGAATCAGCTCACCATCAGCAGCCGCTGGACGTGGACTCCAGCACTGCCCACCTTGTTCACTATTACAGGCACAGCCTTGCTTTAAGCAACAAGACCTTGCAAAGCCTTATTCCTCAGATAGCTGCCGTGACATGGAAGAGTAATGCTGTTTTTTGCCTGTGCAGCATTCTGCACTCTGGAAGTGATTAACACTAGGTCAGATACATCAAGGTATTTAGGTACTTTGGGCTTCAGATGATCTATAAAGGCATCTGACTTGTTCAGATTCTGCAAAAATCCATCTGCTTCTCTGCTGTAAATACCTCCATAAAACTGGCCAGCTACATTATTAGCTGGCTGAATCCTGATCCTAAGTCATCAACTACTTGATTTCTTTGACCTTACAGGAAGAAAAAAAAAAAAAAAGAAAAGTTCCCCTTGTGCACTTAGCCTGTCCTTATCCACCCAATCATTCATTTCTTAATAACTTCATCACATCTCTCTCCCCCATCTTCATCTTGAGTCCTTTCTAGTTGTACCTACAGATGCTGCTGTCAGTCCAATAAATCAGAGAATCATTAAGGTCAGAAAAGACCACCGAAAGCCCCTAATCCAACCATCACCTTCATGCCCACTCACCATGTCACTAAACAAATAGCATAAACAACTGAGTTCCAAACTCAAATCAAGAATGCCACTGCAAATATTTTTTCAGACCTTCCTCAAACCCCACCAGAGCCCAGTATATTTATTTCCTTATTATGGCCACAAGGAAAATTAATGAGTAGCCACAGACCTTCCAGTTATGGTCACCGCAGAGGAGCAAAGCCCATACCACAGGTTGGAGCCAGTGCAAAGAAATCAGCCAAAACCAGCACAAAAGAAGGCCACAAGCTGACACAAGTCTTGTGAGCCGTTCAGACTTGTTGCTGCCTGCAGCAGGCTTTTCCAATCCACTGCAGAGGCAAAATTAATTTTTAATACGCATAGCTCCCAGGTCCCAGTCTCAAAACAAAGAGACACATTGTGTTTTATTTAGCTTGCAATGTGTCTCATTAACAGCATCCCCTGGTGATTTTTCATCAGCTCTCTAAGCTAGCTGAACCCCCCAATGACTTTTTGGTTTTAATGTGCAATTTACTGAAATGCTGGGCTTTCTTGCTTGATACTCAAAGTTTGCAAAAGGGGAACATGACTTCTGAACAGACAAGGCCTCATCCTGAAGTGCACAGCCATGGCTAAGGGGTCTGCTCTGCAAGAAGCCCCAGCATCACGTCATAACTGCTCTTAATAAAGCCCCAAGAATCACAGAACCATAGGCATAGGATCTCTGGGGATCGTTAAGTCCAACCTCCTCAATGCAGGTTCCTCACAGCAGGTTACGCAGGAAAGCAGGCATCCAGTTGGGTCTTGGATATCTCCAAAGGAGGAGACTCTGAAACTAGTGGTGAACTCATGGCCAACCCCTTTGAGCAAGAAGTTGGACATCCTGAGGTCCATCCAACCCAAGCCTATGACTCTATGACTATACTGTGTTCAAGGAATGTTTATATGTTGTGTTGAAGGACTTGCTGTAGTGGGAACTATTGGTGATAGGCAAGCCACTGGACTGGATGATCTTGTAGGTCTTTTCCAACCTTGGTGATTCTATGATATTAACCACTCTGCAGCAGTATGAGCAACTGCAACCAGCAAAAGGCCTCAGACAGGATTAGAGTACTTCCAGCCACAAGAGCTGAGCGCACCACCTCACTCCACACTCCTTGAGAAGCCATGGAAGCACAGTATCATTTCCTGTTTTTTATGTTTACAGTGCTAGCAAGACCATGCACACCCTTACAAACTCGTTTAGTTGAAAATGGCAAATCCTGCCATGAGGCCATGAGAGTCACAGAAAGCATGACTAATTCTGGACAAGGGTAAAACAAACCCACAAGATGGTCTTTCTGACTGTGTGGCTGAAGTGCACAGATAGGTTAACTCAGGTTTTCGCTTCTGAAAGACCTCAGGTCACATAGACCGTCCAATGCCAGACCACTGAATGTAGTATGCTCAAATTTTAAGGGACACAAGGAGCATCTTAGCTTCATGTCCTGACATGCAATCACTGTGAGAGATGCTACTTTAATACAAGCCTTGTGAGACCAGCCTTGACTCCTTTCAGTATCGGAAACTTTTATCATACTTCTATCTTTGTTTGGTGATTACCTTGAAAGCATAGTTTTCTTTCTCCACCCCAGTCAGGTTGTTAATCACGCATCCTTTAAAGCTCACCTCCACATAGTACAAACCCTCCTGGGGTGAAGACCTAGGTAGGAGAAAAAGAAAAATATTTATATTATTTTTATACAGATGGAGTTGTTATTTTCAAGGTAAAAGGGTCCTTCATTGGGTCACCACTCTAAACAGCTTCACTGAAGCTTTGGTAGAGCAAACTACATTCATGTGATGAACACAAACTCTGCACGCAAACCCAGACTCTGGAACTACAGTTTTAAAGTGAATATGAGGGCAGAGGGAAAAGTTGTACTTAAGTGCAGAAGGCAATAGGACTGTAGCAGAACATACACTCGCATTGTATGTAAATGCAAAGCACATACACATGCTCATTAGCATTCATTAATACTAATGAACAATTTTAATTCATTAATATTAAAACAACCCAAGGCTGCCTAGATTTACAGAGAAGCCTGGTTTGTAAATTAGTACTACATCCTTAGTGAACATGGTTTCACAGCACAGCGTTCAGTAGAATTAACCCCCAAACAAATCACAGCAGTGAGAGATGGAAGAACTCCAACAGGTTTGCTCCTAACTGGCTCTCGAGGCACTATTAGTCTGCTAGTCAAACAACATCCTTTAAGTTATGACAGGCTGGAGAAGGGGGATCTTAGATTCCCCAGCTGCTGCTTAGAGCCATATTTGTTTCTCACCACAAGCTTCTCTTTGTGATCTTGGGCAAGCAAGGACATCAGATTTCCTTGGGTGCTGTGCTTCTGTCTACAGAGTTTTGAAGATCTGAGCCTAGGCTGAATTTCAGTTTGTTCTCCTCAGCATGGGGGTTGGAGCTTGATGATCTTTGAGGTCCCTTCCAACCTAGGCCATCCTGATTCATATACAACATGATTAATTAGCCTAGCACTTCATTAAATTGCACGGATAAATGCAGAACAGCTTAGGAGGTGCTCAGGTGCAGAAACAGTGCCTGTGCAGACTCAACACAATAAGGATTCTACCAGACACACGGCAAAGTTCTCACCAGGAGAGGTTTAGATTGTATATATGAGAAATAATTCATACATGGAGAGGGTATCAAACATTGGGCAGGGGAGGGGAGGATGTCCCCAACCCTGAGGTATTTAAGAGAGATGTGGACATGGCACTAGGGGGGTTAGCACATGTGCTAAGTGATGGGACTGAATAGGTCATATTGATAATTGAAGGTCTTCTTAAAGGTCTTCTCCAAACCAGAAGATTCAATATTATAGCCAGGGATCATACCTTGTTCTACATCTTATGATGGATAAGTCAAAATACACAGGAGAGACATCACACGGCAACGTGGGCAGGTCTGCATTCACCAGGGACACCTCCAGGTGGGGCCAGCTGGCTGGAGAGAGATGTTCTAGCTCATGGGATGCTGAGTCTGAGTCAAAATCAAAGGGGAGAGCTCTGAGGACAGGACCACTCACACCCAGTCACAAGGTGCAGACGCTTTTGAATATATTCTATTGCAAAGATTGACAGCTGCCAGCAGTTTCAGTCTCCTTAACCACCTACACCAACAAACCATCATGCTCATAGATACTTAAAGCACCTGTAAAATTAATAGTTTCACATGGTACTTGCAGCTGCTGATGTCTCGCATGGTTTTGCTAGCAAGCATCTCAAGTACTCTTGTGCTGTAAGGTGGATCTGCTCTGCTCAAGACTTGCCTGGATGTATTCCTGTGCAACCAGCTCTAGGGAACTGCTTTAGCAGAGGGTTGGATGCGATGATCTGTTGAGGTCCCTTTGAACCCCTGCAACTGTCTATGATCTCTACAGGAATCCAAAAATAAGGTAGAAATCTGATTTCTCTTACAATTTGAAAACAAGCAAACGTCAGAAATAGTTTAAGAAGTAATAACTGCAGGCTGATTTCATGCTCTGGATGCCACAGCTATGTGACTGGTACTGAAGATTTGTCATTCCGACCACAAGTCTCAGAACTCAGACCTGCTTCTCCATTACTTTGATATATACTTGGCAAGAGTTTACAAGAGCTGAACACTCACCATCCAGAGTGACAGTAATCCACGTTCCTCCAGCAACACTGCCCTCCTGGGGCTCTGTGAGCAGTCCCTCAGAGGTCACTGCAAAAACAACCCAGCTGTGTCAGGCTGAGGTTTAATGCAAAGACTGGAAATATCCAACTCAAGACAAGGCGCAGTGATCTGGCAGCTGCCCTTCTGTGATTCCAGCCTCCACAATCCTTCCTTCCTTTGGACATCCAAATTAGGATTGCTCATCCCCTTCCCTTGTTTAGAATGGCTTAGGTTGGAATAGACCTTAAAGACCATTTTATTTCAACACTGCCATGGGCTGGTTGCCCCCCACCAGATAGGGCTGCCCAGGGCCCCATGCAGCCTGGCCTTGGGCACCTCCAGGGAACTGCCTCTCCCTGTGTAAAACTCCTCCTTCCCCTCATTGAGGTTTTGATGCCTTCAGAACTCTGTTAACTAAGCCAGTCTGAACCTCCTGACCTCCTCAAGAATTGAAACAAGCACGAGCAGCCTTATGCTCATTCCTCCAGCTCTTAGAAAAATGTCTGCTCAGTTCTGAAGACTGTCCTCAAATAATATACCATACATCCTCCTCCATCTCAGCTTGCCCACCTCTCTCTTGGAAAAGCCCTCAAGCACAGGATGAAGAACGAAGCATAGGATGAAGCTCCTACTTCATGCTATTAAGTTACAAATAACTTATTGTACACATTTTCCAGAAAGGCATCAAATTCTTAAGGCTTTTTTTTGTTTGTTTGTTTGTTTTTGAGGGCCTTCATTTGCTGACGCTAATGGAAGCAAACCAACAGCTGACCATGTCACCATCCCTGGAGGTGTTCAAGAACCATGGATACATGGCACTGAGGGCCATGGTTGGTGAGCTGGGGTTGGTGATCTCAGAGGTCTTTTCCAACCATAGCGATTCTATAAACAGTTCCATCTCATCAGGTCAATGTAAATTCGCCTAACGCCTGTATTCACCTGTCTAAAGAGAGCTATTGGACTTGCTTGCATCACAAACTCAACATTTAAACAATCGTATGATTATGGTCAAGCAAAAGAAAACCAACATACATCAGAGGTAGCCAGGGACAATCTACAATTACCCAGACATGTAGAAAACTAGGAGATGAAATCTATGACTATGGAGGAATGCCATGAACGGCCACTGAAAAAGGTGGATCGTTTCCAGCATGCTGAAGTCACTGCCCCATAACATCCAACAGCATTTAGAGATACTTCTGCACATCCCACTTGCAATCAGGCTGTGCCCAACCCAATGACACTGGTACTGCAGTGTCGTTAGAGAACACTTCTGTCCTCACCTGCAAAGAACACCAGAAAAGATGGTCTCCATAGGTTCATCTTGGAACCTGGACGGGGATTTCACAGGTTCACAGCTCAGGACCTTAGCACCTTTTCTGTAACGTTAAAATAAATCCCATCTGTTAAATCCTTCATCACGTTGCAGAGCTGTTGGAGCAATGGTTTGTTACAGCAGACAAGGCAGGCTATGGGGAGTTACAGAGAAAGCACTATAAAAATCAACCAAGGTTGGTCTTCTCTGTGCTGGGGCCATATTTCATGATGCTGGCTGATTAAGCGGTGCAAACAGGAATTAGTGAAAGCAATTACAGGATTTAGAGTCAGTGATACTGTAGAAGAGTACAACAGCTAGAAAACAGCCATGCCCACATTTATTGCACAACCAAGTCAAATCACATCCATAGAACAAAACTTGTGATGAAGACCCAATGTCCACCCTAAGTACCTGCTGCACCCAGCACTATCATAAAGATCAAACACCTATTAATGACTGGAGAATTCGTTGGTGCATAATTTCATTTAATTTTCTCCAGAAGGATTTTCAGCCTTTTCCACTGAGACAGCATGAAACAAACCATGTTTGTTGGGCTTGCTTCAGAAGCTCTCTCCTGATCTAAACTGAGCACTGAAGGCAGACACTACTCGATCTCTAAAGCATCCTTCTCTCCCTTAGGAAGAAATAATATGTTCTGCAGAGATTTGAGATGGGTTTAACACAACCACAGCACACATCCAGGAAGCCAAGTCTGCAGCTGAGTCCCCTACGATGGAGAAACCTGGCTATAAGCAAGACCAAATGTTTATTTCTTGATTCCATCACCACTTAAAACATTGCCATTGCCATCACCATAAAGATAGCAGCTAAGAGGTAAATGGTCCCGTAACAGTCTGCAACTGTGGCAATTAAAAACATGCATTTCAGAGTCACACCTGGTACAAATGGCCAACCAACAGAAGCAATCTGTGCATTCAACATCAAATCCTCCTCTCAAATCCAAGCCTCTGAATCATTAGACTGGAGTAACGCAGAGATGTAAAACCATGGACTAGCAATGATGCTTCTATTGCTTTTACCACAACAAATGGTGCAATTACCCAACCTGATTTCTTGCACCTTGTAACAGAAATTCAGTTTCTAGGGGTCACGCGCAAAGCCTTGATGTGTGTGTGAACCTGGTATTTCAAAGTCGTCCTATAAAATATCATTTAGGCTTATTTTTATTGCCCTTATCAAGACTGTAAGTATGACCTACCTTATCCTCGTTATTGTCCTTCCATTCCTCAGATGAGTCAATCAAGAAGGCTCTGATAGTGTAACTGCCCATTTCCTTGGATACTGGCTCTCCCACAATGCTTGGTTGGAAGCTCTGTCAGTCCCTGCCTGGGTAACAAATTGGGGCTGTGCTGAAACCCACCCAACTCGTTTCTCAGCAGTACTCATTACAGACAGCTCAGAGCTGTCCATTGGGCACGCTTAATGATTAACCTAAGCTACTTGCTGCTGTTAACCATTTGCTTGCGAGTCTTTGACAGCCACAATGGGAACAACCTGGAGTATTCTTCCCTTGGGGTTGGAACTAGATGATCTTTAAGATCTCTCCCAAACTAAGCCATTTGATGAGTTTGAATGCCCGACTTCTCCAACAGGAGGATAATCAAGGCCTTTAACGCCTTTTTCCCCCCACACATGACATAAATGGGTTGAATGGTTTCTTGATATGCTGATACCCAGCCTGGGAGTGCCTTTCCCAGCAAGCAGACTTCGAGCTCTCCATGTACACTCTTTAATTCAAATTTTCCACTGCATTCCCAGCAGTGTCAGTCTGGCTAGAATTCTGCCCAAGGGGGATTGGATTAGACCTCCTATCACATCTCAGATACCTGTTCCTCTGTGGATCCTCACACTGCAGTAGAAAGAAGGGTTATGGAACCACATGTCTCCACTGACTGAAGGGAAGATCCAGCTCAGCCTTCATCAGTTCCTGAATAGCTGCAAGCATCACACCTACTCCCACATTCTACACCCATCCATTTGAAGCCCAGACAGAAGAATGAGTTTTTGGTGAAGCCAACAGAAACAAAGCAGGCTGTTGTGGCCTTCCATTGGTACAGGTGCCTTCATGGAAGTTTCCACTGAAGCTAACACCAAGACTTCAGACAACAGCATAGCTACAGTTTAATGAGTTACTACACACCAGTCAAATAATAGCAGAATGTATGCATGCTCTTACCTCATCCCCAAAGGGAAATGAAAAAGATTCAAAGAGGCAGTAGCACGAAATCGTGGGCAGTCAACCTTCATGGAAATTTTGGAGTTCTGCCCAGCCATGGAACCAGTGGTGCGGGGTTTGTTTTTGATCAAGACCTGATGTTTCATGTGGATACAGCCAATGATTACAGGAGCCCAATGAAAGATAACCCTGAGCTGCTCAATAGTCTACACTCAGTTTACTTATTAGCTAAAATCACACTGCATATACAGCTAGAAAAAAGAATAGATTTCAGGAAATTATCGGAAAAGAAAATGCTATCAAAGAACAAGCACTGAAGAAGAGGATCAGCTGAATGCAACAGGCAGAGCCAGATGCTCTTAATGGGGTCCACTGACAGTCCCAAACAAAAGGGCAGATCAGATCCAGGATGCCCCCAGAAAGCCCAGATAGAAGCAACAGGAGAAAGGGCTGGAAACTGAGCCCCAGCGTGAGTCCTAGTTCCAGCCAGAAGATAGCACTGCAGATAGGACAGTAAAGCTGTACACCTATAGCATCAGTCCAACAGAGGAGTGCAAGGCTGGGGTTAAAAAGAGCTCCCGACTCTAAGGGCAGAGGTGGGTAGGACTCCAGGTAATTAGGGCTAATTGCTGCCCTAAGGGCCTGGATAGTTCTACTCCCAGCTCTGCCCCAAGACAAGCAGTCACTCAAATTCAGCAGGCAGCCATTAAAAAAAAAAAAAAGTCCTATCACTTCTGCTCAAAAAGCAACACCTCATGTGTTTACTTTTTGTTTTTGCTTGTTTGTAGTTATTCCCCTGGTGAGCGGCACCCAGCCCACGGCGGGGCTTGGAAGTGGGAGGGCTTCGAGTTGCCTTCCAACCCAACCATTCTATGACTCTTCGACGTGGGGAAGGCTCTCGGTCGCTAGGTGGAAGTATGGAGCCGCTGAGGAACCCGAAACACAGCTGAAGGCTGCTCGCTGTGAGACGATCCTGATCAAGCCTTCTGTTAGCTGGAGGGACATCCACGGCCAAGCAGAGCCCAGGAGAACGGGATATGGGACCTGTTCCCAGCTCCTTCACTCACTCCAGCATGATTTGGGCTAGTGTTCATCTTCAAGTCACCATTCATTTGGATTAGGCTTCATCTCCATCACCTGTGTGTAAAAAGGGGATGGTGGCATGCTGCCCAAGGGAGCTTTGCAGTGCAGGTGCTCTGTAAGAGTCTCCTCAGGATTGGCAGCACTCCTGGGATGGAAAAGCTTGACGGGGCTCCTCCTGCGCTCCCTCAGCCTTTGCATGACAGCAGTTGTTGAGCAGCACATGGCATCCCCAGCAGAACAGCTGAGGGATAATGTGGGATAAGGGGAGGTTCAGTGGTTTTGTCTGCAGCCGTTCAGGAGCTCCTTGTTCCTACCCAGCCATACTGGTACATGCAACACCCCACAGTGAGGGCACAAGTGTGTCTTGCCTGCTCCTCACCTGTGCTTACCATCCTCATAAAGAGAGAAAAGCAAGCCAAGTTGGGCTGGTGCTTAAACCAGCAGTGCCATGTTTCTCTTGGGCATGGCTGTTGATAGTCAGCCCCTTCCTATGCAAGCTGTCCCAGTGGGGAAAAACACCATGAGACCACTGGAACTTAGGGCTTGAGTCCAGAAGGTCTCAAAGAAGAGATTTCTTCTTTCCAGATTGGCTTTTTACTTGTGTCTTCTTCCTGCCCTTCCTCCCTGCCTTTGCCATCTCCCAAGACAACCTGCAAAGTTTGTGGACCCAAGAGAAGATGCATACCCAGCCAACTGCTGCCAAAATCAGATTGGCACATCTACAAAGGCTGAGGATCTGATGCTTGCAAAGCCTCTGAAGATTTCAAAACCATCTGTTCCTCAGATCTGTGGCTACATCTAGAAGTTAAAGAAGAGCATAAGAGCTTAGGCACTGCACCTCTATGGATCATACATCTCATTCATCGTCCCTTCCTTGGTTTTGACCCAGAGCAGCTTTCTTTAGCCCAAACCATTTCCAGAATGCTCCCAGTGAGCAGTACAGGTGCAGTCAAACAGATTTTGAGGCTGTTTTTCAATTTATTAACATGGATTCTAACGCCTCATTGGAATTTGAGAGTTTTCTTCCCAGATTTTCCAATGACAAGGACGTGGCTGCATGAGCAGCAAATGGGGTCTGCAAGGCTGCAGGTGCAGACTGGAAGACTTTGCAAGCTGGCACGCCCCCAAGGGCAGCCCCTACACTATGCAGAGCTCCCATCAGCTGCTCTTTCTTTCTATTAATACTTCCCTTTTTGTGTATTGATGCAAACCTCCTAGCAACCAAGGTTACAAGAGAAGGTGCTAAGAAGCCAGGCTGATTATCATTAAAACCTGGTGGTTTGCTGTCTTTTTTCTTGAGAGGCTTGTTAGGCACCAGCAGTCAAGGTGCTTAGCTGGGATTTCCAAGGGAGCCTGGAGGATTAGATATCCTGATCAGATGGAATTTCCTTCTCTGAAGCCCAGCCTTCCTCCTCCTGGCCTGCAGTGTCCAACAGAGTGACACTGCCCATGGGAAAGAGCTGGACTCAGTGATCTTCATGGGTCCCTTCCACCTTGGGATATTCTACCATTCTGTGATTCTGTGGTTGTGATTAAATCACTAATCATTCATATCTGGATGTTTCTTAGGGCAAGAAGAGAATCACAGAATCATAGAATCACAGAATGGCCTGGGTTGAAAAGGAGCACAACGCTCATCCAGTCCCAACCCCCTGCTGTGTGCAGGTCACCAACCAGCAGCCCAGGCTGCCCAGAGCCACATCCAGCCTGGCCTTGAATGCCTGCAGGGATGGGGCATCCACAGCCTCCTTGGGCAACCTGTTCCACTGCCTCTGGGGGAAAAACTTCCTCCTAAATAGTCAGTAAGGGGCGAGCAGAGGGATTTCAGAAGAGTTTGAGCTCAGAGGATTTGTTGTGTTCAACCCCTCATTATGCACCCAAGCATGGAAACAAGAGCATGAAAAAGCCAGTGCATATATTCTGTAAGCATTTCCCAAACCAGGAGAGGAAACAGATCCTGGTAGGCCAGGATGCTTGGTCTCTTCTTACTTCCACTCCAACATCTGAGGCACAAGGCCGTCACAAAATTGTAGGATCATAGAATGGTTTGCATTGGAAGGGACCTGCAAGGTCATCTAGTTCCAACCCCTTGCTATAAGCAGGGACACAGAATGGCCTGGGTTGGAAGGGACATCAGGGATCATGAAGCTCCAATCCCCCACCACAGGCAGGGCCACCAACCTCCCCATTTCATAGCAGCCCAGGCTGCCCAGGGCCCCATCCAACCTGGCCTTGAACACCTCCAGGGATGGACGGGGCATCACAGCCTCTCTGGGCAGCTGTTCCAGCACCTCACCATTCTCATAGCACAGAACTTCCCCCTGACATCCACCCTCAATCTTCCCTCTTCCAGCTTAAAACCATTTCCCCTTGTCCTGCTATTATCTACCCTTGTAAAGAGTTGAATCTACCCTTGTGAAGGGTTGATCATGTCTACCAGCTGAGCTTCTCTTTTGCCTGCCATGAAGATGAGGCAAGGAAAGCATAGAATCTTAACATGAACACTGCATAAACTGAAATGCCAAGGATAAAAAAAAAAAAAAATAGGAAGTGGGGATTAAAACTCAGCTGAGTAGACAACAAGCAAAAAGTAGCATTTTTATTTATTGGATGAATCCAGTGCCCTTGACTTTCCCTTTATTCCTGCTCCTTTTCACTCAGTTGATTCCCAAAAGTCTTACCTGGCACTTCTTCTAATTTTTTTCCATTTTTAAAACATTTACTTACCACTACTCCTACAGCTGTATGTTCAGATAACATCAATATATTTTCCAAATATTTCAAGAGAAAAACACTCTTTTTTTTATTATTATTATCCTGGATCTAAAGTGTATCCATCTTTCCTTTCCTTCTTGCAGTTGGACAAAGCCAGTGCATCCACACTTACAGCCTGTAACTGAGCCTGGCCATCATCTTAGCCAACTGGAAACAGACTTAACTCTTTCCTTTGAGAGGAGGTGCTTCCAAGAGCCTTTCTGCATGTCTTTACGGGGTCACTTTTCATCATGGTGAAATCCTGTTGGAGTTGTTCCCGTGGTTACTCTTGGTGCATTTTAAACAGTCGGCCAATGGCGTTAAATACTGAATTTATTGCCAACGCAGCTGCCTGTATGACAGGTTGGAGGCTTCTTCAGTTTCAAGGTTCAGTCTGGTCCCATGGGTTGTGGAGGGGATGCGCGTCTCCCAGCCGCCTCCAGCAGATCCTGGAGCTTGGGGATGTGGGAGGCAGCTGCGAGGAGCAACCAGCACCTTGGCAGCGATTTGGCTTTGGTTTTTCCAGCAAGCTGAAGGGGTTCCCCTGTTTTTGTGGCAGCACGTGGCGTGCCTGAGGGAATGGAAGGTCAAGGTCGGCTCATGAGGCTGAGAGGTCATCCTAAATGCAAAATCTTGGCAGCAAGGAAAAAATGCAGATTTATATGAAGATTGCTGTGCTGTAAGAAGTATCTTGGTAGTGAGGTCTTCCCAGAGATATTCCTCTTCTGGGCTACTTACAGACACCGCCTCATTCACATTTCCCATCAAACAGGGCTCTGTTTCAGTGTGATGGACCATCTCTGTGTTACAGGGCTCTTTATCATGCTAATATTATCCAAGAAAGCCTGCAGCTCCATTGTGAGGACACAAGATAGCGTCTAACCTAGAAAACTTTCACTTTAAATAGAGGCAAAGACACAAAATCTCACCTGACTGTGGGAAACGTGCCCGCAAGGGAACTGCACGGGTAGGATGAAACCCTAGAGGTGGCATTCCTCATTGAAATCAAGAGATGTGGCTTCCAGAGAAGCAATCTCCCAGGGAAACCTGGGGAGGCGACGCTGCAGACTGCAGCTACAGCATTTGCTGAGATAAACAGCTGGTACAGGATTGGGTTTCCGAATCAAGCTGCAATTCTGCACCTACTGAGCTTCATCCATCATTAGTCTTTCATTAGGAAGAGTGTTCTTGCCTTGGTCCCCAACTCCCAGAGGAGTGATTCAGGCAAATATCAGCTCCGCCGCTGCGTCCAGCAGTCTCTGTTCCTCTGCCCAGTCCTACCCTCGTGGCAAATCAGATTCCTGTTTGCTTCTCATTTCCATACGAACCCCCCCTCTGTTCCATAAGTTTTCATTTTACGCGCTGCCACCACCCCATCCCATCCATCCCCTCTGCTGAGCAGGAGGAACAGCTGGGACAGCTGACCCTGGTGAATGAAAGGAGAGCACAGTTTTGCTCCCTTCACCCCTTTCTTGCAGGCTGCCACTGCCACAGTGAGCCCCGAGCCCCCTGGGATGGGGGATTTGTGTGCATTACTCACATGAAAGAGAAGAGCCTGCAGCAGTGCTGCTACTGGGCTTTGCTTCACCTCCAGACAAGGGAACGCCTTGACACTTTTTTTTTTGACTCACACAGATTGACTCTTAAAAAGAAAAAGTAAAAAAGGCTTGCAGTCATCCCAGTTGTGCATAGAAATGGGTAAAATGCATAAAGCTGGGCTGGCTGCTTAGCAGAAACTGAGATCTTCTTCTGTCATCAAATCTTCAGGGTGGAAATTGGCCTCGTTCACTTGCATGGATTTCTACAACCTGTCATCACACAAAAGCTCACACAGTCTTAATGGTTCCTATGGTCCCTCTCAGTCTAGATATATTGAATTGAACCACAGAATGGTTTGAGTAAGAAGGAACCCTTCAAAGCCATCTGTCCCACTGCCTGCACTGAGCAGGGACCCCCACAGCTCCATCAGTGCTCACAGCCCCATCCAGCCTGACCTTGGCTGTCTGCAGGGATGGGGCACCACCACCTCTCTGTGCAACCTGTGCCAGTGCCTCACTGCCCTTACTGTAAAAACCTCTTCTTTATATCCAGTCCAAATGAGAGCCCACAGGTAGGATGAGTAAGGAATCCCTGTCCCAGTTCACTGTGATGTGCACATGGTTGATAAGTTTAATTTAGAAGCTTTGCATGTGTTAAAAGGAGATATCACTTCCTTCCTCAAATATTCTCCCCCTGAAAACAACCAACCCCTTCGATTCAGGGAGGGATGCTCATAAAGTTCTGTCCAACGCTTTACAGGCGGAGTGAAATTGCATTTCCCAGCACTGAATGTGCATTTGTGGGGGGGAGGGGGGCATCAAAAATAAATGTGCCAGTGTTCCCACTGTCAGCCCTTTGCCCACCTGTTCCTCTTTTAGCCCAAACGTGGCCACCTCCAACCCTGCTGTGGGACCGAGGCACTGGCAGGGCTGTGCCCCCACCCCTTGCCCCCACTCTCTGCAGCAGCTGTATAAACCACAGGGGCAGCAGCTGGGGCTGGGGGTCGACATATCCATAGGTCACAGGGCACCCAGGAGAGCTCCAGGACGCAGGTCTAGTGGTGGGGATTCTATATATTTAAGTTGCAGAAACTCTGGAGATCGTAGAATCATAGAATCATTAAGATTGGAAAAGATCTCTGAAATCAAGTCCAGCCTTCAACCCATCACCACCATAGCCACTAAAATGAGATGCCCCCACTGCCTGATGTAAATCCCTGAGCTCATCAGTTCAGCTCAACAAGCCCTCCAGACATGTTCCTACCATAGCAGCTGGTAGCTGCCTGCCCCATGGGGTTTAGCCGTGGGGATCTGCTGCGCAATGCTGTCACCTTCATGGGCTCTGAGAAGCCCTGGCTGCTTGCTCTCCACAGCTGTAAAGATGGGAGAAAGCATTGAGAAATACTGTTCTCTTCGAGTGCTGGACAAAGTCCAGAAGTTGCCTTTAACTTGATGCAAATGGCACAGCCCACCCTCAGAAAGACAAAGATGCAAGGCTGGTGCAGCCCGTGCATGTATGTGCCTGCACAAAGCTGCTTTCCAGAACCCTGACATAGAATTGGACCAGGGCGAGCTCCTCTTTGATCAGTTTAATTGTTAAAACACTGGTTGGATGGGGTTGAAATTTACTCTAAGGCATCACACTTCCTATCCCATCTGAAGACATGCCAGCCTTCAGCACTCCCCCAGGATCCATTTTCCTGCCTTGAAAAGCTCTCCTGCATGCAAAGACATTCCTGGACAGAGGCAGGAACACACAGTTTCTATTCCTAAACCACTCAGTTAAGGTACTCACAAGCTGCCCAGCTCAGCAAGGTCCTGCTAGTCAGGGTACAGTGGTTTTCTGGCTTGGGCAGTGGCTGGAAGCAGCAGTCCCATGAGCTGCAGTGAGTGCTTGGCCATGTAGCAGGGCAGTCTCATGGTGCTCCTGGAGACAGAAAATGATAACTCCACTAATTGGGACTGGCTGTCCTAATGGGTGGATCTACTTGGAGTTGGGGGTTCACTTGCTAGCTCTGTCCCAGATGTGCAGGGGACCCAGGGAAATTCACTCAACCTCTTCAGGGCTTACCTACCAATATGGATTCCCAGATGATGAGTTTGTGAAGGTGATAAATGTCTCGTGAGCCATTTTCCTCTCATTAATTCAAAACAAAATGCAGGCAGCACCCTTGATGTTTCTAAGTTTATTTATTTATAATAATTTATGTTGCTGTAGTCCTTTACCACATCTGGATAACATACTGGTGTTTGCACAACTCGTTGTCAGCTTGAACTTTGATTTCACAAGGAGTAATTGGGCCAAAAGGCCTCTCAGTGGGATATCAGCTTGGTGGAGCAGGTAAGACTCCAGATCCCATAGACAATGGAGGTTCTAATAGAGGAAACAAGTCACTCTTGCTGTGCACAAGTGGTTGGCATTGCTAGGGATTGCTGGGAGCCTCTGCAGTCTTTTATATGTTCAAAAACACGCAGTGGAGCCCCATCCGTATGCAGGATGAACACATTGCCAAATACCAGCAATGGTTCAGAAGACTTTGCTAGGGGATTAATTGAATTTTGTGTGCAATCTAGGCTATTTCTTGGCCTTCTGGAAATTACTGCCTGCTCTTATGCTTGCTGTTGGTGCAAAGGACTGTTGGAGTTGAAGCTCTGGTTGCTGGCATTGCACTGACCATTGGACACCAGTGCAAGTCTGAAGAGGACAGCAGCCTGATCTTCACACTAACTCACCCAGAAATAACACTCAGTGTCAAGCATAGACTCTGAGGCTCTCCAGGCAGAGAGGATTTAATTCCTGCATCCAGGCCATAAGCCTTCCAGGTTCAAACAGCTTTGCCCACGCCAACTTTCCACCTCCCATCTCCATCACCAACCCTTGTAGGTAGCATGCAGAGAGGCTCCGCAGCCCTGCCCTCCCAGCTCCATCAGCTGTCACAGCCTGCATTCCTGCAGGGCTCCCAGCACTGGCAGCTCTGGACATCTGCTCTTTTCCACCCCCACAAATATGCAAGCAGGTGTGAGGCACCACAGCCTGCCTCGTTCCTGTGGACTTTCACCCAGGCAGCGGGAAGGAAGACGCAGCCAGGACAGCAGATGCTCCGCTCCACTCCATCTTCTTTGAATCCCTCCTGGAAATGTAGAGAAAGGAAAATGGATCTTTCCAATGCCATTGAATCAAGGCAGGACAAGATCATTTGTACATCGTATTTGGCTGGATTTAATTCCTCTCTGCCTCGTTGCCATTGAAAGGCTAGGTAATAGCAGGACAAGGGGAAATGGTTTTAAGCTGGAAGAGGGAAGATTGAGGGTGGATGTCAGGGGGAAGTCCTTTATTATGAGAGTGGTGAGGTGCTGGAACAGCTGCCCAGAGAGGCTGTGATGCCCCGTCCATTCCTGGAGGTGTTCAAGGCCAGGTTGGATGGGGCCCTGGGCAGCCTGGGCTGCTATGAAATGTGGAGGTTGGTGGCCCTGCGTGTGGCAGGGGGTTGGGGCTTCATGATCCTTGAGGTCCCTTCCAACCCAACCATTCTGTGATTCTATGACATCAGTGATGAAAAGGAGAAAAATCTTCTTGCTGCTTCCCTGGGTCTGGAGCAGATAGTACTTGGAATCATAGAATCATAGAGTCACCAAGGTTGGAAAAGACTTCCAAGATCATCCAATCCAACCAACAGGCTACAAGGTGATGGTGCTGTAGGGATGCTGTCCTCAAAAACTCTTGGGGAGCTCCAGAATTTATAAACACCTTTGCTGATGGGATTTGCACTGTCAGCCCCCTGTTTCTGCATGGACACAGCGAGATAACCACACACTGGGAGCTCCAGAGGAGAGGAGGCTGACCATAAATGTGCAATCAGATGCAATCCACAGAGAGAAGTTTTAGGTACTTGTCTTTTTCCTGCTTCCTAAAACATTTCAAGCACAAAAAGAACGTCTAGAGAAAAGATGATTTTGTTTCCATGTTGCACAGCTGCATAACTGTGAATTGAGGGGAAAAAAAAGGAGTATGTCCTTTTGTCTTTTAAAGCTGCTCACCATGAAACAAGGGGCCATGGTCCTAATGGACATTAATGGACCACCAGAGCCATGTACCTTTGCAGAGGTTTATCTTCCTTTCACATCTTTTTCCCCTTTTTTCTTCTTCCCCTTTTATAATTTTTCTTTTTTATTATTATTTTTCTTCTTTCTCTTTTCTCTTTATTTTTCTTCTTTATTTTTTTCTCTTTTTATTCTTCCTCTTTTTCATTTTTTCTTTTTTCTCTTCCTTCCTTCCTTCCTTCCTTCCTTCCTTCCTTCCTTCCTTCCTTCCTTCCTTCCTTCCTTCCTTCCTTCCTTCCTTCCTTCCTTCCTTCCTTCCTTCCTTCCTTCCTTCCTTCCTTCCTTCCTTC